>NC_141248.1:4721632-5209132 GCF_054856555.1 Leptonotus elevatus
GACGTCACCAATTTACACAAACCACTAGTGCTGACGGATTATTTATTTTTGAAATGGCAAATAAAATGTGTTTGCATTCACAATACTTTAACCTATTCATTGTTCTTTATGTACTGTAACTGTGTAAATGCACAGGTACAGTCGTGTTACTAAGAATTTAATTTTATATGTATTTTTCTCTTCATGTGTACCAGGTTTCAACTGAAGCACAACCTGAAGACATAGCTAAAGACATAGCTGTCACAGACCAAGTTGACCAGGTGACAAGATTTCTTTTTGAATGTTGATGTTGAAATACATTTTTCAGAAGCAAGACGTTGCACAATTTATAAAAAAAAAAAGATCTTGTCGCACGAATGGCTCATGCAATAGGTGAATTGCAAAGACATGCAACAAATGAATATTGGATTGTATACTTTAGTCTGATTTTGACCAATCAGAGACTACCTTAATTGCACATCACCATACGAGAACCGTATCGAGGGGCATTACTAACAAAAAATAACTTAATTGGATAAGATTAGATCACAATGAGCATGCTTATTTTTCCGCATTAACGTGTATTTTTTTTTCATTGGATTATAAAAATATATAGATATAGATAGATCTTTTTTTTTAGGTCCATGTCGAAATAATCTCCATCACTGTATAAAACACCCATGTCGCATGTTTTGTCAATACTGTGCAGCCCTCGCAGGTGCATAGTCCTCACATTGTCGTAGTTGTGAATAACTGACACTCTGAGGACAGTGTATTTACACACTGCGAATGTAAAATAAGTTTTCAGGGCTTGGAGTTACACATACAGTCCTCATAATTCATACTCTGGTCAGGTATGGACACTCTGAGGACTGTGTATTTTCTATTAATTGTTTCATTGTGAAAAATAGACATCACCAATTTACACTAACCATTAGTGCTGACGGATTATTTATTTTTGAAATGGCAAATAAAATGTGTTTGCATTCACAATACTTTAACCTATTCATTGTTCTGTATGTACTGTAACTGTGTAAATGCACAGGTACAGACTTGTGTGTTACTAAGAATTGAATTTTATATGTATTTTTCTCTTCATGTGTACCAGGTTTCAACTGAAGCACAACCTGAAGACATAACTGAAGACGTAGCTGTCACAGACCAAGTTGACCAGGTGACGAGATTTCTTTTTGAATGTTGACGTTGAAATACATTTTTCAGAAGCAAGACGTTGGCACAATATATAAAAAAATATCTTGTCGCACGAATGGCTCATGCAATATGTGTATTGCAAAGACAAGCAACAAATGAATATTGGATTGTATACTTTAGTCTGACTTTGACCAATCAGAGACTACCTTAATTGCGCATCGCCATACGAGAAACGTATCGAGGGGCATTACTAACAAAAAATAACTTAATTGGATAAGATTAGATCACAATGAGCATGTTTATTTTTCCGCATTATCGTGTATTTTTTTTCATTGGATTATAAAAATATATAGCTATAGATAGATCCTTTTTTTTTAGGTCCATGTTCAATGTCGAAATAATCTCCATTACTGTATAAAACACCCATGTCGCATGTTTTGTCAATACTGTGCAGCCCTCACAGATACTTAGTCCTCACAATGTTATAGTTGTGAATAACTGACACTGAGGACAGTGTATTCATACACCGTGACTGTAAAATAAGTTTTGAGGGCTTGGAGTTATTATACAATTCATACTCTGGTCAGGTATGGATTCTCTGAGGACTGTGTATTTTCTTGTTTTTGTTTCATTGTGAAAAATAGACGTCACCAATTTACACAAACCTGTAGTGCAGAAGGATTTATTTATTTATTTTTGTAATGGCAAATAAAATGAGTTTGCATTTACAATACTTTAACCTATTAATTGTTCTGTATGTACTGTAACTGTGTAAATGCACAGGTACAGTCGTGTTACTAAGAATTGAATTTTATATGTATTTTTCTCTTCATGTGTACCAGGTTTCAACTGAAGCACAACCTGAAGACATAGCTGAAGACGTAGCTGTCACAGACCAAGTTGACCAGGTGACGAGATTTCTTTTTGAATATTGATGTTGAAATCAGTTTTCAGAAGCAATACGTTAGGAGTGAAGAGTGTAGAGTAGATGCTAGGGCTGAACTATATAACTAACAAATATAATCACAACAATTTTTTATGCAATGTGTATTGCCAAGACGTTCAAAATATTGTATCCAACAATAAGCTTGTATGGGACTAAAATTCCTACAAGTCAACATTAAAAATATCTCAAATTGAAGATTTGTTGGCAGTTTGGTGATTTGGATTATGCACTGTAGTGATCTTTTTTTCCCATTAATTTATTTATGGTGGATTTTAGAGATGAACTCGCTATCAATTTTATTTTATTTTTTTAAACAGAAGTGTAAACATCAGGTAGTTAATTTACTTGTATCAAGCTTGGATAAATGTGCTTTATGTTTTGGACCTTTCGCTGCACTAGAATGGACTGGCATGATGAGTATTTTATCTTCTGTGTTATTTGTATCTGCAATGGATCTTTGTTTCACGCAACCAGAATTAATAGTGCAGGCATTTTCATTGAATGAATATAATTTAGTCAAGAGGATAAATTATGACCCATGTTTATACCTTTATCTTTAGTTGCAAGCAGCTAAATGTTGAGCAATTGTCTCAATCTTAACGACTGTCTGACTCGGTAAAATAGAAAAGTCTACTGTAACTGAAGGACTGTATCACACAATATCTGTTTTAGGGGCAATGCCATAGATTAAGCATATTAACTATCCCTCTTGTTAAATGCTTCATCTCATCTTTCGAATAAATGTGACTAGATTTATAATAATCTTTAGTATGTGCACAAACTTTAGGTTCTAAATGCTTTTCTAGTTTGCTCCAGCATCTGGCACATATCCCGTTTAAAAAAAATGCAAAACTGCTTGATGATGAAGACCTTTGGTAAATTAACTTTAGCACATTAGCCCATCAATGGCGGGAGCTACTTCTGCCGCGAGCGCTCGACACTTTTCTCAAGCTTCTACTTCGAGTGTAACATCACTAAGTAACAGCGAAGTAAAGCTAGTAAATATTTATTACCACCCGCCAAAATGAATTTTAACCCGCATCTGGCAGGTTAATTTTAGAGCCACTGTATATATGCATATGTATGTGTGCATCTACTGTATATATGGATATCATTGCTGTCCTGTGAAAAACACGTTTCCATTTTTAGGTCGCGGGCTGCTCTCCGGTAGCTCCTATGGTGGAAGTGTTTTTCACAGAACAGCGACAATATGTGTATGTATGTATGTATGTAATAATTGTTTTCGTTTAAAAAATTAGGTTGCTGATGTATCCAGTTCAAGTGAGGATTCGTTAGCAGAGGAATATGTTCCAGATTCTCACAGTACTTCGGACACTTCCTACATTGAACCTGTTTCAGAAATTCAGAAATCCGAAGGTATTTCAGGAATGAGCTATGAGAAAACTGCTCATCCTTTAAGATGAGAGGTAGTCATGTTTTAAAGAATAAAATGTTCAATGTTCACTGACTCTTTTGCATCTGGTTTCATGTCTAGCTTATCCATTACAAAGCTGTGTTTGACCTAGATAACCTGTTCACATAAGAAGCAGTTTTATTAACATACCAGTTTCAGTCTGTCCTAAAATTGTAAGTTGTAACATGGTGCTCATGTTACAACTTACAATTTTAGGACAGATCAGGTATGACTTTGCATTTCACAGTATTGTTATGTACAACAATGTGTCCTTATATCAGGTAAGTCATTACACATCAATGCCATTTTAGTTTGTGTAAAGTCAGAATGCCAGAACTTTCAAATCACTTCAGTGACATGGTTGCTGTGTGTTGTGTAAACTTTGTCCTTGTAATGTGAGTTGGTCCTCATAATTACCATTTTTGCAATGGGCGTGGCTTATTTAGGTCATTATCTATGTCCTCACAATTACGGATTTTTTCAGGTTTTTCTTTTTTTCGTGTGCTGAGTTTTTTCAAGTTTTGAAGTGAAATTTTCCTGGACAACCCCAAAAAATTTTTTTGGGTGCAAGTCCCATCTCTCTGGCATTAGCAGAAAGGGGTGTCCCTGTAATACACAATTAAACTGGTTTGGAAAAAATGTCCTCATAATACACAGAGGCAAGTATGTGTGTGTGTGTGTGTGTGTGTGTGTGTTTATATATATATATATATATGTATGTATATTCTCACAGCCTTTTACTGAGTTACCTGCAATAGCAGTAGAAAAAGGCTAATCTTTTTCATCTGTCTTCATGCCTCCCTGTGGCCAAGGCGGGCACACCACGGGGAACACCACAATGAAATAAATTGAAGTATTAAATCATAATACACAGTGTTTATTTGTTGACATTCTATTTGATTATGATATTACTCACTATAAAGTACAATTATATAGAGTGTTGTGTTCCTCATCAAAAAAAATGTTTTGTTGTTTTTGGGGAGAGGCTGACACGGATTAATGGTATTTCTATTAATTTCAATGGAGAAAGATGATAGATTGAGATACAAGTGTTTGGAGTTCTGAGCATAGTCACTGAATTAAACTCATATCTCAAGGCATCACTTCACTCAGCAGCCTACATTATTCTCCTCAAATAATAATACAGATTGAACTGGATGTGTTACAGTAATTGGGAATAATTAATTAGCCTTTGGTCAAAACTCGCTTTAAGTTTTGAGCCCATAGACACTTCCTCCGTTCCTCGAGTGGCAAGCAGTTTATAGTTGTTGTTTTTTAATTAACATAATCAAAATGGTCCTGATGTGTAAACTACGTTGCCAAATCAGTTCCACAGTTCATTACTAGTAACTAATATAGAAAACCTGTAGTTTAAGATTGACAGTTGCCACAAAAAGGCTTAACATATTTTTTCACATCAGATCAGATGCAATAAAAGCTGATGTGTAACCTGCTGCAAATGAGAAAATTGCTTCATTCAATGCATTCTATGACATGTGTGAACTATTTTGGTTAATAAGGATGTGGAGGATTCAGACTTACTATTGCACTGGTATTTTGTCAATATCTGAAAGGATACTTTCCCTTTCATGTGCTATGACATAGTTATGTTGCTCGAGTTGTTGGATCTTGCTTTCAAAATTATCGTGTTCATCTTTAAGGAGCTTCACCGACTGGTCTTTCTCCTCACTCACTCTAGGGAAAAAAGGACAATACATTTTTATACAAATGGGCGGAAGAAGTGAAAAAGCAAAGCAAGCAAGCAAAAGGCATAATGGCTGTCATTTAAAAGGCCTAATAACTTTAACACACAGAGGGATTTGTGAGCTAACTACCTGGCTAGTTCTTCAATGAGGTTTGCAATGCGTCGTTTATCTTCAAGACATAGGTCTTTCAGACTGACTTGGCTCTGCGCACTGCTACGTTCAGATATTACCTAGGAAATATGATTTAATTTCACATCCTCTTGTTCATCCATATGATTTACAAATATGATAAAAAATAATGACGAAAGCCTTACTTGTGATACAGAGGGTATAGCACCAAGTGTTGGGAAAAGAGAGTTCTCAGTGGTTACAGATGCACTGGCGAAGGCTGACGCATTTTCCTTCACATCAAAACTATATTGATCATTCTGCACATAGCTCTGTTTTTTGCCACCTCTCCTTAATGGTGTGTCAATCTTGCAGTCAGAGGTGCGTCTGGCTTGCATCTTGGTGCTTTTTTTACTTGAGGTATTTATGTTACCTGGCCTACAAGAGACCACTTCGTCTTCATCTGAGATGGGAGACAAAACACAGTAAGTTTGACAATGTTGTCTGAGAAAGTGTCGGATGTTCTCCAGGCTGTATCATTTTGGCTCACCAGAAATAAATGCCAGAGACCTCACCATACCTCATCTGCCACGATGTAAACAAGAGACAGTGGAATTACTTTTAAAAAGATCCGCATTTTTTTCCTGAATAACACACACTCAAATTTAACTGTACAATGTACACAGGCATCCGAAAACGCCCTTCAAATGCTGTTTCTTCTCTGTAGTCCAAAATCAAAAACTGAAGTATTATCTTAACTACATAGTAATATGATAGATTGGGATGTGGAATTTTGCATATGTTTCTTTGTGTAGAGAAGTTCTTACCTTGCTTGAAGCACTCTCGTGTGATGTTACAAAACCGACACAAAAAAAAAAGGTCCCGGATTTGTGCTAATTGCCTCAGACGACCAAGCGTTGTAAAAAGAGCTATGTGGTAATTTTATTTATTTTATTAGTTAGCATTTATTCTAAAATAATCATCCATTTGGGCGGCACAGTGCAGACTGGTTAGCAAGTCCGCCTCTTAGTGCATAGGTCATGAAATCGAATCCAGGCTCCGGCCTTCCTGGGTGGGTTTTCTCCGGGTACTCTGGTTTCCACCCACATTCCAAAAAACATGCATGGTAGGTTAATTAAAAACTATATTGTGCCTAGGTGTGATTGTTGAATGTGAATGATTGTTCGTCTGTGTGGACCCTGCGATTGGCTGGCAACCAGTTCAAGTTGTACCCCGCCTGTGTCACCACGTGACTGATAGTTTCTCTTGAGTAAAGCACCTCACATCAAAATTTGCTCCCTGTGCACTGACTAACCTTTTCTCTGCTCTCAAGTGTCGCTTATGGTGTGTAATTAGCTACTGTGATTGATTTAAGTCCAAATGTGTCAAATAAATGAGTGTAATTACAACAACAAAATAAATAAAATGAAGTGCATTCAAAACACAGTGGTAATAAATTGATGATAGCAAGCAGCAAGCTACCAAATTCAATATAGTCTCTTGCACAATACAATACAATACAATACAATATATTAATTCCAAAACTGTCTTAACAACAATGCTTAGTTTTGAATAGAAAAGGCAAGATAAATAACCAGAGCATTACAAAGACAAGTGTTTGATATTTTACCCTCTTTAGTGTTGAGGGGACAAGTGTAAATAAGATCCGCACAATGTTAGAAATGCCCAAAACATACTTAAAAATAATAAGTACAGTATTCCAAAACTGTAGCTCGAGTTGTTTGCTAGCTCTTTGTATACTTGACTTGACTACTGAATAAGAAGTACGTCGCTGCTGTACTGCAAAGACACTTCATCATGGAAAAATGTTGGATAAGACCACACGGACTGGTGAGGTAAGTAAGTAAATAAAGAAATAAAGAAAGAAATAAAGCATACCACTGTTCATCCAAAGTATTCCAGATTTTACAATCCCCTTTTCAGCTGCCGCCATGTTGAAACAACCGCCCTAAGTGTCAAGGAACCAAACCTTGCTAAGAACTTCTAGTTCCGCCTCTTAGTCAAATCTGAAGATCTGATTGGTAAATTCTCAAGAATAGAGCTTTCGATTGGTTTACACATTTTTTATGTATTTTTCCCATAGACGCACACCCTTCCAGGAGCGCGTGCACGGAGTTGGAGTAATAACTTCATTGTAATCACGCGACGATATTAAAATTTGACATAATAAACAATTGTGATAAACTTTTTTGACTAACATGGTATGTGTGAATGTGTAAGTAAAGTTACACCGCAAGGTGGCAGTGATGTAACATCATAAACAATCCGCGAAGAAGAAGAAGCGCTGCCACCGGCTTCCTTGGCGACTTGACAGTCATAATCCGAAGGGGGTGCTCTTCTGATGATAAACAAAATCGAATTTATCCGTAAAAGAATGGATGGTACAAAAGACAGCCTGGCGTTTAAATGTGTGCCTGAAAGACTGACACTCGGTATCACTCGATTCCTTGGTGAGTATTTTGATTCAGCGTTGGAGCTTGCAACAAATGCAACATTAGTTTAGCAAGATAAAATGTTAATCCTGTAGCACTTCTTGAATACAGTAAACTCAAAATCGTATCTTTTTGTGCCAGAGAACATGCCTGGTGTTGTCGATGTGCTGCTCGCAGAGAGGGAGCCTGCAGAGAAAATGAGTCTGCTGTCATGGGAACAGGTGAAGGAAACCCATCCCGTTGATAATCAAATGTCACATAATTAACAAACCATCTGTTTCCTCCTCTCCTCAGAAAAACAATTGTATTTTACCAGAGGACCTACGAGATTTTTATCTGACAACAGATGGCTTTACACTTACTTGGAACGTCAAACTAGACAGCAAGTGAACCTATTTTTAATATTCTAACACAGTGATTTCCAACATTGCTACGGGAAGTAACCCGGTGTGTAGGAAACTATCCAACAAAAAATAATTCATTATTTGCTATTAATAATGTATCTCTCTTGATCTATCTATGTCAGTGAAGTAATATGATTTGGCAATGCGAGATGACAAATGTACAGATGTCTCCATTCTATAACAAATAAAGGCTATTTTATCTAGCTATTTTTAATGACAAAAGGTCCAATTAACTTGTGCATTCATCTCTTGAAATCCGTAATAGATTTGTGTTTTGCTAAAGAGAGCTAGATTTCACACTGAGTAGGCCTATGTAATTGAAACAAGCCCATCATTATTTTAGTATGCAGTACAGTGTACACTTTTTGATATGTTTTGTTTGGTGGTGTCGCTGTTGGTTGGGAAACACTGTAGCAGAACATGTACTGAATTAACATTAAACGTTTGCAATGAAAACAGCTATATTTTCCAATGTGTGTTTATTTTTTGTGTGTGTCTCCCTCAGGTGAATCTGTTCCCTTAGGATGCATAACAGTTAACAGTGTCGAAAGGTTGCAGCCTCTTCTCCAGCCAACGCGAGTTTTCTCTCTGCCAAACGCACCATCACTGGCTGACCTCGACTGGGAGGAGAGCAGTGCTGAATGTGGTAAAGCTCATCATTGAAATTCTGTACACATCTGTAGCAAAATCAACAGTTGCTATCTGGGTTGTGTAGAATTCACCAAAAAATATGATAAATTAATCGTTATGATCCAGCAGGGTTGGCAAACGCTTCCACTCCTCCACATTTTGATTCTCGGAGCCGTATTTTTGAGTTGGATTCAAGTGGTGGGAATGGCAAGGTGTGCTTGGCATACAAAAACTCCACCCCAGGTGCTTTCAGAGTTCTTTTGTAAAAAAATAGATTTGACTGCCACCAATTTACTTACATTATTTTCTCGATCCAGGTGTGGTAGCCCAGCAGAGTGAAATTTGGTTTCTCGACCGGTCGCTTTGCTGGCATTTCTTGACAACAACTTTCTCCTCTTGCTACCGCCTGATGATCACTCACCTGGGCCTGCCTGAGTGGCAATATTCTTTTACACCTTATGGCCCCAGTCCGCAAGCCAAGGTAGCAAATAGAGTTCTTCTCTAAATACTTTATATCAGCTTGATATAAAAAATAAATTGATATCATACGTGCAGTGTTTGTATATTAACTCATTCACTGCCATTGACGGCTATAGACGTCAAAAATTCATTTGAACTCTTTCTATTTAACATTTTTTCCACTTTTGTTAACAAGAGTATGAAAACCTAGAAGAAAAAAATACTGTACATTTAGAACAGATGTAAAAAATAAAAAAATTATTAATCATCAGTAAACTATTGAAGTCATGCAGTTAATCACAATCAAAAATTTAAATCGCCTGACACGATTTAAAAAAAGAAAAAAGATTATTAAAAATTAAGGGCGTCAGGCGATTACATTTTTTAATCGTAATTAATCGCATGACTTCACTAGTTAACTCATGATTAATCACAAATGTTATATATTTTCTAAATGTACAATTCAATTCTAGGTTTTCATACTCTTGTTAACAAAAGTGAAAAAAAGTTAAACTAATAGAAATAGTTCAAATTAATTTTTGACGCCTATAACCGTCAATGGCAGTGAATGAGTTAAAACTCAAGTAAGACACAACATTCAAAGTAATAACCACACCCCAAAAAAATTATTTGCATTCAAAAATCTAAATGTTGCTTTTCATGTTCTCCTTTGTTTTTGTGGTAACTCTCTAACACATATTCATTCCACAGCAGTGGGCATCGCTGTACCAGCCGCTGACCTTCACAAGTGAGCTCAGCCTGACTCATTCTGCTGGAGACTCCCACCTCAACAAGTTAGATCCCACAAAGGCTTTTAAAGCCAAAGCCAAGGTGCCCACCCCTAAGAAGAAGCCATCCGCACCATGCAGCCTTGCGAGCAATGCCAAAAGCCCGGGCAGCAGTGGAAGACCTGGCGTAGTGAAGCGATAAAACAGATCCTCTTCTTTCAACCAGTGTAGTGTAAGTGATCACTAAATTGCATATTTATTTTACAAAGATTGAGGTTGTTGTTGTAAATATTACAGTTTTGAATGTATTCTATCAATTATGATGCAACATAACAGATATGCATATATTGTGAAGACTGAAAATAAAATTTGGCTGCTATTCCTTGATCACATGGTTGACACCCGACACCGTAGATCTCACAATGTCAGATTTTCAATATTACAGCTGCTAATGTATCCACTATTTATAACTCCATAGAAAAAGAAAGTCATCTTTCCTTCAATAAATTCATGCTCCAATGATTCCCGACAAAGATGATGATTCACTTTGAAGTGTAATGCCCATTGAGTATGGCTGCATACGCGTGATTAGACTTCGTGGCTCAACTTTAGGCTCAAGTAGTTTTCAAGTTGTTCCAACATCAAGGTCATATTTTCACTTTTTGCCATCTGCCTGAATGAATAATAGATGCGCACCTATTTCTCTGCATAATATTAAAGTTACTACTTTAGGCTCATAAAGGGATACTTGACTCATTGAGCCATTTTCAGCGGTAAAAAGTTGATATTTTGTTCAGAATGAATTTGATAACTTCATTATTTTTCATATACAATTTTACACTTGCTGTCGATTGAAGATGATATCACCTGTGTTGAGGAAGTAGGTAACGGCTCACCTGTTTTCTGGGTTTGCTCAATAAACTGAGCCATGATCGGTCGTTACCTATTTCCTCAGCACAGGTGATGTCATCTTCAGTTGACAGCAAGTGGAAAAAATTGTTTTTAGAGGTATTAATTGTACATGAAGTTATCAAATTCATTCTGGACAAAATATTAACTTTTTACTTCTGAAAATGGCTCACTGAGTCAAGTATCCCTTTAAAGGAGGTAGGATTGTAATACAGTTAGTGTAGCGCACAGGGCGTTGAACATTTGCAAATAATAAGAGTATGTCTTTAACCTTAGCCGAGTGCCCTTTCTCCTTCAGTTACAATAAGCAGCTTAACAAGTGATGCAAATTGTAATCAAGATACATACACGCAAGTCTCATCTTTGCGGATCATCCAATCAGAGCAATCTTGGAATGTGTCCACTCCGCATGTGTAACACGGCATGTTCCATACATCTTATTAGTTAGGGGCCTCTCACACACACAAATCGGTGTCAGTGTTCTGTTTTTCCAGTGGTTCAGTCTCCTTCTCTAATGTTTGATTGAGTCCAGCACAATTTTCAGACAGTGAAGGATGGTGAAGTTCCACCAAGACCATGTAGAGCCCCGCACCCAGTACACCTCCAATCATAGGGGCGACAATGGGCACCCACCACCAACCATTTCCAGCCCTGCACAGATAAAGAAAATACAAAACTGATAGGTCAACAAGCAAATCATTTTTACATGGTACTGGTAGAATCAAGCATGTTTTTATCTCTCTCTTCTGGGACACAAGCCGTGAATTGCCCAACTTCAGCTGTATTATTAGAGGCAGGAAACCAGCTGTGTGTCAGGGAATGGGTAGAGTACAAACTAATACTTCATTCTCCCATACTGCTGGGTTGAAAGCAGTTGTTGCTGTGTGACAAATGTACGGTGAAGTTCATAATTATTGGGGACATTGACACAATTGTCATATGTTTGGCTCTAAACGCCACCACAATGGATTTGAAATCAAACAAGATGAGGATTTATAACCATTTGTATATGAACCTCCTCGGGAAAAAAAGTAATGAGATGATATGTGGCCATATTCCAATTTGCTTGGATCTCAAAAGGCACAGAATTGCCCAATCTATTGTTATTGATTTTTTGCCAATTCTACAGAATCTCTGTGTGAGAAAGGTGTGCAGTCTCCTCACTCTGAAATCTCTCTTCAGAATGTCACCAGGGCATCAAGAGAGATGAAGAATTATTGGATTAGAGCTTGAGGACCTTGTAGTGTCAAATTCCTCCATACCTGAACACATCAACCCCCCAGCCTGCAATGGCTGTGAAGAGCCTTGGTCCGATGTCTCTGGTGGGGTTGATCGCGTAGCCACTGTTGCTGCCCAGAGAAATGCCAATTAACAACACCAAGAGACCCACGATGGTCGGCTCGCTGCCTGCTGCGGCTGGTTTGTTTTTCTGGTCGGACAATGCCATCAGGCCCAGCAGGAGCATAGCTGTACCAAAAACCTGGCAACAACACAATTAAAGTCATGACAATGCCTGCAGAATAGTGTTAATTTCGTCAACGAAAACTAAACAAAAATCATTTGGTCAAAACGCATTTTTCACCGGACTAAAACTAGACTAGACTTGACTAAAACCCTCATTAATAAACAATAGTTGGGACTAAATCAGTACACTTTTTTGTTGACTAATAATCTATGGACATTTTAGTTCATGAACAAAAACGAGACGAATATTATATGATTTTGTAAAATCTTGTCTCTGCTAATCTGTCACTGTGACACTGTCATGATGGGACACACAGTAATACACCCCCCTTTCAAATCTGCAGCTAGCGAGTGCAACATTCACAAACACATGGGACAGACAGGAGGTGGATTCACGGTTAAAGGTTAAAAAAAATAAAAATAGATCCAACGGCTATGACGTTCCAACAATAATGTTAATCCGACCGCTAACTAACGCTGGCTAATTTACTAGCTCATAGCATGGCGCCATAGTAGCCACTTGTTGATATACTGTAATTGTGTGTGAAGTTGTTTTTCAACAAAAAGATGAGAGGAAATTTGATGTGAAATAGTTTTAGATCTGAATTGTTCAACATAATCTGCTGGCAAAAAAATACAGGGATAAAATGATTGTCCTGACTAAAACGTCGACAGTTTTTGTTGACTAAAACTAGACGAATAAAATTATGTTTTCTTGGACTAAAATAAAGACTAAAATGCTAGATTTATAGTCTACTAAAAGTTAACTAAATAAAAACGGGATGAGGTTGACTAATTGATAAAAACTAACAAGCATGATTGAAACTAGAGTAAAACAGAATCATTTTTTAAATGGTGGATAAAATTAACCCTACTGCGGAATGCTACAAGTGAAAAGTTCAACAAATTTTTATGTCGAGTGTATTTAACGAATGCATACTGTACCTGGTCAATGAATCCCCCCAACAAGGAGAGGTACGGGGCGGGATACGTGGCAAAAATACTAGCAGTTGCCTTTACACCAGTTGCAGTCAGATTCCCCCCACAATAGTCATGTATTGCCTCTGAAAACATAAAATACACAATCAGAATATTTGTGTGAAAGAAGAAACTGTGCAAATTGTTTGTGCAGTGTGTCCTCACCATAATACACAGCATAGATTGACCCTGCGGCCAAAAAGGAGCCCAACAGCTGTGAAAAAAAATAGAGGGGGAGCATCTTCCATGCAAGACGGCCAAACACACACATGGCGAAGGACACCGCTGCGTTCATATGAGCACCTGGTGGCACAGATAGCATTTATCTTTTATGATAATTGACGCAGCAGTTCGTAGCACAGATAACATTTATCGTTTATGATCATTGACACAGCAGATCGTAGCACAGATAACATGTATCTTTTATGATTTAAAAACAATTCCAGCTCTTATACCTGAAACCTTCCCTCCAACATGACTCCCGATTGCAACACCAAGCCCAAAGCCCAGATTGATGCTTATGTAATGTCCAAATGCTTCTTGTCCCGTCACGACCTGTGCCACGGAGCCAAGGCCAAACACCTGGACACAGAATACACTGCTAAGGTCACAGCCTGGGTGATGAGTAAAGACAGACAAAACATCTGATTAAGTCTTCAGCAGACTGGATATGTAAACAAGCAAAAAAGACAGGGGACTCCTCACATTCGAATCGCTCCAAATGAAAGTCTCATTTCTGAAGCAAACTCGCAAAAAAGGCTTACACTGAACTATTCATTCAGGGAACAGGAAATGGGTAGTTCCGCCTCTACAAATCATGTACCCTAAAGTTAAAAAGTAAGCAGAATGTCTGAAGTCCAAGATGGGAAGATGTGTTGTTCCAATTTATTACATGCATTGCATATACTGTATGTTTGTCTCTTCCCGTTCTAAATATGGGATCGATTGGAACAGCAGACAAACATGTGACTCTCGCGACCCCTCTCCACGTGGCCCACTGGCTGACACTTCTTCAGGTTAAATCCTCTCACACTACCACAAACACATGAGATCAAAGCATATGTTTGGGGTAGAAGGCATTTGATCAAGAACACAGGCGCAATAACATTCATCCTTAATGCTTTAATAAGCCTAAATATAAGCAAAGTTCACAGTCAGACCATTTTGTTTTTCAATTTTGTTGCCAAAGTATGTAAATTTTATCACCAAGAAATGATTTCTTACCATCATTACATATGTGCAAAGAGTTTCAGCAAGTCCCACACGAACAATTTCATTCCTTAATCGAAAAGATCGGGTTACAAGAGGTGCTTTTCGCAGAGAGACCCCTTGATCTACTGATTGTGCTAAATCCTTCATTTCTTCTTCTTGGAGTTTGACCATTTCTCTCATTTGGCCTCTTTGTCTTGCAAGGCTATTTTTAACAACTAAGAGTAAAGCTAATGCAAATAGATCCTGAGTTCAGGCTTGAAGAACTAACATGTTGCCCACATAGTCCACAAATCCAAATGCTAGTCTCTCTAACAGGCACCTTTGTCCTCTAATCTAATTTCATGCTTCCAGTGTGCTCCTCTCTCTCGCTCGCTCTCGCTCGCTCTCTCGCTCACACTCTTTGTTACCCATTCCAGTTAGGACCACTTTTTATAGTGGGACATAAAACTCCCTCCCACCGGATCTGAGCAAACTGGCACACAGACAGCTGCATCCTCCAATGGCTTTGCTTTGTGAGACAGTACTTGACCAATGAGGAAAGTGTTATTTAAAACATCTGTTTAACATCATTGGACAAGAAGTGCTTTGTGTTGATTACACTAAAACATTTAAATGACTCTGAGTCTCTCATGGTTGCTTTAACTTCTATTTTTTGTGTCAATGTAAAAAATTAAATAAAATGTTTCAGTTGTCACATTCATGACATCTCTCACACACAGCCTCAGCATATGGGATTTTATTGACTTATAGACTTTATTAGGGGGCTATTTTAACATCATGGAAAGAAATTCAAGCAGAAGCTGTCCAAAAACTCACAAGTTCAATGGGGAGAGAAAATTGCAAAGCTGCACTGCAATGCATAATAATTTGAAGTTACAAAAACTACGTTTAGAATTTTGAAAAAATACCATTATCATTCATTGGGAGGTCTGTTTAAAAATCTTAAAATTATTCTCCAACAGTTGGTGACTCGAAAATGATGCTGTGTTCCATTTGCAAAGACTGTTTATAAAAATCAGAGCAAAACATAATTTGCATAATAAGTGTTTATATTGCTTGAATGCAAAAAACTGTTGAATATTGAAATTTTCTTTAAGTGGCCAGTGATTTTAACATGGCAACATTCAATTTGCTCTAACTTCAGCAGTTTTTGAGGTATGCCCATGTATTATATATTATTTTTGTTATGTTTTGGTTTTCAGCTGTTTCTGATTTCTCCCTTGCAGTTGCTGGGGAAACAGCTGGAGGGCGAATCCTGCCAACACACCTGCTGCCCATTAGGTCATCAGGCCAAAATAAAAGCCTGGCAGCAACAGAGAGGAGTGTCGGGTTATTGCTCCGTGACGCTACTCACCATACCTGACGTTTTGATACTGCTACCTTTCTAACGGCAATCTTTCTTGGTGTCACCACTAGTAATTAGACTAGTAGCGTTTTTCTTTAATCTACTTTGTATGCTACACTCCTCTCTTTTTATCCGCCCTCTCTCGTGATTTTGTGTTTTCTTGTTTTTGCCCACGACGTACACCCTTTTGTCGTCGGCGCCTTTTGTTGAGCAACCTTTTGTCCACGTGCTGTGCGCTTTTTGTTGGTTCAGTAAAATTGAGTGACTTTTGCCTTGGCTGGGTCTGCTCTTTTCTTTTGGGGTCCAACAAACACCACCCACTCGTGACAATTTTAAAGGGAAATAAGTGTAGCATTAAAATATATGAATCCCTAATTCAGGACATTTCACATATTGTTGAAATTGCACTCGTGAAATTTATTAAGATTGGTTTTATGAATTGAAGCAACATTTGCAACATTATATTAATCAATAAGTGTGAATATTTTCCAAATTTACTTGTAGTTATTTGCACCACATAAAAATTAATAATTGGATTTGTCACTATTTATGGCTTATTAGATGAGTATACTGGTCTGGACCACTAGAGATCAAAGTGGGGCAAATGTGGCCTCTGAATTGATAATAAAATGAGTTTGATGCCCCTGTGTTCGACACTAGGGAGCAGCATTGAGTTGAATACAGTATACTGTAGCTTTATAACACAGCAGAGGTCATCCCATCTAACAATTCAGAAAGAGAAAAATGAAAGATCCTTTTAATAACCCAATAAATTCAGTGCTGAAATGTGAACAATTTACAAATACATTGTTACCATACAGTTCTGTATTTTACTGTATTTATTTGACGAGGAGGAAACATCCAGTAAAAATATACTTTTACTTTATATTTTTACTTTTACTCAACTACATTTTAGGGCCTTTGCTTTATTACATCTACTTGAGCAATTATTTGAATGAGTACTTTTACCAAAGTTATTTTTACATAAGGAATTGCACAGAATAAGCACAGAAGTACAGAATAAGAGTACATTGCACTTTAGCTTCTATTTTTAAATGTGAAATGATCATTCTCCGTCATTTTGCACTTTTCTCCTAACACGTTTATTGCTTCATGAGTCTGCATTAACAGCGAAACAGTATATGAGGAGAACTAATCACTGTAAAATCCTGCGTTAAAGCAAATAATCCACAATAAATACAAGTTAAAAATCCATGATGCACTGAATCCGCAAAACATGAACTACAATATAGCGAAGGACAACTTTTTTAGTTAATTTTGTAAGTCTCTTTATGTCAGTTCACAGCATTTGCAAGGTAACACCTTGTTTTGCCAGCATAAAAGCCTTTTATCTTCTCAATACAAGCACTATGCACATTAATACAAGAGGGAAACTCTTTTGTGTGCAGACTTTTTTTTTACTTGTTTTTTTATTTTTCATTGAATAAATTACCAAAAAATGACAGTAGAAACTGATAACATGTTTGTACTCAAATTTCAGAAAATGTATGTTTTTACTTTTACTTTAATAAAGAAGTTGAATTGAATATAGATAAATCCAACACTAAGGAACTTTCAGTTTACGTTGATTATGGCAGCCCCATATGGTCAAAAGCGGTAATGTTATGCCTGAAGGAAGACCACATTTCCCATGAGGACAAACCCATTGCGTCGTTTTTTAGCTCACACCAGCAAGTGAAATCCGGACCAACGTGGATCCTTGACTGTCCTTTTATCCGGGTAGCTTCCCTTTTCTTTTTTCTTGTATCCTGAGATAAAACTTTTCATTTGTTTTTCAGCTTCTGCCATGAAAGCAGTAATCATGCGTCGACATTCAAATTGACTTCCGTCTTTGTAACGATTGGGGAAAGGGGAAAGTAACATATGCCATAAAGCATTCAGCACATTTGTAGTTTTTTTTTTTTTGTGGCAGTGTTCCTACCATCCTCCTCAAAGTTGCTTAGTGTCAGTAAAAATTATACCGACCCCCCTCAGGCCATGGCAAAGGTACCATTCAACTAGTTTTAAGTCGATGTTTCATCAGAAGCGGTATGAACATATTTTATTAAGGTTGAGAAGTTCCTTACTGCTACTTTAAGTACAGAGTGTGAGGTGAGGCTCGGAAAGCAGTGCCTCACTTCGTATGTGAATGGTTAAAAACTGCTATTATTATTTTCATTTTAGTTCTCTGGTCCATGCTTTACACAAATTTTCTTTTTTTAATCCAATAATGTACATGATTTCATGGTTAAAACTGCTGATTTTGCATATTACCTGATGAGACGGAAAGTGAGGCAACAAGCAGCCAGCCTGACCTCAGATTGCACAATCCCTCACAAAAAGCACAAATAGCACAGTTCAACAGCTTCTATTGGTAAAATTACTGTAGTTGTAATATGCATTATGATTTTCCATTGTCAGGCTAATGTTTTTAATATTTGTGTGTTACATTTCATTGATGTTGGGAAGAATTCTTATAGCCTACTGCATCTACAAAAACTGCAACTTTTCACGAAATAAAAAAAAACGGCACTCACATCACCACAAAACCATCACAAAATCTTGTTCAGTCGCTAATTGAATGGGCTGTAAAAACTAGCTAATTTATTACGCTATCATTGATTAAAATGGTAAGAACACAGAAGGCGCCAGCTGTCCTCATAACAATGTGCTTACGCTAAGCCCCCGACCGTACAAAAAAAACTTTTCAATATGTTACAAAAGTAAATACCTTTGTAAAGTAATTGGCCCAAACTCTTTTTCAAAGGTCTGAGAGCCGTAAATGCAATAAATGCAACAATTGGGCCACATGGCTTAAGGCCTAGATACACCAATCCGACGTCGGCCAAATGTGACGACGCCTACCCCCTGTGGCGTCGGCCCAGACGTCGGCACGTCGCGTAGAAAAATGACGTAAAAACACACCTTCAGCGCATGCGCAAGAAGTAATTCCCCTCCATACCAACGGCGGCGGTATGCATACCAGTGACTTTTTCTCTCCCGATGTCCTCCCACGTGAATGAAACCCTCCGGCTTTTTGCACAGTATCGTATATATAAAAGTAAATCCCACCTTGCTGTATCCAGTCGCGTCCCCATGTCATGCCATAGTTTGGCTTTTATACCTTTGTCGGCATACCCTTTAACGGTAATATACAATGCCGGTCTCTCTTGAACCAAAGAGACAAAGTCATCTTGCCGATCTTCTGTCCAGACAGACAATGTACGTTAAAATGCGTAGGGTACAGCAGGGTGACGATGCGCAAAATGAGTGGGAAAATGGTCCAGGCTTTCCATCAGTACTGTTTATCCGAGTTTGTCACTTCCTCATCTGATTCGCTACCTAACAGCCCATCACAGTGATCAAATGGCACAACGCCAATTCAACATATGGAATTTGATTACACCCCCCCCCCCCCCACCAACGTATTCCAACTTGATCCGACTTTACAACAGTAATTTATACACTGATCAGATACCGCATGCGTCGGCCCAATGCTGTCCGACTCCCGACGTCGGATTGGTGTCTAGGCCTTTACACAGATTGAGGAAATATGCTGAGTTTCTCAGACATTTTGAGTGTTGAAGAGTGTCAATTGATTCGTTCTTAAGCTACATTCACCACTTTAAATTGGTTAATATTGTGTAAAAATAACAGAACGAGTGGGGACAGACCAATAGAATTGATTTGTGAAAAAAAATGAAATTGACGTAGCCTGCAGGATTTCCACCCGTTAGCGAAAATATTTAGTTTTGTTGATCGCAGAAAACCGCAGATAAAGGCATGGTGGGGCAGACAGGATTCCTCCCCACTATGCAGTCACCTTTAAAGTAGCTCCATCGCCCTCATTGAAGACGACAAGACCGCATTGGCCATAGATGGTAGCTTTCTTCTTCTAAATAGTCACCTAGCTCAGAATTTAAAAAGACTAAAGGCTAATCTTGTGCTGCTCAATGCTACAAGAGTTGTGTTGATAAAAGTGTAATCTTGCAAACATATCAAGTAAACGACCTGCCACAGGTACTGGAAGATAATGGTCAATGACAGGCATGAAAATGACCAGAAAAGCTTGCAAACTAACCACGTTGAGTGTCAGTGTCTAAGGCAATAGATTACGACATCCTTGATGAATCAGTAACCATATATGGTTACATGGTCATGAGCGCTCAGTGGTCACGCCTACTTGCCGTGGACTGCCTCACATTGTCACACATCCAACTTAGCAGCTGCGGGACTCATCTGCTTGTTCTCCAAGCACACTGGCAGTACAATGGGCTGGCTGGATGTGATCGCCCACCCGCTGTGGATGGTAACCACGATGCTGCTGTGGATGGTGGTGCGCTTGCAGCGGAGAGGGTCCTGGGACCCATGCGCCTGCCCCACGCAGCTCAGAGGGAAGACAGCGATAGTGACAGGGGCCAATTCAGGTCTGCTTGAGTCTTGTGTTTCCAGCAATATCCCAGTGCTTTTTTTGAGTAATTTAATGATTTCACAGAAATGCAACCCTTTTTGCTGTAAGCGTTGTATTCTGTCTCCCCTTGTGTATAAAATTAACTATTACTATACAAGTTAAATAAATATTTACAAATACAAATGTGATTAATTTTGGCTTTGAATATTAATTTAAATCCTTTTATGCCAAGTTAGAAATGTATTTGGGTAACATGAGACATTAATAATACAGTCATGGTCAAGATGATACAGCCACTATAAAACAATTGTAAAGTTAATATGTATCACATGTGCGGTAAATGCATGTGTGGTATTTTTTCATTTTGGATGTTATTTATACTGCCAAATTGTTAAAATCATACAGTCAACATTACAAATGCATTTAAATGAATTTGAGTATGCTTTAAAACTTAATTTGCTTCGGCAGTTCAGTTCCAAAAGTGAAACTCAGATCAGTGAAGTTTCATGATTGTATTTTCATTGTCATTCACCATTTTGATAACATACAGTTAACAATAACCCAGAGTATCCTGAGAAATTACTATAATAAACAGTCAAGGTGATTGTTAATTTGAATTTATAGAGGTAGGAATTGGATTCTGAAAGTTTTCACTTTTTGAATGGAGATGGAGCTATTGAAACAAATGCACATCCAATATAATACAATATTCTAAAAGCACTCTGTGGGCCTATACCTATTGACCAGTGTAAAGAATTGCAAACTCTTCCTTCATACTTTTTATACTTTATACATACTTCATAATAATATCAAATAACATTATAGGTACATATATTCACTGTCCAAATATTGTCAAATCAAATTCCTATTTTTATTTTATTTATTATTATTATTATTTATGTATTTATTTATTTATGTATTTATTTTTAACAAATCAATAATATTGGTCTGCCCCTTCTTGAATAATAGCCTCTTCCCTAAATCTATGGTTATTGTGCAGCATAACTGTCGCCTATATTGAATACTTTGTTGCAGTAGGAAGATTGCGAGCCATGGAGGTAATTTTCCATGCAGATTCGTATCTGTATGACAGGGGTTAGTTGGCTCTCTATTTCGTGTATCACATCGCTCAGCGTTCTAAGATCTTTGAAAAAGAACACAGGCATTTGCTTTTGTGATTTAGTAATGTCTTTTTGTACGGTCAAGGCCCTCGGCATGACTGCAGACTTTGATGTGGACGGCTGGTGCTGGCGTCGTGTTCGTACCATTTTAAGCAATGATAGCGTCATAAATTAGCAAGTTATTAGCATGTAAAAAAATAGTGATTGAACATAATTTTGTGGGTAGTGTAAGGCTTCTCTTCTGCCCAAATCAATCTAATGATTAACTATTCTCACCATACAATATCCCTAAGAAGTATTCTTTCTTGAAATCATGAATTCTTCAATCAGATTGCTTTCATGTTTCAAGTTTAAATTAATCAAAATACCATTTCTGTTTTCAAACTGCTGTTAAGAGGGTTTTTTTTTTAAATCTCAAACAGAATTGTTGACAAAACTTCCAAACCCAGATCTTTTTATCTTAACAAATATTACATTGGTGTTGCCAGTAACTCAAACAACAAATATCATGAAAAGTAGAATGTCTCATTTTACATTGAACTGTTATACACTCATCTTACCTGTTTGGTTGCGGACACCCTATTCAGTCGATGTGAAGGAATTTCAGTATGTTATCACATGCTGCATAGGACGACTATGCGACAATGCTATGTGTAAAGATAACTTTATTTGTTTTCTCTAATGGAAGGTGTTATTCTGACATACTAAATATAGGCTGCAGTATTTATTGCATGTATCATTTAAGTTCTCAGGAAAGAGCTTTTGCATTTGTATTAACACCGTCAATAGACTAATTCTGTTTTCAGCTCTTGCGCAATATCACTTTCTGATCGCACTGCGCTACTGTGTTTTCTCTTCCACTCTACTCTTAGGGATCGGAAAGTTCATCGCCATGGACTTTGCCCGCCGGGGTGCCCGTGTCATTCTGGCTTGTCGAAGTGTGTCTCGTGGGGCGGCAGCAGCGGAAGAAATCCAAGCAAAAACAGGAAACAGTGACGTCCATGTACGTCAAGTGGACCTTTCCTCGATGGACTCCGTCAGAGATTTTACGGAGAAAATTTTGGAGGAGGAAAGCGCTCTTCACATCCTTGTCAACAATGCTGGAGTGTCAGGTGATACACTTCACTTTGAAGTTTAGTTTTGTGGTATTAGTAATGTTGTATAAGAATGTGTCAGAATTCATTAAATGCAGGGAAATCTTTATATGAAATATAATTAGGGCACCAATACAGCATAAAGTGCGTATCCACAATACGCATGTGTTGTTTTTTAATTCCACTTTGTTTTCTAATGGCAGTATTATAAATAATATAGGTCAACACCCATTCATTATGATTACATTGTGGGAAGAAAACAAAGGTTTGGGGTGGAAGTACAAGTCTAATATGTATCCCTTTTTTCCATTAGGTTTACCCCGGCAGATTACCAAAGATGGGTTTGATATTTCTTTTGCAACCAATCACTTGGGGCCATTCCTCCTCACGAACCTGCTACTCGGTAGGGTTAGAGAACTCTTATTTAATACTGCATATGTATCAAGAGTATTGGTAGAATATTACATAACTGTAATTTCCACGTGAGAATATTTGCCATGTTCCACCAGGCTACCTGGCTATGTATGAGCCACAAAACCTTAACTCAACTTTATTTATAGAGCACATTGCATACAAAGTGCGTACATGGAGCAAACTGGACAAAAGTTGCCTAAATGAGAAAGTGTCCTTTTTGCTTAGCAGGGCATATATCAGACTGTCATCCATATAGCAATGGAAGGAAATAAAGTTTTCTAAATAGATAGAACCCAGGGGCGGCAAATACAGCAAAAGCAGCACGGGCCTCATGATTGAACCCTGTGGAACACCATACAAAAGTGAGGCAGAGCAGGATTCAGAGCAAGCAAGGCTAACACAAAAAGTTCTGTCTGGCAAATAAAGTAAACCACTCTAAAGTGCTACCACTGAAGCCCACCTGGTTCAGAAAATGTGCCTCAGAATACTGTGGTCCACCGTATTGAATGCTGCAGTCAGATAAGACGCATTGTCTCCAGTGTCATTAGCTAGCAGGATGTCATTAAAAACTCTTAACAGATTCTGTCATCTTAAAGGGGAAGTCAACCCCCCAAAACATTTTGACAATAATATGCTCTATGCAGCCCCGCTAGTCTAAATATGGCATTCTGGTTAATATTGCGTAAATGGAATACGAGTTATTATAAAGCAGCAAAATCCTGCCATTTTTATCCCTCTAAGGGGGCGGCCATTTTGCCACTTGCTGTCGACTGAAGATGACATCAATGTTGCTCAGGTCACAGGTAACAACCAATCACAGCGCAGCTTCAGAAAGCAGGTGAGCTCTGATTGGTTGTTGCCTGAGCCCTGACCAAACATTGATCTTCAGTCGACAGCAAGTGGCAAAATGGCCGCTTAAGGTTGACTTCCACTTAAAAACCTCAGTGGAAAATCTCTGTGATTATAATCTGAGCAAACATGCACAAAACAATTTTTTGTTCATGATTAAGTACTCACCCACTATGCGATACCCCACCCGATCCCCACTGTTTCTTTCAGACCTGATAAAAAGTTCAGCTCCAGCACGTATTGTCACTGTCAGCTCTGTCAACCACAAAAAGGGTGAAGTGGACTTCTCTCATTTTCATGGGGAAAATGTTACTCACAATCTTGATCGAGTTTACAACCACACTAAGCTGCACAACATCATCTGCACTAATGAGTTAGCGCGGAGGCTTCAAGGATCAGGTAGGCTAAAATTTCTTTGAATTCCATGTATTAATCCTGCAAATTTGCTATTATATTTTTGTTGGCATGCATGTGTGTTGATGTTACGTAGATGTCACCGCCAACTCAGTCCACCCTGGTATTGTCATGACGGCAATGATGAGGCACTATCCCTTAAGGATTCGTTTTATCTTCAGCCTCATTGGACAGTTCTTTTTCAAGGTGAGTGCACTGTCAACTTTATTTGGACTGACACTGATGTCAAGAAAGAATAATGAATAATGTTCTCAAATGCTTATCAAGTAGTTATGGAATAACCTTGCACAAAGGTGTGTCAGGCAGAATAACTAAATGGCATTTGTTGACATACATTCGACAGATTAATAGCATTGTGTTCACCTAAATGGGCCCAGACTTTACACCAAGGTTATTATAGTTTTGGAAGTTTAATTTTAGTTAGTTTTTATTTCGTTTTGAGTTAGTTTTTTTTTTAAGTTAGTTTTAATTAGTTTTCAGGGTGGTTCTGTTAGTTTTTATTAGTTTCAGTTTTTAAAAAATGCATCATTTTAGTTTACTTTTAGTTAGTTTCAGTATTAGTTTTCGTTTAGTTTTTTGTTTTTTAAATGTGTATTAGTCTTGCGCAGAGGTGGCAAATCCAGGTTCAGAGAGTAAAAACTCTGCCATCTAGCAGGTAAACGAGCACCATGGGAGCTAGCCAGGGAACTAGCTAGCTAGCACGTGGTTTAAAGCCAAACTGTGTTAGGGTTTTTATTTTCCGGACCTGGATTTGCTACCTCTGCTTGTGCACAATATTTAATAACCACCATGGTAAAATGAGAAAAGTAACTAATTTCATTCCTAGCGTTGCATTTCGTTGTTGCCTCAGAGCGACGTCATCTGAAGGTGCTTTTCTATTGGCTGCTGCTAGATGACATCACTTCTGTGTGACACTTTCAAACATCCTTATTCCGGTTAAATAAATATACTTAAAATCACATGCCGTGCGAGTTTTGTGTGTTAAGAAAAAAATTGGCTCAATAAAGTTTAGGGAAAAGACAATAGTGACATGCTGGTCAATAAGTTATAATTGCCAAAACAATTAGGGCTCTATTTTGATCAGGGTGGAAAGGTTATCTGTGATTGTCCTGGCCAACATCATCCCCAAGCGGATGTCTGCTTGCAGTTTCTTATAAACTTACTTTTTCTGCTTTGATCTACTGCATGCACTCCCATGCTGTATTCCAAGGGAATGAGTGGAGCTTACCTTAATTGGCCTGGGAACAAGTCAGCTGTGTTTACTCCCACACCAGCACAAGCGTCTATGTAAATACCAAAACAAAGAAAACTCCACTTACTGTATGCGCACAGTTAGACTGTACTTTGTGCTAGACTTGTGCAAGGCACGAAAATAGGGCCCTTAAAGTCAGCCGTCAAGCTTTACATTTACGGTATATTAATTATTGAAATACTGTATCATAAAATAACGTGCAAATAACATGCCCAAATGCAAAACAGTTGTTTTTCCATTTCGATCGATGGTTTACTCTAAAAACAGTTGGGTCAAAAATAACCCAGCTATGGGTCAAAAATTGGACCGACCCTCTACTTGGGTCAATTTGACCCAACTTTGTGTCAAGAAATGTGTCTTTTAGTGTAAAACAAATCATTAATATCGGTCAGATCCTTTACTTGGGTCCAAAAATTGGGTCATTTTGTATAAAACAGCCCAGAAAGTGGATCAGTCCATTTTTTATCCATAATTGGGTTACTTTTGAGCCAACAGTTTTTAGAGTGTTCTTAGCTTGGTTTCGGTGAGTCTTTCTCAGGGGTTCAGTGGATTCAAGACACATGTCTGTTTTGTTCACACCACCTGTATGATTCATGATGTCACACGCCGATCATTGGCTGCAGCTGATCATGGCCACAATATTTGGTGTTGCCACATTGTACTGTAATCTTTTAGTGCTAGGAAAGCTCTTGACATACTGATATTGCTTGATACAACGTATTTTTTGCAAGCAACCTTTTTTTAAGATGGTAGACATAAAAAAAAGAAAAGAAAAGAAAAGGGAGACTTTGTTGCAGAAATGATATGAGAGTGATATTTGCCAAGGTCAAGCCGCATACTTCATATCCTGACTCTGTAAGGCAACAGCAAAAGGTACATTGATTTGGGTTGGGTTTTTTTTTGAGTGTCTGTTTCATTCTGTGCACTAATAAAATACATATGTTTTGAATTGGGGGGGAAAAAATCACGTTTTATTTTTCTGATTACAAAGAGTTCTGTGACTACATGTATGAAACTTGCAGGGTCCAATACCTCAAATGGAGTTAACCCTTCTGCTACTGACCCATTTGAACGTTAAAGTAAATGTTGAAAGTAGTTTTTAGGCATACACTTCTGCTAATCAACATTTTGTACACATTTTTGTTAAAGCATTGTGTTCCTCTGTGAGAGGAAAAATGTATTGAAATTGTTAGTGATAGACTTAAAGAGAGATTTAAAATAATGTTTTTTGTTTTTTTTGTTTTTTTTCTGAAACGTTTTTTGATCATTAAGCAGAGAGAGAGAGAGAGAGAGCGAGAGAGAGAGAGAGAGAGAGAGAGAGAGAGAGAGAGAGAGAGAATCACCAGAACGAAAATGAAGTATTGGCTTTGTTAGTTAAGCAGGATTACACACACACACAAAACTTCTGATACTTTTGAATAATTACATATGAGCCTGTGTCAAATTGACCCAGGATGTTACTACTAACCCAGAGAAACAAAGCAACACTTAATTAAGTATTATATTTGTTATTAGTAAAAATAAAAGAGTTTCCGACAATTTGGGATAATTAAATATACCTCCGGGTCATTTTGACCCAGACACATTATAGCTGTTCCTGAGAAATGAGCACAACACACTGGTTAAAATGAATTATTGAATTTGGATTATGCACATTTCTGACACGGGTCAATGTGACCCAGGGCCATTATTGTTGTTCCTCTCAAACAAACAGAACTGGAGGGTTAAGAACCACTACGCTTGCCGTTGTCAGCATTCAAACTGAATTATTTCCTAGCTATAATTGAATATCACTGAGCATAAAGAGCCCAATGCCATATTTGAGGAAGTAATATAAACATGAAATTTATAATGTCTCTGAAATTAAATGTATGTTTCAGTTGATTTGTTGGGGTTGGATTGTTGGATTGTAATTATACAGGGTGGGCAATAAATATGCATAATAGGGTTTGTCTATCTATTAAACATATGATATGATATGTATCTACGATACCTAGTGTTGTCTGAAACGTGAAAAAATATACATTATGCATTTTCTATGTATGGAAACTGACAGCCACTGATGGGTGAGCGTAATTGTTAGCTGACCTTACTTTCACATCTGCTCAGTCCGCAGAGGAGGGGGCAGTCAGCGCCATCTACTGCGCCGTATCAGAGGAAGCAGAAGGCATAAGTGGAAAGTATTTTGACAGCGACTGCTCCATTGTCCTCCCCGCCCCCTTGGCCCGGGACGCAGCCCTCGCTGTCAAGGACTTTGAGATCTGTGAAAGACTGACGTCCAAGCTATGAAACAATGTTCCTGCTGATAACAGAAAGAGGTCCAATTGAATATGCTTGTTGTTAAGTGACTGCTGTAACATTTAAACCATAAGGTTCAATCAATTGTATTTTTTTAACTGTGAAAGATAGAAACCATGCACTGCCGTGTTTATAGCAGAGTATTGCATATGTTTTAATTTAATGTATTCTGGTTGCTGTTTTTATTTTTATTTTTTATAGCTGATAGATAATTGCAGGGTTCAGCAGTTTTTTTGTTTTTTGAACTACTTCTTTGGTACTAATTCAAGGGAAAGCTACCAGTTCAATCCACAAAAAATATGCTGAATCACTCTGTTATTAAAAGAAGACAGTAATCATGCTTATGTGTTATTTTCATATACTGTTATTAGTAAGACATGCCCCACTGAATTTACTGAAAATCAATTTTGATGATAGGAGTATTGTAATTACTGAGAGTTGTTATTTGTCAAACCGTAATAAATTGCTTTTAAGAAAATTAACATTCTGAAGTAATATCTTTCAAACTGTAAAAGCTAGAAAGTCTTTACCATTATGTTCTTGAAACAAATTTTCATAATTTGCACCATCTTTTCTGAAGAGGTGTATTATATTTTGGGGATTTATTGTAAATGTTGATTCTCACTGCTTTATATTCTTATTATTTTATTCTTAATTTTTCATGAAAACACAAATGTGACTTTATATTATTAGAGTTCCTTTTTGTGCTTCTTTTACAAAAAAAATTGTTTTCACTCAAGCTGCCTTCATTGTTATTGCCACTGTAGCGAGCCTCATTATGCTGTTGCAATACATCAGAGGGATCTGTGAGACAAAGTGCTGGGATGCGGCAGCTGTTTTAGCAAAATGTATGTTTTTTTGTTGTCTTTTTTCTGAGATAGCATGAATTTATGAACGTGTCAGAACAATTGCATGTCTTTACTGTTACTGCAATTATAAAGACAAGAGTGTAATGGGTTTAATGAGTATTTAGTTTATTTATGAAATTGTAGCCTATGCCCACAGAATTTGAAGGGCTACTACACATGTTAATCTTGCAATTTAGATGACTTATCTGTAGCTCTTTGACTTTACTGTTATGGAAGAAGTGTATTTCCTTGGTGACCATTTACTTTAAGTTGGGAGATAATGCATACTTTAAAAAAAAATCAATGTATTTGTACTTTGCGTAGTTAAGGTTCACACTTACGTTGTTAATTGTTCATATATAAAGATTTTACACCAATCTGTAAAGTTAGACTTGATGTTCACTGCTGATTTTGTTTTATTACTGAATAAAGTTGTTCTTTGTAAATGAAAGTAAGAATTTTCACTTGAATTTTTAAGAAATCTTGTTGTTGTTTAACAAATATTTGGATTGCACTGCTACAAAACTGGTGCATTTGTCTCGACTGTCTTTATGTGAACAAGATGGCTGCGTTAGCTTGCAACAGTGATTATTTTAAACATATTTTTTGTCCTACGGCGGCAATAATAGTAAAAAAATAAAAATAAACACTAATATCCACTGTAAATTAGCATATCATCACCATTATTTAATTATTATTTATTTTTATTTTTTTATTTACTAGATGGAATTTACTACTGTCAACTCAGGAGCATTTCACTAGCCTAAGAGCTAATCCACTAAACAGCCAGCAGCCTAATGGAGCACCAGACTCGTGCAGCAGCACAAGCTGACATGCAGGAAAAAGCGGAAGAGGCGCAAATGTGGCTGTCAAGATGCACTGACTACGATCTTTTCAATCTTTAGTATTATGAGCGAAAACATTACATGAAATCATCAATAACCTTTTGAAAGGATTTCTTTCAGAGTGGCTGTTTCATTTACCAATATTAAACCAAGGCTTCATAAATTAAAATAAAATTAGAATTACAATGCAAATAAATGTCTTTAGCATTATTGATTTATGTCTTCAAGTGTTTACATTTTGAAATTCTCATTTATAGGAAATCACAAGGGTTCCATTACTGATGACCTACTGCTATACTTTAAAACAGGCCTGTGGGCTATGAGTAATTTTGGACAACAACAAAGGCTTCAATAAGTTAAACAATTTCCCTTTATTGATTGATTTATTGAAACACAAGCAAATATAAGAGCATTCTGTCTTTTGAAGAATTCATACAGCAACTTTATCTTCTGTTCTTCAGCACGCTACTTAGCTGTAAAGACAAGGAATATGAAAGAACCCAATCACTTTTTGTTTGTTCCTAGTTCCTCCATGTTAATCATCATCGGTCACTTGTCAACAAAGTTTTTAGTTCTTGGATTATTTTAGTACCTTTCTGTCTCTCATCCACAATTTCATGGATGAGCTCCTCAAGCACAGGAGCAACATGGTCCAGTTGTTTGGGTGAAAGACGCACTGTGATATCCACTGTTTGATCCTATACACACATAGAAAATTAACATCCTGTATTATACAACACAATGGGGGTGGCTATATTGAGTCGGGGCATGTGTATACTGTAGACGCACTGGATTTCCACCGTGGTCAACTTGAGGAAGCTGTTGGATAGCAACTTCTTCAAACTGGCCGTCCTCCGACCGAGGCTCCATATCTTTTCTACCCTCTCGCTCCTGGAGAGCAGACAACCAATCACAAAACACAAAGTCGCAGCGGAGTTAATTCTTGAGAGGTTGTTGTGGGCTTTTTTTTCCTTTTTTTTTTTTACTATTTGTGTTATTCCTCTCTTTACTTTGTCATCAGTGTTCCTCCATGCGGCTACAGTCCCTTGGAGCTTAAATTTCAGAATAATATGGAACATCAAGCTGTTTGGAAATGGTCTCATACTTAAGTTTTAGCGTGCTTGTCAGTACATGCTGTCCAATGTAACCCAGTTGTCTTACTTTCATCAGCAACATCTCCTTTGGGCTAAAAAAGGTGATGTGTCCTTGTGTCCTCTCAACCAGCAACGCCATAAGGCACGCCAACATCACGCAGACAGCAACAGCTCCACGCATGCTCATTCTGCTCTGTGCTGGACAAATGGGAAGATGCACACTTACAATGTAAGATCCAACACTAGACTTGCATCAGAAATTTTGATTTAAAGGGGAAGTCATTCAATAATGTGTTCTATGCGACCTTAATAGTCTAAACGTGCTATTCTGATTAATGCTGTATTTGTGGAATATGAATTAAGCAACAAAATCCACTCGTTTTTATCCATCTCAGGGGGCGGCCATTTTACCATTTTCTGCCAAATGAAATGACATCACAGTTGCTCAGTGCTCAGGAAATGACCAATCACGGTTCAGCTTGTGACTGTCACATGACTAGACTCAGAAAACAGGTAAGCCTTGAATGGTTGTTACCTGAGTCCTTGGGCACTGTGATGTCATTTTCAGTCAACAGCAAGAGGCAAAATGGCCGCCCCCTGAGATAGCTAAAAATGGGTGGATTTTGCTGCTTAATTCATATTCCACAAACGCAATATTAATCAGAATACCGTGTTTTGACTCCTTCAAGATACCTTAAAATAAGCCCGGTATCATCCCAATACCTTTAATAAAATTAATGATGTCCAGTTTTGTGTGATTCCGTCAGTAAGTAATAATAGCTGTTTCGGTCAAAGATGAGCATTTTTATATTTGTAGACAAAATTGGCAATACATTACATTCTTTGGGCGTATTCTTGTGACCAGTGAGTGTAGACTCTGAGAAATAGTACGTAGGTGTGTAATAAGTCATACGGACACATGAAAATTTGCAAATGCAGATTGACAAATATGTGTGTGGGAGTGCAGGGAGTCACAAGACTATACACACTGGATGAGATAAGTTCCTCTGGCAATCTTGACAAGACAGTTCTACATAGTGTTAAACTAATCACAACAGAGTAGAAACAGAAAAAGCCAAAATGTTAAATACTCACGTGTTGTTTGAACCGTGGTCAGTTGGTCCCAGAAGTGCGCTATAGGATGAGAAGAATGTCTCCTGTCTGAATGGGAGCTCGTCCCAGTCAGCTTTTATATCAAGGTACTCCTGATGCCCCGGCTTTTTACTATCCTCCCTCACATCCGCTCCTCAACAGGCTCCTTCTCAAACATTCCCATCCAGGCCTGGAAACACAAAGATCACACATGAATTTGGCTTCTTTTTTTTTGTACACTCAGTGTACATGCATGTTGTCATTTGGTTTTTGATAAGCTCAATACTGAAAAACAGTATTTCATTTTGCATACCACATCTGATCTGTGTGAAATGTATGTAGTTGTCGTACCTCTGTGGGATTTTGTGTCCTTAGAGGTCAGCCATAAATTCTCTGCTTCTAAGAATAAGCCAACACGATGTGACATTTATGACATGGCAGTAATAGAGAGTTGCGCACATCAAGGCTCACATGCATGCGCTCCTAAGAAACCCTGCAACGCTCCACAACGTTAATGATGCTTTTCCTCAAATCCACCACTTGACTATGTTCCTGCATGGTGGTAAAATGTTAGCACATATTGGGTTTGTATTGTACGACCACTCTGGAGAAATGGACTATTAAAAATCACACCTTCGTTGTAGTACAGTGAGTCAAGTACATAAATTGTGTGCAGACCTGAATGAAGCATCAACATGACGTACACGCGCTTTTTGGATTTTCCCTTCTTGAATGTTAGATACCTCCAGTGCAATTATGTTTTATATTTTCAGTACTTATTATAAATGCAGCAAGTGAAGCTCAGAATTTGATGATTTTCATCAGCACCTATCTTCAGGTAGTCACTGATTGCATGAGATCATCCAATTTTTAAACTTCAATCCTCAGTCACCCAACTGTGTGTACACGGTGTATCTGTACACAGCAGTTCTTGTCAATTTGACCTAAAAATCCTGAATGAAGATATTAAGAGCTGTCTAGTCTACAATATATCATTCTCTAACGCTGACTATCACTAGCCAGTGTTTTGTTGACATTTATTTTAGTTCCTATATTTAGTACGCTGTACTACAATAAAGACAAAATTAGCATGTGTGACTATGTCTGCAAGGACCAATACACTAATAAGCTTCGGCTTCATCAAGTCAGCTTTTTTTCTTTTCAGGTATAATTGTGTGTGAAAAATAAATGTTGTATATTGTCTCTATGATTGTCCAAAAGGAAAAATGAACAAATAAAAACAAACAAAACAAAACAAAACAAACACTATAGTAATACAGTATGAAGTGAGTGAACCATAAATAGTTTATATATATATATATATATATATATATATATATATATATATATATATATGCATAATATAGTCACATAGCACCGCATTTCTTTAAATTAAAAAAGGCTATGTTGAACAAAATTAACTCAAAAATGCATATTTTTTGTTAATGCACAGATGGAAGCACTATTTCAACTGGTGTGATTGTCTTAGAAGTTGGTTTCACCTCCCATCTGAGCTGGCTTCATCAGTGCATGCATATAGGTTTAGATGTGGCAATTAAAGCCTGAGTGTATTTATCTATCTATTTATCCCCCAGGGTCTAACCAGGTGTGAAGTGTACTGAAAATAATTCCAAAATATTTGTTAAAATATCAAATAGGTCTTCAGCACCACTTAAGTTTGCTTTATTTTATCTCCTCCCTCCCGATGATATCCATCTATTTATTTTTGATACTGTTTATCCACATTATCACAGCTGACCCAGCCAGTCACAGGACACATATGGATATCAATGGACAGACAAGCATTAATACTCACAATCACACCTAAGGACAATTTAGGGTCTTCAACTAACCTCATGCATGTTCTTGGAATGTGGGAGGAAACCCGTACCTGGATAAAACACATACAAGTGAGCAAAAACTCTAACATAAGCAATGATTTGCAACCCTGTCCCTGTTACTATCTAATTACGTAAATACATGTGAAAATCATATTAGTATTCAAATAAAAACGTAACTTTATGTAATTGAAAAATATTTAATCGGCAATATATATATATGTTTTATACATATTACTGGTGTCTGGCTGAAATGTCAAAAATTGGCATATTTAATATATTTTTTACAAATATATACTATTTGCCATATTTTATTTTATTACTTTTCGCAAAATAGATGAGTTGAATTAGTATCTGTACTTTTATCGTCTTTGTTGTTGTTGTTGTTGTTTGGAAAAGTATTTGTACTTCCACTCAGGGACAGAGAGTGAATACTGTACTTTTAGTAACTTGTACCACCTGGTTGTTGTTTTTTCGCCTGTCCACTAGATGGCACGAGAAGCAATCACAGCTTCTTTGATGCCTCTCGCGATGTTTTCTCGGGATCTCGCGATAATCTATCTCTTGGCTTTGGTTGAAGAGTGACTGAGCTGTCCTTTTAACCGGAGAAGAAGCATCTGAGCGCACACGAATCGTGTGCTGCTGAAGATTCACCAATCATGGTAAGAAAAAAAGTTCTACATATGTATGACTTGGCTATAATTTTAGCTTGGTCATTTACTGCAGACGTGCACGTAAAGTTATTCGTGTTTGTGCATTAAATCGTCTTTTCTGTTTGCCTTTTCCAATCCTGTTCAAGGCCTGATCTCCTTAGCTAAGTCGTTAGCCACCCATGTGGCTAACATTCGATCTGCGTGAATTTGCGTCACATCGCTTTCTACTTAAGAATTACCGCCGCCTAAAATAAATAAACACGTTTAATGTTGTAGTATAAAAACAAAAGTGTTTAAGACGTGCCACCGCTGGAGAACGTAAATTCTAAACTTTGTAATTAGCATGCATTAGCTGCTTGCTGGTTTGCACACGTGGTGTCGTGGCTAACACGAGGTGCACAAACATGTGGCAGGAAAGAGTGCAGTATTTTCACATTTTCATCGATGACTACGTTGTTAAATTAGACCCATTTGCAGGATAATGCGCTTTCTTTGCTTTAAACGTATTTACAAGCTTTGGCGGAGCCAGACTTATAAATGGGGGGGCCAAGATGCTTCAGGGTAACCATAGATTATGCCAAATAATTTGTTTCATAATAAATCAATTTCAATTGAAGTCTGTTGAAATATATATTTAAGTACACATTAAGCATGCAGGAGATTTTTGCACATAATGTGCTGTTTATTAACAATGTACAAAAACATTGAAAGTCTATGAAATAATAATTAGTTTTTAATATGAATACAATTTGAACGCATAGACGTTTAGTTTAAGGAACAAGTCACATTTCGTTTTCTACACACTATATGAAAATATGTTCCTCACACCACCACTTTTATTTTATTTACAGCCACATAATGTTATCCCCCAAATCCTGACTAAAAACGTTAGGGCATATATACTAAGTGTTAAGTATTCTTTAAGCTGTGTGTGATGTTAAAATATTTTATTTTGACATCCATGCATTTAATTTGGAAGGCCGTTTCGTAGTCATCATTCAGCTCATGCATTTATGTAATTAGTTTGTGCAAAGCTTATTCATGTCCATTCAAAACAATTGGTAGTAACGGCGTTCTGTTTTATTAACAAGGTATTTTGTCAAAATAATGTGATAAATAACGAAACTTATTTATTCAGGTGCTGTTGCACGTGTTGTACGAGCATGCGTCCGGCTACGCCTTATTTGCTGTTAAAGAGGTCGAGGAGATTGGCATGCTGCTACCTCAGGTGGGTTTGATTGCCTCGCTGCTACTTAGTTTTACATTGTTGTGGATGTCTCACGGCCGAGTGTATGTTTCAGGTGGAACGGAGTGTCCTGAGTCTGGCAAAGTTCAACACCATGGTGAGCCTGGCTGCCTTTTTCCCTTTTAAGTCAGCACAAGGTGCCCTGGAGAACATAAATGCCGTTTCTGAAGGTAAGTTTTCTTACCGTAAGTTTATGTAAATGTATTGTTTTACTGCACTCAGATGTGGTGATGTTTTCAAATCTGTCAATCCACTGAATTACTGTGCTGACAGCTTTCCGTTGAACCTGAACATCTGACCTTAGACCTTTGTTTGCTGGTGTTTTGTTTAAGTTTAAATTACCCTAATTAATTGTGATTTTATGCTTTTGTAATTTAAAATGTCTTTAAATTTAACTCATTCACTGCCATTGGCGGCTATAGTCGTAAACAAATCCATTTTAACTATTTCTATTTTTTTTAAAAATCCACTTTTGTTAACAAGAGTATGAAAGTATTTAGAGCAGATAGAAAATCGTGAGTTAATTAGTCATGCGATTAATTACAATGACAAATTTAAACGCCTGACACACCTACTTTTTAATAATCGTTTTTAAAGATTTTTTTAAATAAAAAATTAGGTGCGTCAGGTGATTAATTTTTTTGCTCGTAATTAATTGCATGACTTTACTAGTCATGCTTAGTGATCCTCCAGCGTGTGTGGTGCACATGATAACCAACATGGCATTAAGTCTGCTGTAATACCTGGATTCACCTATGAGTGGCAGTGTGGTGCTGCAGGACAACCAGACTGATGAGAAATAGAAACGGAATAAAGTAAATGCACTTTATTTGTTGACCGCATTGTAGTTACTAACAATTGTCATTTGTGTTTGATTAAATTTAAACCAATCATTGAGTAATTGTCTTAAAGTAAAAAAATAAAAATAAAAACTTAAGTATGGACGGATAAGGATTTCACCAAACGACAGTTATACTATAATCTATTATCTACACTTTAAGACACATTAAAATCTCAAATTGGTTATTTCTTTTGGGTTGCAATGCATAAAATGGGCACCATCGGACAAACATCCGATTGGTTGTTGTTTTTTCGCCTGTCCACTGGATGGCACGAGAAGCAATCACAGCTTCTTTGATGCCTCTCACGATAATCTATATCTTGGCGTTGGTTGAAGAGTGACTGAGCTGTCCTTTTTAACCGGAGACATAGACAGAGACCTCGTGTAGCCTCCAAAGCATACGCTTAAAAGGGTTTCTGTCTTTTTTGTAGGTGTGGTTCATGCTGACCTCAAGTTGTTCCTTGAGACGAACCTTCCTCAATCTGGGAAGAAGAAGGCTACACTGGGAGTTGGAGATACCAAAATTGGTGCTGCCTTACAAGAAGAATTTGGTTTCTCCATCCAGACAGGCGGCGTGGTTGCAGAATTAGCAAGAGGTTTGTAGTTTTATGCTACAGCTGCGCATTGTAGAAAACACACGCGGTGTGTTTATGATGTGACAATGTGACCCCTGATACTCATGAAGGTTCATACTGAAAATCTGAACAGCCAGCTGCTCACACAACAATCAGATGCTACTCAAGCTGACACCATCCAACCGTTGCTTTGTTTTGCTTCCTGTCAGGGATTCGTCTTCACTTCCACTTGTTGGTGAAGGGCCTGACGGCCGTGGCGGCCTCCAAGGCCCAGCTGGGTCTGGGTCACAGTTACTCCCGAGCCAAGGTCAAATTTAATGTCAACCGGGCGGACAACATGATCATCCAGTCCATCGCGCTGTTGGATCAGCTCGATAAGGACATCAACACCTTCTCCATGCGGGTCCGGTAAGCCAATCGCGCAGAAGATTTCCAAAAACATAGGGACGGACAGTTTGTGTTGGAAAAGCTTTAAAGATATGTTGGGAACTTGGTGTGCAAGGAATGTGCTACCAATGTGCAAATATTCCTAATGTTGGCCCTTTTCCGTGTGGTTCAGCGAATGGTACGGTTACCACTTCCCCGAGCTGGTGCGGGTCGTGCCAGATAACTCCATGTACTGCCGTCTGGCGCAGCTCATCGGCAACCGCAAGGAGTTGACGGACGAGAGCGTGGAGAGCCTGGAGGAGGTGGTCATGGACAACGCCAAGGCGCAGGCCATCCTCGACGCGTCGCGCTCCTCAATGGGTTCGTACTGTTGTATTGCGTTGAATCCGCTGTGCCCCTTTATCGCACATCTTGGACCGATGAGTGTCTCTGGTGTTGAACACAGGGGGGTAGAGAAAATCTCTCATAAACCTGTAGTGGAGGCTGTCATCCTCGCTGCGGATCCTGTCGGGAGAAACACATGATCATCTTACTAGGTCAGGGGTCAGCAACCTTTCCTGTCAAGAGACATTTTAGGGCAAATAAATAACCAAAAACTCTCGTGAACTGAGGTTTTTTTTCTCACATTAGCATTTTTGGTGCCCTTATTATTATTTTTTCAATTCTCTGGCATTTCTGCCTTTCTCTTCCTTTTTTAATCTTTTATGATTACATTTTGGACATTTTTTGATAATAAAAAAATCATCTTTTCTGAAAACCTTTGAACTGGCATTTTTTAAATCAAATTTATTCATTTGAATAGTATTCTATCTTAAAAAAATATGAATGCTTAAAAAATATATATATATATTTTCTTTTTAGAAAAGAGATCCACGTGCAGCCCTCTTGATTATGTTGATCTTGACACTTTTTTTTGTGTGTGCAGGTATGGACATTTCGCCCATCGACCTGATCAACATCGAGAGGTTCTCCAATCGTGTGGTGTCTCTGGCAGCGTATCGCCTGGAGCTGCAGGAGTACTTGCGCTCCAAGATGAGCCAAGTGGCTCCCAACTTAGCCGCATTGATCGGAGAAGTGGTGAGCTCTTTGGCTTTTTTGCTTATACAAGGAAAAATGAGACCAATGATGTTTGACCAATAATCTGTCAATCCACTGATTTGGTGTGAGGAGAAACTTCTGGTGCTGATGGTCCAACTCTTGCTTGGGTGTTTGTTATTTTTTTCTGAAGACAAGCGCTCCCAAGTAGTCAGCATTTTTATATTTCCGTGTCCAGGTGGGTGCTCGTCTGATCTCCCACGCTGGCAGTCTAACCAACCTGGCAAAGTACCCCGCCTCCACAGTCCAGATCCTGGGAGCAGAGAAGGCCCTGTTCAGGTACTCGGGCGCCCCCTCCCTGCTGGGGAGACCTGTGGTTGCTGTGATGGCAGGGCTGGGTCGGAGCAGAGCAGGGTGACCCGTGAAGACCACCGGTCTTGTCGGGAGTGATCCCCGCTTCCCCCATTGCATCCCAAAGTCTGAGCAACCACGCGCAGCGGCGAGATAAGATGAGAGGAAAATGGTTAGAGGAGCAGATTGACATTTGAATATGCGGTCGTACAACGTGTCCAAATGAACAGCTGCCTTTTGTCCCATAGTCCTGTTTTTATGTTAACGCTTCCCGAGTGTGAAAGCAGCTGTAATCTCGCACAGAGCCCTGAAGACTCGCGGCAACACCCCCAAGTACGGCCTGATCTTCCACTCGACCTTCATCGGCCGCGCTGCCACCAAGAACAAGGGCCGCATCTCCAGATATTTGGCCAACAAGTGCACCATTGCCTCACGCATCGACTGCTTCTCTGGTGAGACCACCTAACGCTCGTTTGTGCGACTGCAGTCCCCTCCGAAAGTATTGGAACGGCAAAGTGCAAATTCCTTGGTTTTTGTTGTGTATATGGAAGACATTTGGGTCTCAGATCAAACGTTCAGAATTCCAACCTCAGTAGGCAAAAAATATTAGAATGTGACTGGTTTGACCCGTGAAACTGTATTTGCTGTTGCGCAAACCGGGATCGTATCTATTGCACAAGCTTTTGGCTCTGAAGGGTATTAGGACCAGTGAAAAGAAGAAAAAAGGTCGGCAGGATTCTGACTTTATTCTAAGCAGTCAGACTTAAATTGTGATTTTTTTTTTTTCCCTCACAATTCATAGCTCTGCGTTGCAGTCAGAATTCTGAGATTAAAGTCTTGAGAACTGAGTCCTTGCCAACCCTTTTTTTTTTCTCCTCTCTTCACTAGCCCTAATCCTGTAACATGAAAGTGGGCTTTAGGGGGGGACTGCACGTCTCTTATGGGCTTTGCTATGATGCTCCAATTTTTCGTCAACAGCATTCAATTTTTTGGATTGATGTTGAGAAATGAATTCCTGAGCTTTCCCACCTGTAGAAGAGTTTTGAGACCTCCATTGCCTCCGATGGATTCATTTTGCGTTTTGGTTCTTTTTAGAATTGCCCTCCAGCGTGTTTGGTGACAAACTGCGCGAGCAGGTGGAGGAGCGCCTGTCTTTCTACGAGTCCGGCGAGCTACCGCGCAAAAATGTTGATGTCATGAAAGAGGCCGCGAAGGAGGTGAGCTCCTTTTCATCATCACTCTGGTGCCGTTAATGCTGTGGATGATGACCAAGTTGTCCCTGATTATAGCTGAGGGTCCAAACTGATTTAATGAGCCTGATGCAGCATTCATTCTGAAGCTAGAAAATACTTAGCAAAGGTTTGGCCCACGTGGTGTTGATCATTCTGTGTTCCCTTTTTGCAGGCGTCAGATGTTGCCGTGGAGATGAAGCGTAAACTAGAAAAACAGGAAAAGAAGCGCAAGAAACGTGAAAAGAAGCAAGCGCTCCTTGCAAACGGTGACACAGAGGTAAACAGCGCCTCATCCTAATGCAACTCTGCATGTTAAAATTTGAGATCCGACTCTTGACCCGTGGTCCTGTCTCAGTGTAATATGCAAGATTAGTCTGACTCCGAACCATTGGCGGGCCCCAAACAGTGGGTTTGATCACTGAAGAGAGTCATACAATTTGAAAGACTTGCTGCAATGACAAATAGGTCATTATGTGACCATCTTACTAAATGAAAAAAAAAACGGTCATTTGACTCTCTTGAATTCTAGGTTAACGGAGACTCCGGGGGGAAAAAGAAACGTGTGGCAGAGGAAGAGCAGGAGGAGGTCGCAGCTGAAGAGATGCCAGCTGCAGGTGACGCACCCACAAAAAAGAAAAAGAAGCGCAAGTCTGAGCCCGAGGAGGAGGCTCCTGCGGTTGAGGTCACGGCAAACGACACTAACACGCCAGCCAAGAAGAAAAAGAAACGGAAGTCGGAGGTCATTGAAGATGAGCCAGCGGAGGACATCCCAGAAACTCCAGTGTCTGAGAAGAAAAAGAAAAAGAAGAAAAACGTGGAGTAAAGAATTGAATATATCAGACTCAAGACAGAATTATTTTTGTGTACAGTTTTTCATTTTATTCCCTTTTTTTTTTGACGATAGTCACGTTTTGTTACCTGTGCCTTGAATTACTTAAAATTTTCTTGTACTTATGTAAATAAAATTCTCAGTGAAAAAAAAAAAGTACCTGTATTGGAATCCAACAATTTACTTCCACCAAATACATTATGACAGATTGTTATAAATCCTAAAAATAAGTTTTTGAAACTAATAAAGCCCAATGTAATGAAAAATCCATATATTGTAAAAAAAATGTAAACAAAAATTTAGTTGAAATGTTGGTGTTGATTTTTTTTTTTTTACTACCTAAGTGTGTTTTTATCACTCCGATTTGAATGGTCAATGTTGGAGTTGGCGAGTTGAGTTAAGCAATGGTTTTATAATATCCGGATTTATTACATTTATGAAATTCTTTTATTTTGGGGTTTTACATTTTTGCCAGTTAAGTGCAAATTGTATTCAATTTTCAGGATATCACTTTGTGATTCCACAATCCCTGTAGATGGCAGCATTGCGTTGGGTTATAAGGGAGGGAGAAAATGCCAGTCCAACTGAATGTATATTTATGGTTTGCGGTCTGGGAGTGAAATTTATTTTGTCTTATATGTTTTCAAATTATAACTTAAAACGAAAGTTATGACTAGCTACGGTTCTATGAGTCCCGGACGACCGCCAGATGGTGGCGCTTCAAGCACTCAATATTCAGTGATTGAAGCACCGCTATCTGGAATGTAGCCGCAAGGGGGCACAGGCCAGTGTCTTTCTTGTGCCAGTCCCAAGCCCGGATAAATACAGAGGGTTGTCAAGCATGCGAATCAAATATATGACTCATACCGGATCGGTCGAGGCCCGGGTTAACAACGACCGCCATCGATGCTGTTGACCTACAGGTGGAAACTGGGCTACTGTTGGTCGAAGAAGGAGAAGAGGAACACCAAGAGTCCAGGAGTGAGAGTAGGGACTTAGAATGTTGGAACTATGACAGGAAAAGGTAGAGAGCTCGTTGATATGATGCAGAGGAGGAAGGTGGACATATTGTGTGTTCAGGAGACAAGGTGGAAAGGGAGCTAAGCTAGAAATTTAGGAGCAGGGTTCAAGTTGTTCTATCATGGTGTAGATAGGAAGATAAATGGAGCCGGAGGAGTTTGTTAGAACGTCCTGGAGGTAAAAAAGAAAAAGTGTCAGAGTGATGAGCCTGAAGCTAGGTATTGAAAGTGTGATGATCAACGTTCTTAGTGGGTATGCGCCACAGGTAGGATGTGAGCTGGAGGAAAAGGAAAACTTTTGGTTGGACCTTGAAATTATGCAGAGCATCCCTAGAAGTGTGAAAGTTGTCATTGGTGCAGACTTCAATGGCCACGTTGGTGCAGAAAACAGGTGATGAGGAGGTGATGGGCAAGTTTGGTATCCAGGAGCGGAACGCAGAAGGACAGATGGTGGTTGAATTTGCAAAAAGAATGGAAATGGCTGTTAATACTTTTTTTTTTCCAGAACAGGCAGGCACATAGGATGACCTACAAGAGTGGAGGTAGGAGTACACAGGTAGACTACATCTTGTGTAGACTGTGTCATCTGCAGGAGATCAGCGACTGCAAAGTAGTGGTAGGTGAGAGTGTAGCCAGTGGATCCAGAGAAAGAGGTTAGCTAAGAAGTGAGACACTGAGAGGACTGAAGAAAGTAGAAATGGGTACAGGGAAATGCAGCGTGAGGTGAAAGTAGAAGTGGCAAAGGCCAAACAAGATACGATGACTTGTATGCTAGGTTGGATAGTAAGGAGGGAGAAACTGATCTATACAGGTTGGCAAGGCAAAGAGACAGAGATGGGAAGGACGTGCAACAGGTCATGGTAATAAAGGATAGGGATGGAAGTGTGATGGGAAGATGGAAAGACTACTTTGAAGAGTTGATGAATGAGGAAAATGAGAGAGAACGAAGAGTAGAAGAGGTGACTGTTGTGGACCAGCAAGTAGCAAAGATTAGTCAGGATAAAGTGTGGAAAGGCACTCGGTGATGATGATATACCTGTGGAGGTATGGAATTGTCTAGGAGAGGTATCAGTAGAATTTCTGACTGGGTTGTTCAACAGGATGTTAGATAGTGACAAGTGTGCTGGTGCCCATTTTTAAGAAGAAGGGAAGACGTGCACAGTTGTTGCAACTACAGAGGAATAACGCTGATGAGCCACACAATGAAGTTATGGGAAAGAGTAGTTGAAGCTAGACTGAGGGCAGAGGTGAACATTTGTGAGCAGCAGTATGGTTTAACGAAGAACTGGCTGAACTACCTGAGGTAAAAACGTCAATGAGAGGTTGATTTAGTGCTCACCTGTAATAGTGCTTGTGGACAACTGAACAAACCACTATGACCAGAGTCACTCAAACTGTTTACATTTTAATCTGGACGAGGATTAAACCAATGTTAAAATGACATCAAGGCATGACTGGTGACCAGCCAACTAGTAGAAGTTGAGGAATGACAGACAGATGGAGGGAAAACTGCAGGGGGAATTTTTTTTGGAGAAAACTTAAGCTATCAACTCAAGTCACTTCAAATCAGGATTCACAGATGCAGGAGACCAAAATTACAAAAACATTTCTTCTAAAAAACAAAACAAAACAAAAACGGCCTTCGCTATGAAAATGATGCTTATAATCTATGTACATCGTTCTCAGTTCATGAATGCATACAAAAAGGAATCTACATCACGTGATGCTTGTGTTCAAGTATATTCACCAACTTCATGATTTAGCATTCTCATTCCACAATTTTTTTTTAAATAAAATGCCCTTCAAAATAAAATAAAAAACAAAATGCAGAAAACCACATTTCATGTTCTACTAATACATATATACTGTATAAATACATACATAAATATATTTTACATACAACAGACATAAATTTGAAAAGGGGATATACAGAGCAAAGGAGAGGTGGTGGTAGTGTGTTTTAGCTTGTGTTGTAAAATGGTTTGTCCCTCCATTATCTTATCAGTCAGACGTATGAGTGTGCTGCGTGCACGCTCACGCACAACACACACGCGCACAAATGCATACGTCCTGTCACGCGCACACTCACATGCATATACACACACACAGCGTAGCAACTTCAGTTGGCCCAGTAGGGGGAGCTGCCGTAGCTCGACTTATTGACTTGGCTCTTCTGCTGCAGATTGCTGGACTGTCCGCGCTGACCTGGACCGCCCTGAACGTGGCAGCCACGGAGGGACAACATTAGCACACATTAGCACGCAGCCTCGCTGCTGATGTGGACCACGACAGGTGCTACAAGCGTTTACCTGTCCGTCCTGAGCGAGATGGTGGTGCAGCAGCTGTGAGTGCGGTTGCTGGTGAGGCAGGATGTGAAGGAAGGGCGCCGGTGCATAACCTCCGGGGGCTGCGCCAGGATTCAGGGGTCCTGGACCACCAAGCGCCGATGGCAGGCTGAAGGGAGGCGGTGTCCCTGCGTGGAAACCCTGCTTATCAAAAGACTACGGGGCGAGAAGAAACAAAACAAATTAGAGCTGTCAAAATTAATCAACAACTATTTTTATATTTGAGTAATTGTTTGGAGCCTTTTTTTTAATGTCAGAATTTTGACTTTAAAGTCAGAATGCTGAGAATAAAGTCGGAAACCTTTTTTTCCCCCTCTTCACTGGCCCTAATCCTCTTCCGTCAAATTCCACTAATTATTCATGACGAAATTGTTTTGTTGTCATGATCAACCCAGTGAGCGCTAAAGTGGGCCAAATGTAAGCATTTCCACCCCACCTGGGTCTTATTGTAAACACTTCCGCTGATGTCTGGCACACCGGAGTTACTGGATGTCACCGAAACGCCTGCAAGTGCAACCACAAACGGCATCAACACAATCTGCCTCAAGAAGGAGAAGTCATGGTAAGCTCTCGAACCGTGTCCCACCTTTACCAGGCCCGCTAGCAGCAGATTTGGCTTGTGAGGAGGAATTGTAGCCTTTACTATAATCCACTCCAGCTGGTCCTGCTGTCAGCTCCTCGTACCCTGAAAAGGAAAGCGCCAACTATAAAAGGGATGGACAATTTTGAAAATAAATCTAGTTAGTAGTGTTAATTTCGTTAACGAAAACTAAAAAAATAATAATAATTGTCAACACATTTTTCACCGGACGAAAACCCTCATTAATAAACAATAGTTGGGACTAAATCAGTACACTTTTTTGTCGACTAATAAAGACGAGATGAAAATGTAGCTCACTTAAAGACTGGACTCAAATCTATGGACATTTTAGTTCACAAACAAAGATGAGACGAAAATTGTGATTTCGTAAAATCCTGTCTCTGCTAATCGGTCACCAACACACAGTGACACACCCCTTTTCAAATCTACAGCTAGCAGGTGAAACGTAACATTAATCCAACAGCTATAGCGTTCAAACAATGCTACTCCAACCGCTAACTAATGCTAGCTAACTTACTAGCTTGTAACATGGAGTCATAATAGCCACTTGTTGATATACTTTATACTTTTTCCAAGTTATTTGAACAAAAAAAATATGAGAGACATTTTTATGTGAAGTAGTTTTAGATTAGAATGAAATGTTTAATAATATCTGCTGGCAAAAACATTTAAAAGGGTAAAATGATTGACTAAAACTAGCATTGTGCTCAGTCTGATGCAGCCATCTTTTTAATGTTACCGCAACACTGTCCCTTTAATCAACTAGACTAGACTAAAATGTTGACAGTTTGTGCTGACTAAAATTAGATGAATAAAATTACGTTTTCGTGGACTAAAAGACTAAAATGCTTGACTTACAGTCGACTAAAATTTGACTAAATAAAAATGGGATGAGGTGGACTAACTATGATAAAAACTAAAGTGTGATTGAACTTGAACTAAAACTGAGACCAAATTAATGTGGGGTTAATGTGAAAATTGTTCATCCCTAAAGTATTACTATAATGTACGGGTGCCAAACAAAAATTAAGCAGTAGTGGTGAAACAGATAACAAAAGTTACGGTTCGGATCAGATCAAATCACGGATTGGATTGTTTTTCGGAACAGCAAAAAAAAATAAAAAATAAAAAAATAAAAAAAATATATATATATATATATATATATTTATTTATTTTTTAAAGATCAAAAAGATAAATAGTAATTTGTCTTCATTTATAATGGAAAACACTTTTTCCATTTAAAAGAAATTAAAAGTGTCTAATATAGTTGTTAAGGGTTTAGGAACACAACTTTAAAAGCAATATGAGGCAGAAACTATTCTTATTAAATTATTTTATACATGGGTAAAATAACAAGGTATTAATGTCTTAAAGTTGTGTTCCTATAATCTAAACGGCCACGTTTGACATTTTGAGTTGAATGTTTTACTTTTTTAATGGGCAAAAGTGTTTTATAAAATAAAGGAAGACAAAGTTCTATTTATCTTTTTCTTTTCTTTTTTAAATAATAAAAATACCTCAATGTGCAATTTAAGGCGCATTCTCTTCCTTTAAACATAGAGAGTGAATTAGAAAGTAGCTTTAGTCTAGAATATTAAAAAATAATTCAAGTAAGCCAGGTGGTACCAGCTGTCAAACACATTTACAGCGTCCTACCAGCCAGCGTTGGTAATGCTAACAGCTAGCCGCTAGCCCCTTACATCGGAGACTTATCATACAATGACGGCGTAATTAATTAGTGGTTTCTTAGCATCCTTAATTAGCAAGTGAACATGAGTTCAGGATAGCGTTGTGTTGATGATGGTCGCAACTACAATGTCGATCAACTACGATAAAGAAACATCTAAAAGGGAAGTCAAGCTAGCCATCGCGCCACGACGTGGGCCAACTTTAAAGGAAAATGGTACTAAGGCTATTTCCATTGCCGTCAATGTATTACTGTATTTGGTAAACGTTATTTTGAAGTTAGCATTAGCGTGTTACATTAGCTTCCTGGACATGTCAGAATGTGTTGTTTTTTGTGTGTTTTTTTCCACCAACCAATCCGCGGATCGCGCGTGATCGGAACCGTGGGGCCTGATCCGAGCCGACCACGGATCAATGATGATCCGTTGCAACACTACTGAGCAGCCTCAAACAATGACGTGGTGCAGTCACCAACCTGAGCTGAAGGTGTGCTGGCCGTAACCACTGGGCTGCTGTTGCGCCTGCTGCTGGAACGGGCTGGCAGACGGGTTCCCCAGGCCGAGACCCATGCTGTGCTGCTTGGCCGAGGCCGGTCCCCCCGGCGGAACGAACATGGTGGGGCCGTACTGGAAGGCGGCGGCGCTAGGTACGGCGCCGGGCACGCCGGCGTAGTAAGGCAGCCCTGTGTAGCTGTAGCCTGGAGGCAGGAAGGCCTGCTGACTGCTGTGGTGCTGTGGCTGGCCCTGCGGCTGAGGCTGGGCCTGAGGAGGCTGAGGCTGGCTCTGGCTCGGGCCTTGGTTCTGGCCCTGTGGGGGCTGCTGCTGGGCTGACAGGCTTGTGGGCGGTGCTGGAGAGGTGGAGTCATTCCTTCCAAACTTTGTGACTTCACCTGAACCAAGAGAAGTAGCTAATATCAGTATCAAGTATCAACATTTCCAAGCAAGTATTAGCATTTCCAAGCAAAGTGCTCCTACCTGAGTACGGGTTGTTGGCGAGGCTCCCGTCTCTGCTTGACAGAGTGGCAGTGGGGCCAGGGAATGTGATTCCATAGTAATCCTGCAGGGAGGGCTGAGGGCACAAGACAAGATTGGGACCGGGTCCAAACAAACAACTCAAGTCCAATGGAGTGATGATGATTTAAGGCTCACCATTGGTAGTCTGGACTGGAGCATATGGAGATCCTCATAGCCGTAAATCTGCTGTGAAACAAGCGTGCATTTAATATCAGATTTTTGCTGCTTATAGTGTACAAGAGAAGTAAAATGACATCAATATCTCAGAATATAATGAACATCCACCCACTATCAGTGAAAATGTGAGATACAAAAAACTCTCTAATAGTTACCCCTGTAACACACTTCAAACATACATTTTTTTTTAAAACACATTGTCAGCATATGTAAACAAACAATAATTGCAAGTATAAAACATTAGTGTACTTAATGTAGTGTATATGTGTTGGATTTTACGAGGGCGGGCACAAATATTTAAATCAAAGCAAAATGGAGTGTAAATCACACGTAATGTACTTTTTAAAATTATACTGGTACTTTTTTTTTTAAGTTGTGAGCCATTGCTTGGTTGATTTTTTTGCTTTGTGCCACAAGTCAAAATGTATTGAAAAAGTTAGGGAGGAGATAGGGCGAACCACAGTGGCCAATGCAATTTTAGCAGATTGTTGAACAAGGCAAACACAAATGAAAACACTTGCAAGAAGCATGGAGATGATGCTAACACAGCTGAAGACAAGTTCAATTCAAGGCCTTTTAATTACATTCGAAATGAACTCATTCACTGCCAGCCCAGTTAAAATGAATTTTTGACGTCTAGCCGTCAATAGCACTGAATGAGTCAAATTTAAGGCCAACTTTCCCAATGTCCAATGTTGTCCAAAATTGTTCAGGTCCCTAAATGACGTGCAGTGCATCTACTCTTAAGAAACCGGAATCAAACCACATTACGGTTTTGTTGGTTCTGCTCGCGTGATTACGTGATGTTACCCTGATAGTCATTCGGTAAATTCATTTTGAGATTTAAGACTCATTAAAATCCTACATATCTTGTTTTAACATTTTTAAGAGTTTTGAAAGATTGCATTAGAATATAGCTAAGTTTCCATTTTTGTAATAACTACCATTGATTCACCCGTTCTCTGCAGTTCAGAGGCTGCATCAAAGCCTTCTGTATGCGCTAGCATAAAAAACGTATAAATGCGTCTTTGGGACAATTAAAAAGTTTAAAATAGAATGTATACGAGTTAAAAAGACTGTACATTGACACTTACTGGGTATGCTGGAAGCAGTCCACCTGGACCCATGATATACTGGTTGGGCAGCAGAGGAGGAACTCCTTGGGACAGGTTCGGTGGGGCTTTGCCTATCAACACAACGACAACATACATTACACAAACAACTATGACCAACACACATTTGTCTCTCCTTTCTTATGTGTGTACCAGTGGAGGAGGAGAGCAGGGGTGCGGTCCTTGGTCCAGAGAGGTTGGATGTTCCAGTAGCTCCATTGGAGCAGAGTCCCAGCGTCGTGCTGGTGGCAGCAGAGTGCAGTCCGCTCGTGCCGGCGATACCGCCGACGCTGCTGCTCATGTTGTTGGCCATGCTGGACATGCTAACCAGGTGGCTGATGCCGCCGCCGCTACTGTTGCTGCTGTTGTGGGCTGAGTGGAGCGCCGAAGGTGGAGGGTGCGATAACGTGTAGGAGGCAGAGGAGGGAGCGAGAGAGCTCACGCTGCTGCAGTCAACGCTTGTGTACTGAGGAGCGACACAAAGTTGATTTGCCGACATACAGGAAGTTTGTTGGTGTCCATATCTAATTGTTTTCTCAGTCATTGTGAGCCAATACAAGCAAAAAAAAAAGTCATCAACTATTTGCTAGGGATAGACTGATTATCAGCTGGGCCGATTATTGGCGTAGATATTCAGCATTTTGAAGCATATTGGCATCAGCCATTTTGAAGAATCATACGGATGATAATGGATCCATTTAAAAAAAGGTTTTAACTTCAGGGAACTATTTAACGGGTATTTATATTTTCAGAGATGCTGCTGACCCAGGGAACTCTCTTCACCTTCAGTTTTTGTTTGAAATTAAAACTAGGATAAATACAATTTTAATACTTGAATTTCTTTTTGAAATTTTGGACAACTTTATTTACTGTAGAAAACAATAGGGAGCTACTTACTTAAGTTTTTTTTGTAACTTTTGAAGATTTGAAGACATGCTACTACTGTCCCTGGGAGATCCCTGAACTTTTTTGTTAGATTTTCAAAACAAAGATTTATTGACAAAGACATTTTTTTTAACCTCCAATATTTTACGAACCTTAAAAGTTGTTTAAAAAACATATTCTTAAAATAAAAATTAATAAAAAATTAAGCTGGAGTTTTTATTTTTTTCAAATTTTGATGCTAATATTTTCCCTTTTAGTGAAAATGAATATCAGCTCTCGGCGTCCTTAACTACTAATAATCGGTAACGGCCCTGACAAAACCATATCGGCCTATCTCTACTATTTGCCTTGTCCCCGTTACGTAGCCATTTAAAAAAAAAAAACTACTTGTAAAAAAAAAATATATACAATTTTAAATTCAGTGGCTCTTACATATTTCTGTTTTTCTGTATGCAGCCTTCAGAGAATATACGTTTCAAAACCCCTGATCTAAAGTATACTGAAATAGTGATCATCTCATTTTAATTTAATTTGGTCCTTCAATTATTATTCTGTTGGCCACACATGCATATACAGGTTAATTATACTTTCTGCCATCTAGCGGAAGAGCATTTAATTGTTCTTTCTGTCCCTACATGTCCTTGGCATAGATTACAGATATAAAGAGCCGTTATTTGCAGTGATTTAAGACCAATGAATTTAAACTGGATTTCTCACAGTGGTTGCGAATATCTGACTTAACTATAAGTAGTACAAAAGTATAAGTAAAGTATAAAACTACAGTATAAATATATCCTTGTACAAGGAGTCTGACGTATCCCAAATTTGCAAATTGTCACTAGCCTATGCTAATACAGCAGTAGAGTCATAATTACAGTGGATGGATGCAAATGAAATAATTTACTGTACGGGGGGATTTTAGTTTACAGTGGAGGTTCACTCTAAACTTCTACACAATTACAGTAAATATCATAATAACACAAAACATTAGCATGAAAAATAAAATCAGATGCTACTAAAAACGTACTTACAGTGAGAGAACTGGAGCCAAGAGCTGAGGAATGACTGTTGACATGGCTGTAGACACAAAACAAGAAGAGAATGATTTAAAACAGTCATGTTGCTCACACATTTTGCATTCATCCTTTTAACAAAGACATAAAGAAAAAGTGATCACAGCCCATTTAAGTTTGCCAATAAGTATGATCATTTGCAGCTTGAAATGTAGGGTTTAGGGCCTGTTTGTGGCAGAGCCATAGCGGGTCTTGGTACGTGTGAGCGTGTCACCTGTTGAGAGCGTTGAGCTGGCCGGCTGAGTGAAGGTCCTGCGTCAGGCTGGAGAGCGTGCTGGAGCTCTGTGCAGGCAACGTGGAGGGGACTAAATGGGAGGAGGGCGGGGGAGCGCAGTTGGTGTTGGCGTTAAGAGACGGAGAGTCAGGCTTTGGTGTGGAGGATGCTGAGGAAACTGAGCAGAGTATATATAAAAGAAACTGACTGTATGTACTCATGTAACTATTAATAGATTTGTGCATGGTAACCTACTGTCTAAAGCTGCAGAGGTTCTTACGCCATTCAGACCATTCTAGGATAGAGGAAAAAAAACATTGTAAAAGTATTTCAACACAAACAAGGATACTTTTAACAGAAAAGTTTGCAATATAGCAGGACCTAATGTACTAACTAAATCGAATAGATGCAATGAAACTTACCATAACTGGTCCAGGGGTTTCTTTGCTCTGGGAGAAGGCCAGTCGCGCTTGAGGGGGCAAGGACCCATCATAGCTTCCTCCCACTGTGGAGAAGGGGGACACGGAACAGGACGAGATGGTACATGTGGTCAGCGACGACGAGGGGGGAGTGCTGGAGCTGGCGGGCCCTAGTGAAGAGGACGTGAGACTGGGCAGCGCCGCCGAGGACGAGTGATACACTGGCTCGGATGACGACAGGGGCAGAGGGAGGTCCACGGAGAGGGGACTTCCCAATGACTCACTATAAGACAAGGAGGATTTTTTTTAGATAATATAATGCCAGTAAAAAATATGAAGTCATAACTTGGTTAGATGTGATTTTAAAACAAAGATATACAATGGTACCCGAGTGGTTTGGAGTACATGCTTGTCTGACTCTGACTCCCTAGTCCTGATGCGGGCCCAACTGGGCCAGAGGCCGGAATGGATTCCCTGGATGCCGCACTGACAGCGCTGTCCACAACTCCAAACTCTGGCAAAGCAGACTCAGAGCCAAAGTCTAGTGCGCCAAACTGAAGGTTTAGACCAGGGACATCAGTAGAGCCTGGCATTTCTACTGCTGTGGAGGGGATCTGTTACAAAATAAGTTTGCGCAAACAATTAAACACTCATAAATCAAGATTTATGTACGGAAGAGGATTAGGGCCAGTGACGAGAAAAAAAAGGTTAGCAGGATTCTGACTTTATTCTCAGAATTCTGACTTTCCTCCACAATTCATAGTTCTTCGTCACAGAGTCAGAATTCTCACTTTAAAATCAGAATTAAGACATTATGAATTATGAGATTAAAGTGAGAATTTTGAGATTCAATTCAGAATTGTCACTTTAAAGTCAGAATTCCGAGATTAAAGTCAGAACTCTCATTTGAGCAGATGTCATCTACATCTCACTTTAACGTGAGAATTCTGGGAATAAAGTCAGAATCCTGATTTTAACATGAGAATTCTGAGATTACAGTCAGAATCAAAGTCAGAATTCTGAGAATAAAGTGAGAATCCAGCCAACCCTTTTTTTCCCTCTTTACTGGCCCTAATCATTTTCCGTATGTATGCGTTTGTTTGTCCCACGGTGACAAAAAGTAGCCAACAACTTTACCTTTGAAGTCGGAGGTATCCTTCGTTTTTGACTTTTCAATTGTGCCCGCTGCTGTTGTGGTGTCCCGCACCCCTGAGCATCCAGCCCAGCGCTGGAGGCCGGATGTTTGGGACCAGCCGCCGCCATCGCCGGGCCTGCCTGCGCCGACGTGCTGCTGTGCTGGGGAGCAGAGGACACGGACGCAGGGGCCGCTTGTTGTTGGGATGGTGGACTTGGCTGACGTGCCAGTGGCAAGGCGGGACCAGTGTGTCTCTGAATGAGCTGACTCAGCACAAGTGAAGGCTCTGGCTGAAGGCCAAACTCACCTACGGATGTATTCAAAGACACAATGAGGCACACTTGTACATTTGTGCTCAACGGAAGGCTTTGGCAAGAATACTTACGGCTGAACTGTGAGGACAGTGTGGTGGCGTTCGATTCTGGCGCCTTCATGTCCCAACTGGACGAAGAGGGTGGAGGTACAGGTGCTCCCAAGCTTGGCAGGCGGCCTATTGAAGGATTGCCTTGAGTGCTGGCAGGATGTGCCACCTGGGACGACGGCAAAGGACCCAAGCCAGGACCCTTAAGCTGTTCCAGTATCTGAGCTCCCGCACTGGGTGGAGGCCTCTTGGCTTGGCCCAGGTCACCAAAACCAGCTCCGAGAACTGACGACTAGCACAGGTGAAAATAGCAAGTGTCAGTCTTCTTTGTTTTATGATGGCGTGTGTGTTATATGATGGTTTAAACATGAAGAAGCAGTAACAACTAGGGATGGACCATTAATCGAATATCGCGACTTCATTTGATCTTTAAAACGTAATAATGGAAGAAAAACGATTAATGTGCGGAACGGTGCGGTGTTAACAAGTTCCCTACGTTGTGAAAGTACCCTGATGTTGTTTGTCGCAAGCCCGGAGAGATTCAGTGTGATTCTGCTGTTCCTAAAGCGTCCTTTAAGCTATTTCATGACACCCCAGTTGTAAAACTTAACACACGACAAGAAGAATTACATCCACTGTATATTTAAGTACAAAACATGCTTCAATTTTAAAACATCGCTAATCTAGCACTAATGCTAATGGTGGAACCCATTTAAATGCTAACGAAAAATTTGCATCAACTTCGAGAGTGTTATGCCTTCAAATAAGGAATATGCACACACAAATGCTATGGAAACATACCCACGGGGAAGATAACACTACTCAAAAGGCACATATTTTTCCTAATATGTGAAAAACTAGTTATTTCAATAGAATTCAATCGCAAATTTCTTCTGTTCCATGTACACCATGGATGCATAGCACCACACTGCCCCTTAGAGGCCAAAATGTGCAGTAACACCCAGTATTTGTTTTCAATTGCTATTTTAGTATATATTCTTATTTTACTTTCTTTCTAATTTAATTTCCCTAATAAGTCATACTAAAAGCTGAATTTTCAAGGATTCTAGAAAATTTACTTTCCTCAAAATTCAAGGATACACATAAGTTTTTTTTGGTGTGTCATACCAACACACATTTCCACATGACATAGCACAAAATACAAACCCTGAGGCTAATGTAATGCTTAAGTTTGAAAATGAATGAAAATGCAATAGGCTTAAAAGGGCATGATAGTTACAAGGTTATTTTAAACTTGACAAAAACAATAGTGTTCAAGAAAAAAGTATTCAACGTGAATGGACGACTGGGCGTAAGGATATGACCATAGTTTTGACATTTTAAAATCAATGAATAATCGTTTTACTAATCATGATTTCAATCTTAATTAAAATAATTGTGATTATTATTTTTCCATAAATGTCCAGCCCTAGTAACAACTAAAGAAGAGTTGCGTTTGTTTTTTTACCAGTGCAGCATGAGCATAGCTAGTGCCACCGGTGGTGCTGCGGCTCGGGGGAGGCTGATGTTGCTGCTGTGCTGGCTGGTGGTGGTGAGAGTTGGTGAAGACCAGACTCTGCGAGGAGGAAGGTGCTTCTCTTCCACCGGCCACAGGCTTCTGCAGCAGAGAGGCTAGGTCCAGACTGCAAAATGACAGTCAGGTTAAAAATGTTGGAATATGTTTAATCCATTTTATAAACTGCCTAGCAGGTGAACTAGAAACAATCCCAGATGACTTTAGGCAAGAGGCGGGTTACATATGTTTTTGGACTGTGCTAAATTCCCATTGTAATTCATTTAACATGTCAGTTATTCATTCACCTTTGGCCAGAAGTGATGTGATTCTCAGCAGGAGGTGCGCATGAGGAAGTGAACACTTTGGTCTCTGAAAGCTACCCGTAAAACAAAAGAAACAATATGAAGTAAATACCAGTCATTTTACCTTACAGACTTTTCGTGAAGCTTTTTGTGCGGACTCACACTAACATCCTCACTCCAGTCCTCGGGTCCATAGTCTTCAACCGGGTTTTTCCAGTTAGCTAAAGTTAACATGTCAGAGACGAATGAGGTGAAAGATATTGAGTGCACTTGAGCAGATGTCATCTGCATCAAACAGTCCACGATGAAGACTGTGGCTATACACTCAACACTAACCCATTTCATCTGTGTTGTTGTTAGCCGCAGTGTCCCAAGCCTCACTCTGTGTGGTCCCTGTCCCCGCCTCTGAGGTATAGTCTGCAGGATTGAAGGTTCTAGGAAATAATAAAGCAGTGAAGAATGTTAGATTTTGTGTTTAAAGTTATGTTCACATTGCAGGCAAATACAACCTTAATTGGATCGTTGTTGTTTTTTGCTTATATATGACTTGTATCTGATTTTTTATGACAAAGACAGGAGGCGGAGCTGGAGGTGGCAGAGATGAAGATGCTGAGGTTCTCTTTGGGAGTGACCAGGATGGATAGAATCAGGAATGAGTACATCAGAGGGACAGCACATGTTAGAGGCTTTGGAGATCAAGTCAGAGAGGCCAGACTGAGATGGTTTGGACATGTCCAGAGGAGAGCTAGTCAGTATATTGGCAGAAGGATGCTGAGTTTCCAAATGCCAGGCAGAAGGTCTAGAGCAGGGGTGCTCAAGTTCGGTCCTCGAGAGCTCCTATCCAGCCTGTTTTCCATGTTTCTTTCCACTAACACACCTGATTCATAATCAGGATTGTTATCAAGCTTCTGCAAAGCTTGCTGATTAGCTGATCATCAGATTCAGCTGTGCTGCAGGAGGGAAACATAGAAAACAGGCTGGATAGGGGCTCTCGAGGACCGAACTTGAGCACCCCTGGTCTAGAGGAAGACCAAAGAGGAGGTTTATGGATGTAGTTAAAGAGGACATGAAGGAAATTGGTGTGAGACCAGAGGATGCAGAGGACAGGGTTAGATGGAGGCAACTGATTCGCTGTGGCGACTCCTGAAGGGAAAAGTCGAAAGGACAAAAAGAAGAAGATCTGAACAAATCAATTCCGATTTTTTCAAATCCGACCTGTGTGACTTTCATATGCGGTCCTTGATTGGAAATGCATCCGATTTTTTGTAATGTGACCTCAGTCAGAACGCACAGGTCGCATATATCAGACCTACACGTCATCAAAAGCCCAATTGTTTCGAGTAACAGTGTTGACTTTATATTTTACTTTAATTTAATCCCACTTGAAACATAAACGCATAAAGTATACATTTGTGGTGATAGTAGGAATTATTCAGCCCCACAGACAGTTCATTTATTATGCACGGCAAATATGTAATGTCATCTTTAGTAAACGTCTCCATGAAATGAGGACTCAGGAGATACAATTTCTACATTCTCCCACATCGCTCCTCTGTAGATATGAGATGATGAAAGGATACTTCCTATATTTACTTCCGTAAACACTACGTTGTGAGTGACGTCGTGTCTTCTGCAAATGCGGGTCACTATGGGGACGCATTTGGTTCACATACTGGACAGACTGAGGTCGCAATTAATATGTAACGTGAACGATTACACACACAAAATCTGATTTCACTAAAAAATACAAATTGAGCATTAAGATCTGCAATATGAACATAGCCAAAAAGCGTCTTGTTATTAATGAAATAGGATTTGATAGATTAAGGCCCAATACAGCGCAGCGGGAAAGTACTCACAGCTCTTCACTATTTCCACATTTTGTTATGATCCAGCCTTTTTTTTTTTTATATAAATACCGGTATCTTCCCCCCTCAAAATTCTACACACAACACCCCACATGATTTCTGAATTTGTTTGCATATGTATTTAAATTGGCAAAAAGCCAAAATTAATAAATAAAACTTGTTTTTGTTTTTTCTGCGTATGCAGAACTTTGAGAAAAAAATGTTTTAATCAATTTTGAGACAGACCTGTAACTACAAAATGTGCATCAAGTGAATCACTGTGAAAACTTTAAATTAGCGGCATTACTTCACTCAAAGTAAAATGATACCAATTTAAAATTTCCAATACGGAGTTCGTGTCAACATACCCCATGCCTTGAGCTGAGAACCTGCTTGCTGCTGGTCCTCTACCTCTGCCTCGACCACCAGACCCTGCGTAAACATCACCCAAACAATTGCAACACCCACGAACGTGCTAGTATAAAGTAATTTTTAAAAAATCCCCATTTTACCTCGACCACCTTTTGCCCTCCTTCCTCGATCAGAGCCTCTGTCCACGGGTGTCACCTCCACGCCATTTTCCGCTGGACGAACAGCACCTGATACAAAGACGCATGGATACAGACGTTATACTAATGCCACATCGGTGACAGTCGTGCGACATTGAAAATGTATCAAAATGGAATACCCTGTCGGTTTCGATTGCCCCCTTTGCCCTTGCGGTTTGATGCCGCACGGCCCTTGCTCGCCTCCCTCTCTCCTTTCTTCTCCCGGTTCTCCTTGTTCTCCTTGCTTTCTGAAGGACCCTCCTTCACCAGCGGCTTCTTCTTCCCTACTGTCTCCCATGAGGTCTTAACACAAAGCGTAAGCAAAAGTCTCAAGCTGCCATGTAGGAATTAAGTGCAGGGGAATAACAGATGACTTTTCCATGATGCATTCCTTCATTTAATCAAACGATTGAAAAATTTGGAAAATCAGCATACCATATCCGAGGTGCTTTCCAGGAGGAAGTTGATGGCTCTGCTAACATCCTCATTGCAGTCATGAAGCGCGACCATAGATTCATCCTGGTTCTTGCCAGTAACTTCCATCAACTGAAGGAAATACCAAGCAGATTAAAAAAAAAAGTGGTAAAATGTGTTGAAAGAAAGTCAGTGTTGTTTTTTTCCTATCAGAGTCAGTTCAGCATTTACCCAAACTGATGTCAAGCCAATTATCAAATTAATATTATTTGAACACAACTTGCTGGTTTGAACTTCTGTCATTAACTAACATCTCAAAAAGTCGCCAAGATTATGTTTGAAATTTCTTGGCAACAAGAATAACAGATTTTGACCTTCAAAATTGTTTGCGAACATCTAGTGAAAGTTTTTGTGACCGTCTGCAACCTTTAACGAACCCTGACGAAAAACAAACATCCGCTACGTTCGCAAACAGTTCAAGTCTACACCGCTCCGTGACATACTACCTTCAGAGTGGCAAGTGGGAATGGGTTTCTATTAGGGGTGTCAGGCGATTAATTTTTTTAAATAGTTCTTAATCGCATGACTTTAATAGTTAACTCACAATTAATCGCACATTTTATATCTGTTCTAAATGTACATTAATATGTACAAAAAAAAAAAAATCTTAGTTTTCATACTCTTGTTAACATAAAAGTGGAAAAAATGCTAAACTAATAGTAATATGGCTGCATCTTTTAGTCATCGATACAGTAATTTCATAATAAGTCATAAAATTTAGTTAAAATTAAAAAGATGTACTGTACTGTAAAATAAACGAGTGTGATATTAATTTGTGTTAAGGTATTTTTTCTGCCACTAGATGGCATAACTGCATTTGTAAGACGTTGTTGACAGCTTAGTGCATTTTTCTTTTCATATTAAGATCTTTAAAATGAAGTAACTTGTGAAATTCTGCACATTTTTAAATTTGTAAAATACAACTTGACTCCAGTCTCTACAAACATATGCATTATTATTAAATTTATTACTGCTAAATTTTGAGGTGGACGTGTTTGCTGCGTTGCGACTGGAATTCCTCCATTACAAACTTTCCAAGTAAGCGGCGGTCATTAATCGTGCGTAAAAAAAAATAGTGGCGTTAAAGAACCTTTAAATTAACTAAAAATTAACACACTAATTTTGACACCCCTAATTTTCCTACCAGATTATTATGTAAACCCTCAATGACCAAATTTTTGTACCTGATTAACTTTGTCTTCAAAGTCAGCATAATTCTTGTCATAGATCATCTGGGCAAGCCGAATTTGCTCAGCAGTAGCCTACAACACAAAAACATTAATGAGTTGACACAACAACATTTCTCCCAAAAAAATATAGAATTATTCAAATCTGATCCCAGTAGATGTGTGCAAAATTAAACAAAATAGCGTTGCAGGTAAAATAAATAAATAGCACTCGAGCTAACATTTTCAATGTTTTGAGCAGTGACGAGAAATGTAATCAATTATTACCAACATAGTTTTGAGGAGTTGACAACTAATAATTAACTCGCCAGTGGGCTATGGAAACTATTAGACTATTTGTACTTTACATGAAGGGGGCCAATGAAATACCAAACAAACAGGAACCAGTTACAAGAAAACCTGATGTCACTCTTTTTGATAGATAAAGAGTTTCCAAACAGGTGTTCAATCCCCTTATAGAATATGAGGATCACACTTCTCACTTGCTTAGACAGAGCTTTCAATTAAAAATTTTTGTAGAATATTTAAAACAAGCAAATGAGGAAAAGGTTGACAAAAGGGGTCCTCTGTTCTAACTTGTGGCTAAGGCAAGCTGACAGTTCCAAAGTAAAAACGGCTAGAAAAACATTTATACATATAAATGCCACTTCCTTTATCTTAACCTTAGCCTTGGTACTCACCACAGTAAAGTTAATAAACACCCACGACCAGTAGATGTGGAAATATATTTTTCAAATTAAGTTCTCATGTGCGCAACGTGGATTTGTTGGCAAGAGTATTTGGGTCACTGATGTTTTGTTTGATAATGTCTGCAGCTGTGAGGTGCGTGTGTGGTCTTCCAACATTTGTGTCTGCGGACTCTCACCTGTATCTGTTTCTGCGGTTGAGGTGTGTGGATGGCAGCAGGCGGCACTTTTTCACGAGGGCCCCGGGCCTTTTCGCTGCCCTGCGAGCTCATCATATACAGTATATACAAAACTCTGTATGTACAAAATAGAAAAACCTGCCAAGAAACAAAGTAAACTCACAAATATGTTCACACACGCTTCTCCAGCATAACTTTAGAGTGATGTATTAACTCAAATTGCTGTGTGTGTTATTTGACATAATAATAGGTGTGGGGCACAGTCTGGTGATGCAACCGAATTGCTGAATATCTAGGTCAAGGAGGGAGAGTGACCTAAACAACAGAGTGCATGTGTGTCTGCAGTAGGAAATAGTGTAGGGGCAATATGTACACAATGCCACATTGACAAAGTTATTTAGACGCATATGACAAATGAGTATGTGACAAATGAACAGTTGATAGATGCCAGCAGATACTTCTTCAATACTAACAGAATATAAAACTGTGCAAATACGCATGATGTGAACACGAAGTAAACATTAAAAACATCCATCGTTGCCTAAATAAAAAGAAAGATATGTCCACTGACAGTTGCTTATTGAGAGAACAATAGCAGTGCAGTTGACATCGACCGAGTGACGTCATCAAACACGCTGACACCATTGGCTGCTGAACTGAACAAAGCTAATGGCAAAGAGCTGGCTCGATTTAAATGGGAAAGATTTCAGTACTGAGACAAAACCGTGTTCTCAACAAAAACATTCCAGCAGCGATCACTTTCTTTTACTAACCAAATCAAAATCAGGGATTTTATTTTCTTGTCTTGATCCTTACAATTAAGTCCATTCATTGAAAAAGGTTCGGTTTTACTGACGTAGCCGCACGTAAATGGTACGTGTATTACAAAAATAGTTACATTTAAGCGTGACATTGAAGCGAATATACACACGAAACTACAACATTTCTCAGAATAGCTCCACAGAGCAAATGTTTAAGTAAAGCTAACATCAGCCAAATTGGATGACTTATTTACAATCCCTGTTTGTTTTTATGAAATGTCATTACACTTTTCAATGGCAAATCATGTCGTCGTAGTGTCCCGGTTAAATAAAAATGACAAACTTAATGCTTATGATACCAGCGGCCTCTTTGTCCTCGCCAGCGCGTACTTAGGCAGGCTAGCTAACATGCTAACGCCGAGCGAGTCTTGGAGGCAGCTGGGGTGAAGCTAACGTTAGCAAATGATGCTACCTAAATCTGGTCCGAGTTGGTAACAATCTATCTTTTAATCAGCTCATTTATGTCTCGGCCGTATCTTCAGACATCATTTTTACAAAGGCCAATTTCACAAGCATCTCAAATAAGACCACAAACAAAAAGGCAAAGTGTATCGAATTAAAACGAAGAAGGCCTTTCAGCGAAACACAATCCCATCACGACATTGCTCGCTGGGAAACCAAGACAACAGAAAAATTGCGAAAGACACCGCTCGCAGTCCTGTGGAAGGAAAAGCCCCAAGATAAGGGACAGAGTACGTACGCCGGGTACACTTTAGGAAAAAATAGAACGCGTGGAGAATTGGGCGAATAATAAGCGAAAACATGATAAAAAATCGTGTTATTACCTGCTAACACGCTTCACTCAGCCAGCAGCAGACAAGGTGGTCACGTGATTAAGGCTACCGCGGTGGATGCTCCTGCAATGTCCACTGGACACAACTTGTTTTGTTTGTGTTCGTGTCACATAAATCACAATTTTGTGGTTATGGTTAAGTCGTAGGTAATTGTCCTGCTCATTAAAATGACAAGCATTTCAATTTACATTTTGTATTTATTTACTTTTTTATGATTCAATAACTTGTTTTCCTGTTGTGTGTGTTGTTTTTGCTTAGATCCCCACATTGTGTCTGAGTAAAAACATTCATGAGTTTGTATTTATAAAAAGAAAATTAAAAAAAGAAATCACTGTAGTAGACACCTCGATCCACACACTTCCTCAGGAATATACATAAAAATGCATACAAGTGTTCTTATGTATTTCACACATATACAATTATATAAAATACACATCGAGTGTAGATTATTTGTTCAAATTGTGGGGGGTGATTAAATTGGGGTTTCTCTTTTCAATCAGTCATCATGAAATGTTCCATGTAAAAAAAAAAAAAATGATTTGCCTATGGCAGTCTTTCACAGAAAGACCTGACTCAGCAAGGCAAAACAAATAAACCCAAGCCTACCCTGCCTCTACCAAATGAGGACATGAAAAAGATCACTCCTTGATACAAAAATGGCATTTTACAACTGTGACACATGCATGTAGTACCAAAATTATGGGTAGAACAAACAATGCATCTGAAAAATGTTTCTAGAAAGGTTATCTGTTATCACTTTTTCTTCCCTAGTCGCTGACCAGTTTCAGCATTAGAGGCAAGTTGACCAAATCAATAAAAAGTGCTCTATTTGACAGGAAACTATACATATAAAACCAAAAATTGTGTGTAAATCAGGGCTGGGGTGGCTATCTGGCATACAAGGCAGATCAGATGCCTGGTGGTCCAACAATTTTGGGGGCCAATGTGGTGCTATTTATTATTTTTTCTCCATTTTACGCCGAGACTAGCCCACATTTAGAGTGAGCAGCCCATTAATGAATTTATAATATAGACAAGAAACTGAACCAATTCAGTGGCAGAGCAACGTGGTAGCCAGGGCAATTTTTTTTAAAGAATCTGTCTTTAGAATAGAACTTTGATTCTTGTAGTCAATGTCAATTATTTCCACTATTTTCACACCATAGCAAGCAAACAACATGGATTGCTTTTTTTTTTTTTTTCATGAAACCCTGATTGTGAAGTGGGTTGCAGGCATGGGCATGGGGGAATCTAAGTTAAAAAAAAAAAAAAAATTAAAGAAGAAAAAAAAAAAGCTACACCTGATATTTTTGTGCCAGCCCAGCCCTGGTGTAAATTATCTATTAACACCAGTCTTGATGTATATGAACACAAAAAAAGTGCAAAACTGCAAAGCATTCTAGTCTGATCGAACAGCAACATAAACCAAAGGATTATTGGGAAAAAGACAATACACCTTCAAAAATTAGATCCCCCTCAAGCCATTAAATTAAGGGTGATATAATGGGGAAATAAATACATATAAAACAAATTATATCAGCAGGTGCATGCCACTCCAATCAAAGTCGGAAAGAAAGGGGTTACATCACAAGAGAACATTGTATTTAGCAACCTACATTACATTTCTCCTGTATGATGTCAGCCACAAATATTTCCAGAAATTGTCTTGTTTTGATTGGGATAGGCCGTCTTCATTTTGCCGCGCTGAAGCAAATGTTTTTTTGTGATTGTTTTGGGCCAGAACTGAACATGTTTCAGCCATCCAAAGTCAAACTGCACACAGGTTAGGTCCTTCAATATTCTTAAGTCCCCTTTCCTCTCCTCATTTTGTTATATTGCCATTCAGTCAGTCAGAAAACGAACTGAATGATCCATCTTTACAAAAACCTTGTAATATCTTAAAGAGGAAGTGGCAGAAACAAAATTCTGAGATACGATAAAAACCCAACCAATAAGAGACCACTCGGCATACGCTAATGGTATGTCATTGTTAACGAAAGATTTGGCTAAGGGTTTTAAAATCCTCCTCTTGGGTCCTCAGTGGCAGCTTCTGAAAATGATTGGTTATGTGTTATTTGAAAAAAAAAGAAAAAAAAAGATAGACTGGTGGGATGACGAAAGGAACACAGGCGACAAAATGTGGTCACAAAGATATACAACAATAACCAAAATTGTGATGTGGTGGGGGCAAAGTCATGCTCCTGAGTCCAACAGAGACGATGGTGTTGCGGAATGGGAGGAATGGAGGGACTGTTTGGATAAAAATGTGGACGAGGATGACAAGGCTAGCTCCACAATCCTGCGTAGTTGCCATGGAGGCCAGAACATAGGGGTCCGCCAGCTACAAACAGCTTGGTGCCGGAGTGGTCGTAGCAGTGCGTATACACGGCGTTTGGAAAAGAATGAAGGTCTGAGAAATAACTCCTCCACGTTTCATCATGATTCTGGAAAGAAAAAAAAAGACGGTTAAGAATGCATGGATCACGGGGACTCAAGTTGCAAATCACTCGCCAAAGATTATATACCAGCCAGCCTTTCCCCGTTGTGAGCTTGAGAATGCCATCTCCAGAACACTTCCGGTACCCTCCAGTTGATATCAAAGGGTTCTCAAGGAATCTCTGAGCGCGGATGTCGTAGAAGAGAAGTGAACCTTGACCGGTGCCGACTGTCACGATGTGCTCATAAAAACTCACCGAACGGATCCCTGCGCAGACAATATTCCGTTTGATATTGAGCATTCCATATAATTTTTTTTTCAGGGATGCTGGAGACAGACCCATTTAGAAAGGCCAGACCACTCACCACTTCCTCTCTCTCTGGAATTGACGGATTTTATGCTTTGTGTCGGTTGACGAGGATCCAAAAAAGACACATGGGCCTGAGATCCGGCTGCATACACTGACCAGTCCTGCCCATATGCAAGACACACATTCTCTTTGCAGTGCGGCAGTTTGGTAGACAAAAGCTGCATGGAAGCAATGCAGAATAACAAAATGAGACCCAGTAACAGCATCCAAACAGAAACAGATCTACTTCACTTAACAACGCCAGGCAGAATTTACCGTTATTTAACAAGTTAACGTGTTTATTAAAATCATTTTTGAAAAGGTTCCAAATCATGAATTTAGTTGTAATTTTATGTTTTACATAATTATTTTAAAACAGCTACATAGTTAGACTATACAAGTAAAACTAAATTAGATTTTAAAGTGGAAGTAAACCTTAAACATTTCTTAACAATAATATGTTATATGTGATCTCACTAGTCTAAACATGACATTCTGATTAATATTACTTTTGTGGAATAAGAGTTACAAAGCAAAATCCAGCCATTTTTATCCATCTCAGCAGGCGGCCATTTTGCCACTGAAGATGACATCAATGTTGCTAAGGTCTCAGGTAACAACCAATCACAGATCAGCTTCAGAAAACAGGTGAGCTGTGATTGGTTGTTGCCTGAGCCCTGAGCAACATTGATGTAATCTTCAGTCGACAGCAAGTGGCAAAATGTCCGCCCCTGGGATGAATAAAAACGGCTGGATTTTGCTGCTTAAATCATATTCCACTTACGCAATATTAACCAGAATACCATATTTAGACCAGTGGGGCTGCATAGAACATATTGCCCCAAAAATTTGGGGGGTTGATGTTAATGTTTGTGTCAGCATTTACTTTTGAGATGTTTGCAAATACTCAGTGGTTGCAGATGGAACTTTTCAACAGATAGCAAATGTACTACCTGATACCGCTTACACGTTTTTGTGAATTAGTAGTGCTATGCTTTGTCTTGAATCCAATTTCAGCTATCATAGAAATTGTGTTCATGTACAGTATATAACAGATACACAGAATAGGTTATCCAGAGCTGCCAACTCAACTCTTACGGATTGTCCGTATTTCGTTATGGAAATCAATGAGCACTGCCGCATTCTAGCCTTAACATTGAATATTACAAATATCTTTAAAAGCTGCTAGTTCCGGTGACGTAATGCGTAACTGCTTATTCATAAGCAGCAGAAACCAGCAGATGCGTCTGACGTTAGCTGAAAGCCAACATCTTGAGGCTAACCCTGATCCCTGCTATTCATTAGCCTGGCAAGCCACACCCACTTTCTTTTTAAAGAAACTAGACAGGCGGCCAAAGACAGCGATTTGGCTCCTTCCGAAAACAGGACGGCCCAAACAAATTTGTCTATTTGCGTGACGTCGTCTTCGTGAGCAACGTCACTCTTCAGTCATCAAGTTTTTCCCGCAACAATGACATTCAACAACGACATCATTCACTACTGTCTCTCTTCGGCTAGTAACCATGTTGGATTTTTACTCCATCCCCGCAAAAAATTAAAATAAAATACTTTTAACAAGTTGCTTTTCTGACGTCACGTGCGCTCTTTGCTTATTGGTTCAGTCCACTGTCTGTTAGCTCAGGTTTGTGCTGCCTCCGAAAGGCGACTGATAGGGCGGTTGACCAGACTCACTCTTCGGCAAAGCCGCGAGTGAATCTGGATTTCCAGGCTAGTATTCATATCAGCTGTGAGGAATAATGGCAGTAACACAAAGTATTACCAGAATATTGGGCAGTAGTATCATGTGATCTACAATTGGTACGGTGTGTGCACGAGCGGGAAAGACCGTAGAAGAGAAAGCAAGTGAGTGTGACGCAACTTTTGATTCCACAGCCAAAGTTCCATAGCGAATTGCTAGCTGCTGAAATGAGATGGAATTAAGCCAGTCATTGGCGTTAATGCAAATTGTTCTGGAAGTGAATTTCAATAAATTGGCAGCTCTAGTCATCACCAAATATATCGGCTGATACATTGGCTTTTTTAATCCCCCAAAATCAGTATCAGCCCCAAAAATTCCCAATCACTCCGGCTCTACTATGTATAATACAGACATTTTTCTTATTTCAAAATGTAAAAACAGTAAGTGCAGTGAACTTGCCTTGCACAAGCTGTGCTCAGCTTTCCATAGGTGGAAGAAGCCATCTAAAGATACAGCACCCAACTCCTGAAAGAAAATTATCCACACCAGGAAACATAAATTGGAGCTTATTCTTGGAAATCTGAGTGACTTTAGACCTAGAAGCCATAAAGATTCACAATGACTGCTGAAAGATAACACTTACATTGTGGTTGTTGTTGAAGGCCAAAGCACGGACTTTACAGTTGTATGGGTTGGTGTACTCCTTTGGGATGTCTTTGAGGGCTCGGTGCGAGATGTGGGCATAGGTGGGCATAGCCGTCTCACTCTGACTGTGCTGTGCTTGGCTCATTACTTCTTCTGTTACTTCCCACAGACCCATGGAGCCATCTCGTGAACCTAGAAATTGGAATATCACCAAGACACGTAAGGCTTGTGTCAAGTACAGTACATCAGTAAAGTAATGAACTACCAACCTAAATGTGGTACACATCACAAATTATTTTAGGGATAATAAAGAGACACATTGTTTACGCAATTGATGGGACCTAACTACATCTCCATTCCAAAAACAAGAATGATATGATGGAATTTGTTTGAATTTTGCATGATTGCAAAATTCCACATGGAAAAAAAAAAATCTTTGTTTCAATTTAGGTTTCATATTTAGTAATCATTTTGGGGAGGACTTTTTCACATGCCTTTGAAGCTGGAACAAAACAGCCACTATGGTGCAGGTTGTGTAAAACCCCTAACACCAGCCATTCATACAGAGAACTCACCAGACACTGCCATCCTGTCACTGATCCATGCTATTGAGAAGATCCAGTCATTGTGGCCATCCTAACAAACAAGTGACTACCATGAAAAAACAAAGCAAGTCTCATGCTGTTTGTTAGCAAGGATTTGCGTGCGCTCATAGAATAGAAATGCGGTTTAGTGACACCAACCACAATGAGTATGTGGAAAGATTTCCCCACTTGAACAGTTTTAAGTGTTGTTGAGAAAGACCGGACAACTCACATCACCAACACAAACGGGGTCCAGTGTGGGCAGCTTGTAGATGGCTAGGCTGTTGGGGTTGTCTCCCCCAGTGGCTAGGAGGGTTCTTGAGGGGTTGATCTCAATAGCATGGATCCCGCAGCCCTGCTGGTCGAGCCGAGAATGAGAGCTTGCCGTGTTGTGGTAATTCTGCACCACCCCTACCACAGAGCCTCCACCATGACATTCCCTGTCCTTGAGCATGGGAATCCGAGTTATCTGCCCGGTCATGACATTGGTTACAAAAAGCTGCAACGTAGAGGAAAAAAAGACAACATTTGATTACACAGCTTAGACAGCTATTATGTAAAGATTTACATACAAAGAGCCCATCATCAACGATAATGCGTTACATTACATGCATTTATTGTATGGTATCAAAATGGAACTCTGATTGGGATTCTGTGTCAATAATAGTAACAACAAAAATATGACTACTATAAAAAGAATTCAATCTACACAGATACAGAACAACAGCAAATAATATTTTGGGTCTTGGAACAATTTTAGAGATGTCAAAATTAACACACGATTAATGACCGCCCACTTGGAAAGCCTATACTGGGGAATTCCAGTCGCAATGCAGCAGACACGTCAAAATTTAGAAGTAATGAATTTATTAATAATGCATATATTTGTGGAGACTGGGGTCAAGTTGTATTTTACAATTTTAAAATGTGCAGAATTTCACAAGTTACTTCATGTTAAAGATTAGATTCTTAATATGAAAATAAAAATGCACTGAGCTGTTACCAATGTCTTACAAATACAATTATGCCATCTAGTGGCAAAAAAATGACCTCAACACAAATCATATCACACTCGTTTTTTACAGTAAAGCACATCCTTTTAATTTTAACTCAGTTTTATGAATTCTTTTTTTTTTTTTTTTTTTTTTTTTTTTTCTTAAGAGCTCAGTATTGTTCATTCGGAAATGTCATCATCATTGCTCTTTTTTTTTTTTTTTTTTTTTTTTTTTTTTTTTTTAAATATATATATATATATATATACACATATATACATACATATATACATATATACATACATACATACATACTTTTTTTTTTTTTTTTTTGTGTGTGTGGGTGAGTATGTGTGTGTGCGTGCGTGCGTGCGTGTGTTTGTTAGCTCACCAGAAAACCTATTAGAAAAAAAAAAAATCTTATACCGTTCACCTAAATCGAACACCAGGAGACCCGAGGGGACCGAAGAAAACCAAGGAAGGTGAAATCCAGCACCGACCAGACACCCCCCACCAGAACTCCTCCCCAGCCCAAGAAACATCCAGACCCCAACAAATCCAAAAAACATAAAGTCAGGGAGGCCTCAAGAGACCAACGGAGAGACCGAGAAAAGGAAGGAAGGACAGACGAAGCCGCGTGAGATCCGAGACACCAGCCTCCACCGATTCAATAACCTGAGGAGGAAACAGATTGTGTCTGAGTTTCGGTAGATGCTGGTGTGGTGGATCTGGCATGCATGAAAATCTCCACCAAAGAGGGGAGCCGTCGACCCCCGCCGGAACAGAGCAAGCGCAACACCTCAGGGCCCCCCAGGCCGCGGCAGCGCCAAAGGACGACCCCCGGGCCCCACCAGGGCCACCGGCCGGAGAGCAAACCCAGGAGCAGGAGCGCCCCCCGCCCCAACACGGCCCGCGCCCCCGGCCCAACGCAGCAGGACGGGGCACTGCAAGCCCACCAGGCACCCCACCGGCCCCCAACCCCCGCCCCCCCCACCACCCCCCGCCCCCCATCCACCCCCCGCCACCCACCCCAACCCAGCCCCAGCCGCCCCCATGCCCCCAATCCCCCAGACACCCCCCACCCCCAGCACCCCCCCACCCCGCAACCCCCACCACCGCCCCCCCCCAACAAAGCCGCCCCCCCCCCCGACCCCACCCCGACCAACCGGCAGCCCCCCAACCCCCGACCCCCAGCCCCCGGGGACCACCCGCACCCAGGCACCGGCGCCGAAGAGGGGCCGGACAGCGGAGCGGAGAGGGCAGCCGCGCCCACCCCACCCCCCGCCGTGTGGAAGGACGGAACACCGGGGGCAGAAGGGGGAGATGGGGGCACCGGAGGGCGGCCGACACCCCCGAACCCCAGGCCCAGCGGGGGAAGGCCCCGGTCGTCACCCCAGCGTTCTTTGTGAAAATTAACCCCTGTTACTGAGTCCGCCAGCTCGCGGACTGGCGAACTCTACCCCTAAACCGTGAATGTGACCCCACCCAGTGTATATACAAGTGTGTGTGTGTGGTGCATTAAAATTAGGAGCAGGTGAACCGGAGCCGATGGAAATGATATTCCCACGCTCCGATCCACCCGCCACCCAAGCATGTTGCTGAGTGTATGTGGTGCATTAAAAAAAATAGATAGTTTTATGAATTCTTAATTCTATTAGTTTAATATATTTTTCCACTTTTATGTTAACAAGTGTATGACACTTAAAAAAATATATATATTGTTGTACATTTTATTGTACAGTTAGAACGGTTAATTGTTAAAGTAATGCGATTAATTACGATTAAAAATTTCAACACCCCTAAAAATAACATTTATGAAAGAAAAAACATCTCACCGTGTTACATTTGGTCCCGCACACAACCTGCTGTTGGTTGAGCCACTGTGAGGCAAATACTTTGTTAAGACGCCCAAGAGAGAACTCCCTCTCCTTCAGGATGCCAGGGAGCCTGCCGGCAGCAAAGCCACGCAGGCTCCGCTGGAGCTGCAACTCATGCTGCTGCTGAGGTCTGAACTCTCGGCCCCGGAGGGCGCAGACAACCGAGTGGCGACTGCGCCACCAATGCACATGACGTGAAGAACAAGAGACACGGCTGCGCTTGTATGGCGCCTGACACCAGCCCAGCTAATAGAAAGAAGGAAAGAAAATTGAGACAACATTGGAAAAAATAAATTAATAATCTTTTTCCTAAAAATCAATTAGTAATTAACTAATAGACAAAGTCCCTCGTTTTTGTCTCTTAATTTCATCTACGTACACCAAGAGGTAGTACACAGTCGTTGATGATTCTTTATAAAGACCTATTTAAAGTGAATATTAAAATAACACTCTTTTGTAAATTGTGTGTTTTTCAAAACAAATTGAGACCAGAAATAAAATTTGCATTTTCAGGTGAACACAAACTAAAATACAACATAACGTGGCTCCTTCAACATTCAAGTCCATGGTAAAGGCACATGGAGATGAATCATTTTCTTTACTGCTGGTCCTCATTAGGGTTGTGGGTGAGCTGGAGCAAATCACACTCACAATCACACCTATAGACAATTTAGAGTGTTCAATTAACTTGACATGCGCATTTGCAGTCAATGGACCACATTTGTGTGAATACCAGGCGAGTCAGAAATGTTCCAGAACTGGTGTCATAAAATATCTATTTCCCCTTGTAATCCTCCTTTTTCCAGGACGCTACGCAGTTCCACCGTCAAACCCCATCTTGATGTAATCTATGTCTAAAACAGGGCTTCTTGGTGATGTCCTTGAGCTGGAGCAAAAAATAAACAAAAAAAATCGTGCAAAACCAGGACTCCATTGTTGCGCAATAGAGCCCTGGTTTTGCACAACTTTTGAACAACTGACAGATGTTCAGGGCATCGTGAACACGCACGTTGTGCTGCCATAATAATCGCCTTTTGTCGTGCACCGAACAAAGCAAACATTACAGGTTCTTCAGGTAGACATGCTGGTTAATCATCTGTCCTCATTTAATGGGAAAAGTCTTAATTTTGGCTGGCTTAAGTGAACACTTTGTGACACCAGTCCTGGAACTTTTCTGACACACCTCGTATTTTGCAGTACAGTAATATATACGGTATTGATTCTGAAAGAAAAATACGGGCTTTAAGACAAATCTAATCACCATCGTATTCAAGTACAGTACAGCAATGTGCACCAAAGGGGACTACGGTCATTGTTTCCTAGAGAGAATGACCGTGTAAAAACCTAAAAATCAGGATGCAGCATGATCAGCTACCCTTAGCAGTCGTTGCGATATGGCTAACGTTTGCAACATTAACGGATGCACATACACACGTTATAAACATGTTCTAGTGCATTGGACATTGATTGGAGAATGTCTTAGTGACACCAATTGTTCCAGTGTCATAAAGGTTTTACCCCCTGGCACAGATTAGATTACTCGATCATATTTAGCACAAAGCTAGTTAGCATGCTAACATCAACCAGTGAGATCCGCCTACCTGTTGTTGATCCTTGGGCTCCCCTGCCTTTCTTTTCCTGCTAACTGTTTTCCTCGCCATAGTCTGACACACACAATTCCCTCACCCACATGGAGGGTAAACCTGACTCTGGACGTTGGATCATATAATGTCGATAAACGATTTTGTTTTGTGGCCTTTGCTGGCGGCGTCCGGTGACACGCAAGGACGATTACATACGGGATGCGTTGCCTTGTCGCTGTCTAGGGTAGCTTGGAATTTAATTTACTAGCGTAAACTTTCTATATATTTACGACACTAAACAATGCAAAGTATAGTATCGCTCGCTTATTTTATTTGTTTTAATTTTTTTATTTTTGAGCCGCTAGCTTAGTGGTATCTTTTCCCTTCGCAGAGTCGCGTCAGCAACGACGAGATCATTGGCTAAGCCCACAGCCGCACTCGTTAAACGTCAACAAAAACAAGGTCACACGTGAACGCGCCCGTATAGTACGTGCTCGTTCACGACGATTGCGCGCGGCCATTCATGAATCTCGGAGCCTTCAGTTGGTTGGTATAGTAAAAGTGAATGTCACTTTTGCGCGGCATTAAACATTTTTCAAAAAAGTATTTCAAGCTGAATTAACCTTTATATAATCAATTTTGAACAGGCTTCTGTAAACGGTAAACTTTAAAGTACATGGATACAAATAATTATTTTAGCATTAACACATCACTGTTAATGATCTTCAGGGGAAGAAAAATGATAACATCCCAAAGATCAATAACTGACATGGATCATCCTATGGATATTTTTCCCCCCATGAGGTTCCAACATAACAGGGGAGAAAAAAAGGAAGAAGAAAAAAAGATTGCGTAGTAATTACTAATGCGACAGTTGAGGCATAAATCATTCTGTAAGGTCAGCAGGGCCTACTCTGTTGGCCACCAGAAGCAGTGACCTACATTTACAATTACAACCTAAATAATAGTATTTGTTCCATAAAATGTTATTAATATATTCCCAACAGTCTATTCAATTGCTATTTTACTCCGCTGTACTTCTTCAAATACTGTAGTGGCAGTAGTAGTATGTTAATGTAAAATGTTTTTGTCTAATCAGATTTCAGCCTTTATGTGCTGCTATGTCAACCTAATCTGCCCAGATTTTGTCTTTTTAGAACCACATTTTAAATTTGTCCTTCCAGAGCCAGCGAGCAGGATCTCGATGATGTCAGCGTTTTTCTGTTCCCAGACCATTTGGTGAGAGCAAAACATTTTTGACAACCAACTTTGACTAGCAAAACACATACCGGTATGTAGAAATCTAAACACATGAATGCATAGTAAAAGTAGTAGTAAATTGACTTTAAAGTACTTTCTCTTTCCCGTGGACAAGCAAGACACAGAAGTGCAAGCATTTGGCAAGAAATAACAATGGAACTGAAGACTATTGAAACAATTTGTGTATTTAATCATTGGGACCTTCCAAGTAACAGAAGAGGAAACTGAACATTTGTAATAATCCACAGTTCAAGAAGTAATTCACCTTATGTTCTATTATAAGTCTCCAGATACAATAGAACCAACACAATACTTTGGATGATTAAAAACCCTTAAACTCGAGCCTATGACACGCCATGAGACATTGATGGATAAGGCCCCAAAACAGACTACATCCCAAACGACGCAAAATTGTGCCTGTCACCATTTGGCCGCTTACCTGTAGTTGCTGTAAGGAAACTAGGCCCATACTGATTTTTGTCATGTAAAATTCTTCCAAAAAGCAATAAGCAATGTGTTTAAACCAAACAGAAACACGCAGAAAGATTGAGATTGATGTGATGTTCGCAAATGAAAAGTGACAAATGTTTGCTCATAAATGGAGGTAAAAATATCTACACTTCTTAAAAGATAAGTCAACCCAAACATTTTCTTTACAGTAATAGCAGCCCCACTAGTCTAAACACGGTATTCTGATTCGTATTGAACTTTTGGAATATGAAATAAAGCGGAAAAATCCACAAATTTTATTTTTCATCTCAGCCATTTTGCCACTTGATTGAAAATTACATCACAAACAAATCACAACTTTGGGGAGTGGATGTCACGTGACTAAAACAGGCGAGCTGTGATTGGTTGCCACCTTAGCCCTGAGCAACTGTGCTGTCATTCCCAGTTGACAGCAAGTGGCAAAGTGGCCACCCCTGACATGGATAAAAATGGATGAATTTTGCTGCTCAATACATATTACACCAATTCAATGTTAATCCGAATGTCATGTTAAGACTAGTGGGTGTGCATACAACATATTATTGTAAAGACCATTTTTGGGTTGACTTCCTCTACACGTGTACTGATTTGACCTTCACTTGATGTTACATATCACAGCAATTGTTTTTCATTGCTACTACTACCTGACATTTTTTAGGGTGGGGTTGAAGCATTCTATTTACATCTTTAGTATCTTGCTACCTCGCAATACACTTTAAGTGCTGGCAACAAATCTGAATAAATTAATCGAAACATATGAAAAAGTCAACCATAAATCATGTTTGATTAGATGTATGAAATGATGGAATGAGAAAACCACTAACATCAAAACTTGCCGAGTTCCATCCAAATTTCCAGCAAGACTTGAAAACTAGTCAACAGTTACATTAAACATCTCTATTGCACTGTGATGTGGCTGCAAAATAAACTTAACACACATCCCCCAACGCCCATCTACGCTTTTCCAGTATGCAAACAAATGTAAGTTATGAGTGTCATTTTTGTTACCATAGCTTACATGAACTCAAACGCTACACGTTCAAATTAAAGTATCAGTGTATTTTAAATAACTTGTTCATTATTAAACAAGTGTGCAGTGTGACATGTAAATGCCAGTAGGGTTTAGATTTTCTGTTTAATCAATACAAGAGACCATCCATCTGTTGCTTTGTGCAGACTGGAGCAGTATTATCAACTTAATGTTCTGGGTTGCAATGAAGAATGCTCGATGATGCAAATCAAAAATCAAATAATGTGAAACATTGAAACTGACATGAAAAAGTGCCCAAATGAACAGAAAGAAACAAATGAAATCAGGAAAAGTTACAGTGAACCGGAACAGAGAGGGCACTTCTTGAGTCAGTTCTTTCTCTGTCTGGTCACTGTACCTTTTTGACTTTTATCCTTTGTTTTTGTACTTGTTTCAATTTTGAGAAAGCCCCTTATCCTTTCCGCCACATGTAAGAGCTCTGCACTGAGCAGTGGAAGCTGGTAGCTTGGCTGTTAAGCAGTTTCAAGAGTTTAAACCTCCTCCCAATTCTGACCCACAGTCACCTCAACACTTCCAAGTGGAAGCAAATATAAATGGCATCAAATGAAGCCTACAGCCCAATTCTTTTAGGTCCTCCTTTCTCCAGTCTTTAATACCCTAGCAGTACCAGTTCCTGGAACCTAACCTCCATCTTTATCAGAAAGAAACACAGCTGTGAAGTATTGTTACTCTAGGCACACAGTCTTACTTAAGGTGCTTGAGACACAATACAGTTTAGCAGTGAAACAACTACTATCCCACAGTTGTCCGATCCACAGCCAAGGCAAGCACATGTTGCAGGGCATGGTCTTATTGAGGGGGGTGAGGGGGGCAGAAAAAAAGAGCTGTGTGAGGTGGTAACAGGAAGCAGGCCCTGCAGCGCTTGCTTCGTTGGCTTGGCTCAGCTAGCAGCAGCCCGAGTCATCAGCTCCTCTAGCGCCTTGTCTTGATCGTTGTTGTGGACCAGCAGCACCTCCTTGATGGCCTCCCGCTCAAATCCCATTTCACCAAATCTTGACATCAGCTCAAGGAACTGCAACGCCTGACGACGAGAGAGAAGGAACTGTTATTGACAGTCGCTTTTTAGCATTTTTTAAGATTCACATTGAAAACTATTAATTCAGCCACACACCGTCTAAAAAGTACTAACCTTTTCTTCTGAGCATTGGTACATCTCTAAACACTCCTCCACTGCACTTGCATCGAAGCCCCGCTCACACAGCCGTCCATGGACAAAGAGATAATCCAGTACCTTGGACAATGAGTACAAATATTTTGAATGTGACAGCAGATTAGCTAGTTTTACACTGTCCTCCATAATTAATGGCACGCCAGATTAAGATGTGTTCTTTAGCTTCTAATATATACATTTTTTAAATAAATAATACAGGGTCAATATTTTAACTTATTCAGTGAGAAAAAAAAATCCTACATAAAGAAATGGGTTTTCAATGGGGTTGAGGTCTGGGAGTGGGGACGAAGATGGCCATGGGAGGAGCTTGTTTGATTCCGTACTTTTCAGTATGAGAGTATACTTCTGCAATAAAAAATTGCTTTCATTTTAAGGCTTTTAACACATTTTAACCATGGGTGTCAATAATTACGGAGGGCAATGTATGCAATTTTTACATGACTATTGGGCAGATTTCAGTGGAACAACTTGAGTCAAAATCCGGTTGCACAATTTAGATTTCAACCAAAAATCCATCCATCCAACAATTTCCCACACCGCTTGTCCTTGTTTGTGTCTTGGATGAGCTGGAGCCAATCCCAGCTGACTTTGGGTGAGAGGCGGAGTATATCACAGACTGGTCAAGTCAAATATTTAGTCACATTCACTCTTATATAGGGTTGCAAAAGGGTGGACATTTTCCAGGAAATTCTAAATACCAAACTGAAAACGTCCCATGGGAATTATGGAATTTGAGGGGAAATTTATTAGAAAGGTATTTTTAATACGGGTTCACCGATCAATTGGAGGAGGGGGCGGGGGTTGTGATCAGCCAATCACCTAAAATAAAACCGATCTTGCTCTGCTGGAAAAGTCAGCCACTGTTCTCTTCTGCTGTGAGAGAGGACCAATAAGATTTTCATTTTTATTTGAGAGAACTACACGTGCGGTTAGAACAAACTGTTAGCATTGTTTTATATGTATTGTTCAATGATCTCCCAAAAAAAAACAGCTGTTGGTTATGGGGGGGTCGGGATCAGCAGGTCAGACTTTCTTAAGAACGGGGATCATTGATGGGCCAAAATTGTGGACGGTGCACCCCTAATATTTAAGCATAATAAACATTAATTTTTTTCTGTTACAAGCAGACATCCATGCTAAATAGATAGTGCTCCTTGCCAAATGTGTGGCTATTACAGTACCTTAATGGGCTCTCCGCACGTAGCGCCCTGACGTGATATCCGTTGCTGAAAATACGGTTTACCCTCTTCTGCTTTGGCAAACTATGACAGCAGTGTATTCATAAAGTATCCATAAAGTAAACAGCAAAGTATGCGGCGTCTATAAGACTGATTTTTTTTTTCTTCCAAAAGCAACACTAACAATATCATGAACATTGTTGTGTTTTAATGTGCATCTAAATTCGATGGCAGTTTAAACTACCACGGATTTCCCAGCTGTAATCTGGAACGAAAACTTAACTACATTGACTAACAAATATTCGCCTGCGCTGATGACAAAACCTTCAATTCTATACAGGTTGGGCCATAAGTTTCCATACACAGGAACATGTATAATGTATAGGTTTTCTTTTCAGGTACCTATGTGTGAAAACTTAAGGCCCACCCGGAATACAAAACAAAATGGGGAAAAGCTACTTGGAAGCAGCCCTACAGTTACACTGTGAGCTTTTTTGTGCTTCTTGGATCCGAAGAAGAAAGCCCAGTCACTTCCACTGTTTGTCCGTCTGTCTTCACTTGACACTAACAATGTCGACACAATAAAAACAACTTAATACACAAAGAATAATAATGTTAGATAAGTTATTCTTAAATAACTGGACATGTTCAGAGTAAAATTATTACCACACACATATTCCATCACTAATTAACATATTTACTAACCTACATATATCCTACATATCTAATGTAACCATAACATTAGGTCCCACTGAAGGGCCAAGGTTTTAGGGTGTAGGCAAGGGTAGCGGATGTTGATTTTTAACCAGGGTTCGTTCAAGGTCGCAAACGGTGACTTTTAATGGTCGCATAACATCTTTTCTTGTCGCCATGAAATTTTGCACATGTTCAAAAGTTCCTTGTGACAAGAAAAACTGCATGCATTAAAACTTGAATAAACCCTGATAAAAAGTTAACATCCACTACCCTTGCAACACTCAGTGGCATGTGGGCTTCAGGAAGAATACTGACCTTCAAATGTTTGGATGTTAAAAGAGGCACACATTAAAGCCTTCGTCTAATTTGCTTATCTGTTCGAGGACTTACAAAGACGATGTATGTGATAAAAAGCATGGAGACTAACTCGATTTTTCCGGAAAAGCCCGGGGAGATACATGCAAAGAGCCCATTCTGCGCGCATCAACGGTCAATTTTGGGTCGGGCACTTCGCAGCTTTTTTTTGTGTGTGACACAATTCAAGGGCTGTTAGAAGAACGTGAGAAGAGAAAAACAATTTACACTGGAGGTTATGTGACCTTCACAGCAGTAAGACTTTAATTGTATCCCAATACAGAATAGAATAATTCTATTTCACTAATCTGCTATATATTAATACAGACAAAATCAGATGTCATCCAGTGTCACCAAACATACATATCGTGTGCGACTTGTATATTATTCACACATTTAACAAGAGACCATATCAATTCTATTTGGAGCACATAAATGTGAAGGGAGACGTAATTGTGTGAGTGGTGATTGGGCGGGTGGGTCCCACCTGCTCTACATTCTGCCCTTGTCGCTGCATAGCCCGAAGAACACCCTCATAAGAATAACCCATGCCCACAAGGGTTTCCACACACTGACGCTCTCCAGGGGTCATGCTAAGCAAGGCTCCTCCACATGGCAAGCCAGCCGAACCTGTCCCCGAGTTTACCTGGGAATCAGTATGATAAGAAGATCAACAATGAAGTCTGTGATGAAAGTATTCTTCCATAAGCAGTTCATGCTCACCTGTTTTGGTCCACCACCCTTAGAGAAGCCGAGGTGCTCAGGGGCAACAATAACTTGGGACTTGGGTCTGATCGGGGGGCTGCCATTGGGTAGGTTCCGCCGGGGGCTGAATCTTGCTGGTTCGGGATCCCCAGAATCCGAAAGTTTGGGAAAAGACAGCGAGCGGATGTTACAGGGTCGATCCTCCACTTCCATACCCGATCTCCCATGTTGCCCAACTCTGTCCATATCCATCAAGGCTACTAAGCCATTGGGTTTATGGGCAAAGCCTGCTTTCACGGGAAGGCTGGTGTTGGTGGGAGGAGATGGGGTGTTTCCACGTGAAGCTGGCCCTTGCTGGGACCCAACCGGAGGGGATACGGAAGCAGGTTGAGGCTGGCTCTGGAGAATGTTTCGAAGCTCCTCTTTATCATCCAAGGTTTTAAGCTCGAGCTTGTCAAATGGGTCCTCTTCCCGCTCAAAGTCAGCAAGGTTGAGACCATGTAACTGAGGTGTGCTAGGCTGGATTTTCCTCGGACCAAAACTTGGGGCAGGCAGGGGAGTGAGTATAGCATCATGGCTCATTCCTGCTAGGATTGGGTTCATTGCTGGTGGGTGATGGTCGTGGTCTTCAACGGCAGATGGGGGTTTCTTCCCTCCACCACCATTGATGTCTTCAGACTGAGCCAGGCTTTCTTGATTTTCTGCTTCCTGTTTCGCTGCGGCCTCTTCTACTCGTGCCTCTGCCGCTCGTGCCTCAGCCAGCTCCAACCCCCAGCGAACACTTCGCTCCTCCAGAGAAAAGTCATACTGTTGAGATGACAGAAACAGAACATGTATGGTTGGAAATATGAGAGGGTAAAAGGAACACCGTACAGGGCAGATACACCGATACCGATTATTTGTCATCAAGGACACCGATAACCGATATTTGGAGCAGATATTCAAGGGAAAATATTGGCATCAAAATTTGAAAAAATACAAACTCCAGCCCTTAAATTGTTGTATTTTATACCGATACCGATTATTTGTAGTCAAGGACACCAATAACCGATATCTATCTATCTATCTATCTATCTGTATCTATATGTGTTAGAAAAAGGCAACTCGAAAGCTCTTTACGGGGGCAGGATAGAAAAAACTTAAACAATGCATACTGCTAGCTTTTTCACTCACAATCGATGTACCCACACGCGAAGCATACCCTCAGGCTCTTTACAGAGTATCGTAAATCACCTGGTATATCCAGTTGTCTCTCCATGTATTGGCATAGTTTGGCTTTCATCATAAAATTAACGGTAATGTAATACAATGTAGGTCTCTCTTGAACCATAGTGATGAATTCATCTTCTAAATCTTCTGTCCAGACATACATTATAATTGCATCCAAACGTGAAGGGTGATAATGTGGAAATGAGTAAAACTATAAAAGGCTTTCCATCGCTTCCTGTTCTTACCCAGTAAGATAGCTGATTCGCTAGCTAACAGCCAATCAGAATGACCAAATGTCACAATGGTCCGACGCCGATTCAACATGTTTGAGTTTTATTTGAACATGAAAAAGAGTAAAAACAAAACAAAAACAATAACAGAATAAAATAAAAAATAACAACAAAACAAGCAAAATTCAAAAAAGCGCACCTAACAACGATTTTCCATGTTCGAAAGGGAGTGGGAAGAAGTCGCAAGACTTCTGTTGAATCTGCTGAAAACGCCCCCCAGACATTACCCAACAGTGATTTTGTACATTAATCAGACACCGCATTCAGACGCCCAGACACTTCCTGACTTCCGATGTCAGATTGGTGTATCGAGGCCTTACGGTAGTCTCATGTGAAATTTAACACAAGACGCATTTCTCATGGCCCTTTTAAGTTGACAGCATTTGTCTCAGAAATTATTTGACCTAATGCTGAAAGCCGTAATAGCTGTGTGAAAGAACTCTTCATACATGTCAAAATCCTGCTTTAGCATGTTCTTCCTGAAAAGGACAGGTGAGTAAATTCTGGCTCTATAGTTGCACCAATTTACAGGAGATGTAGTTTGAAAGCAGCTGAAATGGTATACCTCGGTGTCCACCAACATAGAAGTGCAGTCTGGCAGACAAAAGCCAACAGGTAGCCCCACCTTGGCAGGACAGCGAAACTTTTCATTGAGCTTGAAGGGAACATCTTCAAGGTAGCTGATGGGTCCTGAATGAAAAGATAAAATGTGCATAAGATAATTGACATTGGAATTAAAAAATTGAACTTGTCCTCAAATATGAAAAGTTAAACAAATCCTTACCATTGTTACATGCATCCGATACAGACTTCCTTGTAGCCATTTAGATACCCTGGGGTGAAAACACACACATCTTAATGATTGGTTCAATAAATAAGTTGTGTAACAGCAGGAATTCCAGTTTGTTTGTTTTTTTAACCGTACTAAGTGAGAGTTAAAAAGGCAAAAATACTTTGTGGCACTTGGGTTGCAAAAGAGTGTAACATTCTCATAATGTTTCTAGTAAATTTCCATGTTAAGTTAGCCTCGGGAATGTTGGAAATACTCTAAATTGGAAACTATCAAGGGGCATTTTTTTTAAGGATGAATGAGAATTGACAAGAGATTTTAATGCAAAGGTATCATATTCAAAACAAATATTTTGTTGTCATAAGCAAACATCAATGTAAAAGAATACACTTTAAAAGTATGACAATCTTAACAGGTTTATTTGAGTTGCAAGTATAGTTTCAAGTTTCAAATGTTACTGACCATCACTGCATTTAATGAAGAACAGTTAAATATTACTCATACCCCAGACTCAACAAATTAAAAATTACCGCCCCCCCCCCTTTTTTTTTTTTACATAACAACCAAAATACATTTAGAAAAGCAACTTCCTTCAAGCTCCTTAAGCCAAGCTTCGGAATTTTACACAAAACCCTTTTAAGCAATGGCCTCTTCTTGGCCTTTATCAACATTCTCCAAGCCCACTTCCTCATCGCCTTCATTGTCACTGTTCAGCCTTGTTAAAGAAGTGCTGGCATGACCGCCAGATTCCATCCTTTTCCCATAGGCTTTGCTTGGTTTGGTACTTGCTTTCATCAAGACCCTGTCAGTCAGACATGGCTGCAATGTATGTATGTCCCTGTTATATGTTGGGTTCAGCAAGGAAGCACTTCAAATCATTAGTTTGGTGCTTTGGCTTAAATGTATGGTTAATGATGATTCTAGAAATTGTCTGTGTACGTGACTGAGAAATAATATAAATTCAAATGTAATTAAATCTGGATTCTTTATTCAGAATATGATGAAATACAGATATTTAAGTTTCCTATTGAGAACTAACCATCAATTTAGTAAATTCCTCTTTCCTCTTCCTCTTAAATTACTCTTTAATTTCCATGAATTCACATGGAAACCCTCTTCAAATTCACAAATTTTCAACCCTCTCAATTGGCTTTACACGTTTCCATGGCTTTGAATATTAGCTCACATAATCCATTATTTGGTCATGCTGTGCAACAATTCCCGACTTAATTAACAGAGAAGCCATTGTTTGCCAAAGTGCAGCTACACATGTTACAGTTAGTTTGCACAGTTACTACCCAAAACACTTTTAACAAAAAAAAATACATTCGAAAATCTCTGATGCACAGTGTAAACAACACAAAGCTTCGATCTAGAAGATTCCTTGTTCCAACTGATCGTAACAGTCATAGAAGATCCTCATGAGAGTTAAAAGTTTTTAGGAATGTCTTTACATAACCACTAAAACATCACAATCATGTTCTCGTTTGAAATACAACATTAATGCTAAGGCAAGTTATAGACAAGTGACAAACGCGCTTTCAACGACGTATCGCCATTGAAGCGCAGGAATGCTGCTGTTGATTCAATATAAAAACGGAGTAAATGTTGTTACATTTCATCTAATTTTCTAAGCCTTATATCACGAAGTGTGACTCGCAGCAACAAACTAGCTGAAACACCGAAGTTATTGATTAGCAACCGGCTACGCTATCATACATTTCGCCACTGCAGTCTAAAATCGTCAACATCAGCAGTCAGTACGCAGTCGCAGCTGCTAAATAAAATTCTAGCGGGGACGATGATATCAATTAAGTGGCGAAGAATTACACATCTGATGCCTTACGCTTTGGGGAGAAGTCTCCAAAGCCACTGTGTGGCCCGACTTACACTGTTGCCACCGCCCCGAAACGAAACCGATCAAACAAAGATTGCTCTCACCTGTATCTGCTCCGACTTGCTCTTACAAATATGACTTAATTATTTTATACGTGCTGCCTCAATTAGAATTGTGGTCAGAAATGTTTTATATATTTTGAAATATCTTTCCTTTTCTGCCGAGGGACGCCATCTTGATTTGTCAGGCTCCCTTCCACTGGTGCCTGTCTGACGTCACTCAATCACATGACGTCAGGAATTTCTTCTTCGGCCAAGATTTTTTTCTTCTTCTTCGTCTTCTTCTTCTTCAACTCTTTTCTGGAGAGCTCATTTCCGCCGTCATCTGGTTAGCGGTATGAATAACAAAAATACAACTATTCTGAAAGGATCTTTGGTTCACTCCTATCTTTCCAGTTTCTTTATCAAAAATAACATTTGGACTCATCTTTCAAAACAAAAATGCTGACATTTCTACAAATCTCATTTTATGTAGCTATAGCAAAATTCTTCATCCGCAAGAAAAAGTTTCAAAAATCTATGGGCGTATTTCACAATTTTAGGCCTAGGCCTATGTTTGATTTTGATATTTCTATGGTGACTACTGTTCCCTTGGCAGTTAGGTTGATTTATGTTGAAAATTGATGATTTGATCATGGCCATTTTTTGTTGTTGTACTACTTTGTTCAAATAAACAGTTTTAAAAAATACCCCAAGGATCTTCATATTGTTGGGGCGACTACGATACTACTACTACGTTACTTATGTCATCTGAATTGTATACCTTGGTTGCTATATTATATGTATTAAATATTTAGTGTATATACTGAATATATAATACGCTTTGCATTCCATTTAAAAAAGAATGTTATTCTTTTCTGCTCTCCCATGTTTGCGATCTTTCTCGAGCATTGTGTTTCAGTACTTCCATTATGTTTTTTCTTGTTTTTTCTGCCACATGAGGAGTTGGGAAAGTGTTTGGGAGACAACCAAATAACTGTAAATTCCAAGATCCTCATTTCAGAGTGGCAGGTTATTTGGCTTAGTCGCCACTTTGCCAAAGGTCTGGAAGAAGAACCAAAATACTACTCCTCAAATGAAAGAAAATTGATTATGATTTTCACTGTTCAGGAACAATCCAAGGAGCCTCAAGTCACTTTCCAGAGTGAATTGAGTTTTGCATCACCAAGGACTGAGAGGGTGCCAACAGAGGAAAAAGCCGCTTCGCCAAAACCGGCACATTTACTATTTGCAGCCGAAGACCTTCTTGACAAACTTTTATGGTCAGCCAGATTGAGCTATTTCACCAAAGATAGAGTGTTATACTGTATTATGCATGTTTCTCCTCCAGGTGTGCGTGGGCTTTTTTCCGGGTACTCTGGATTACCTCCACATACTTTACTTTAAATTGTCCAGTATGTGAGTATGAATGTTTTTTTGTTTTTGTTTTTTTAAGATATGTGTCCTATGGCTGCGATTGTCTGGCAACCAGTTCAGGGTGTGCCCCGCCTACTGCCCAAAGCCAGCTAGGATAGGCTCTAGCGCCCCCCGCGATTCTTGTGAGGACAAGCGGTTAAGAAAATGGATGGATGGATGGATGTGTCCTATGGTAACAGCCAGTTCAGAGTGAACCCCACCTTTCGTACCAAGTCACCTGTGATAGGTTCCAGCACACCTGCAACCCTAATGAGGACAACCTGTATAGAAAATGGATAGATATTTAACACAACCCAAGGGGCAATTAATATGAAATAAAAAAATAAAAAGAAGAAGAAGAAGGAACTTATTTAACTGTGTGATAGGGAAATATGCTCATCATGTCTTTGCTATGGAGCTATCGATTTTCTATAGCGCTTGTCATCATTTGCGTCGCGGCTGGGCAGCTGACTTTGAGCAAGAGGCAGGATACACGGCTTGTTGGGAGCCAATCACAGCGAAACCCTTTACAATAACATTCACTCCGATGAACAATTCGAGTACGGGTATCAAACTCAAGGCCCACGCTACAGGTCCGTGGCCCAATAAAGCAAAAAGAGTGTGTCTACCTCATATTTTTGCTACATTGATTTGTTTTCTCCATTTTGGCAGATAATCTGTACCATAATATTTCTTCACTGTAGCTGGTTATTTGTGCTCTCAAATTATAAAACAATTTTTAATGACTTATGATTTCAAATTCAATTTCTTGTTAAAACTATCCATCCGATCCATTTTCTATCCTTATCTGTGTTTGTGGGTGTGCTGCCTATCCCAGCTGTAAGGGAATGCCTAGGGCCAGTCTCGCCAGCAATAATAGACAAACAAGCATTCATATACTTGCAGACAATTTCGAGCAGGGGTGTCCAACATTTTTTTCTCATGTGCCACATTTTAGTTACTGTTAAGACTGTGAAACCTGGGGTTGGTGAAAGATTCTGGTTGGTAACCCGGTGGGTAGTAGGTGATGTCTGGTCGGTGCTGGATTTCACTTTTCTTTATTTTCTTTGATCCTTCCTCGGGTTTCCTGACAACTTCACGACTCTAGCGGGATTCTGAAGTATTCGGTTTAGGTGAACGGTATGGGATTTTTTTTATAGGTTTTAGGTGAATTAATGAGCACATACTCACACGCACGCACATATGCACCCCCCCCCCCCCCCCCGCACACGCACGTACTCACACACATACTAAAAATAAAAATAAAATAAAAAAGAGAGAGAGAGAGCAATGATGATGACATGTCGAATCGGTAAGATTACCGAATGAACAATACTGAGCTCTCTCAGTAAGAAAGAAAAAGACTGTGAAACCATATAAATGCATAGCCTAATACACTATGTGTACAGTACACAACTAATTTATGGACTGCTAGTTTTGAAATCAGGGGTCAGGGAAAATAGTACTATTGTTCATTTTAAATTGTGGATTGGTAATGGTAGCAATATGCTTGCTTGAAACGTTATTCAAAGTGAAGACTATAAGCATTTTTAGTACAGATTTTTCGAAGCAAGGAAGTAGATGAACATAATTTTCTTTATCTGGCTAAATAAAAAGGCATGGTAGCTCAGATCTGGACACAGGCCGTATATTTGACACCTGTGATTAAGAGTGGCCAATGAAGCAAACGTGCATATTTTGGGAATGTGGAATAGCATCGGCTACATAAGAAACTTCACATTAGGTTACAACTGAGGTTCAAATGCTGAACCTCCGAACTGTAAGGCAAACCTGTCCACTGTGCTGCCTTGAGGGAAACATGTGAAATTAAAACCCTATTAAAACAAAAATCAATAGAAGGGTAATTTCAAAACATGTATTTGGCAAATTGGTAAGGAATAATAATAATAATAATAAATATATATATTTTAACGAAGTCCTTAAATTATATAGGCATACAGCGAGTTTAGAGCACTGGTACAGTGTTTGCTCCCAGTAAAACGAACCATGTTCGGCATCGAGTGCGCGCACGCAAGTCACGTTCCGGACGTCGATGACGCACCTCAGACACGCGCAATGGTAACCGGAAGCATCGTTGAGAGGAAAATAAAAATCGATCAAACCCTCAGTTGGTCTTGAGGGTAACTCTCTCACCTGCTGTCATTTCCACCGCGTAGCTTGGCATTCGGTCGCCCTGAACACTACCGCCGTTGGAGGCGACGGTTGAGAGCAGAAACAACTGCCCCGTTTGACCGAAGTTGCTCGCTAACTGGTTTAGCTGACGTGGGGAGAAGTTGAGACTGCCAGAGAGCAGAGAGACAAACACAAACAAGCTGGGATCAGCTGAGCGCCTGTCCGAACAGAACCAGCGGTGCGGGGACATGTCACGGAGTGCGACTTTGCCTTTCTGAGCCTAAGAATGATCCGCGGGAGACGCTGACTTCCACAGAAACTAGCTCCATGTAGACTGTCAACAGTGGCAACACAAAGAATTTCGGCAGCACAGCACGAGGATCAGCCAGCCATAAGCAGGAGAAGAACCTCCACGGCCCATGTCACCACTGTGTGTCACTTCGGCCAAGCACTATCAATGACTTTGTTCTCCAGTTCCCTCCTGTAACCAAACGAGAAACGATCACATATTACATTGCAAGGACAAAGGTAAACACTTCTTTTCTTTATTTGACTTTTTTACTTGCCTCAGGGAACCAAACCAAAGACATTGGATAGTTTGATTGAGTACACGATATTGTACGTTGTGTGCAATATTTGCTTATTTTGCCACCAGGTATTTATTTTCCACCAGCATGCTATATAACATGTCACAGCAACACCCCCAAACAAAAAGTATGTGTTATGATCCGGTGTAGAAAGACAGATTATTTGTAGGTATTAATTATCAAATCAAATAGTCAGATCATATCTCACGGTACACGGTTGGGAATCACTGCTGTACAACAATGTCAAAAATAATCCCGAAATGTAGCATGGCCTTAATGTAAGCCCATCGTGTTTTGTTTTTCTCCACATTTTCCTCGCTGGTGTCAGAAGTGGGATCAACATGGCCCACCAGGCAACCCCTAGTTCTCAGAAGGCTCTGATGATGGAGTTGAAGTCCTTACAGGAGCAGCCGGTGGAGGGCTTCCGCATCACTTTGGTTCAGGAGTCGGATCTTTACAACTGGGAAGTGGCCATCTTTGGGCCCCCGAACACCCTTTATGAAGGAGGCTACTTTAAGGTAGGAAACATTTGTTCACACTGATATGGACTAGTCTGCATCACAGTCCTGAGTTTTGGGGATTTATTCTTGACTCCTTTCTGTGTGGAGTTTGCATGTACCCCCTGTGCCTATATGGGTTTTCTCCATGTACTCGGGCTTCCTCCCACATTTGCAACAACAAAAAAACGTATTAAAATGCTTGTTTGGTTAGTTGAAGATTTGTGAAATGTTGTTTGTTTTATACTGGTGCCCTGCGATTGACTGATGACCAGTCAAGGTAGTTGGTACCAAGAAAAAAGGAAATCCTCCTGGCCAGGTATTATGACCCATATTTTCCATTTCTAATTCCAGTAGGGATGTTGTAATTTAGTTTTGGTGACAATCCACCCAGTGACATCATAAATAACGTTGACTCTTTCACAGAACACCTTTTGTTTACAATGAAGGTTCTATCTCCAACTACTATGTGACTGCCGAAATTTACTAACGCTGGCCTGACAAGACCAGTACAAATTTTATGAATAAATAAAATGAAATCCACTTGAACTGATAATCGTCATTGATATTTTGTGCTGCACACATTTTGTTGCATGTCAGATTAAGGAATGGATTGACCAAGCTATAAAGCCCAGAAAATGTCAAATTTAAAGTTTTGAAATTAAACATATACAGTGCCAGTGGCAGGGTCACCACAACATGGTTGGGCTGGCCAAAGCTGATTAATGTAGGAAACTGACAATGTTTTTTCATTATTTTTTTTTTAATGAAAACCTCTGCCAAATGACATCTAAATAGTAACAAATGCTCTCGTATATGTCAAATGTGATCCAATTTTTCCAAAATTGGCTATACAGTGGTACCTCGGAGTTTGAACATAATTCGTTCCTGTGAAGTGTTCAAAGTCCAAATTGTTCAACCTCCAAAACATTTTTTCCCATAGGAAATAATATAAATGCAATTAATCCGTTCCCAAGCTCCAAAAATAAAAAATTCCCATTTTAATTTCTATTTATGTTTTTTACATTTACACCCAGTACAGTATAACAATAAAAAAATACCTTGTGTATTTTACATTGGGCATATTGTTAGACTACTAAGCGATCTTTGCGTGCGTTGTTTAATGTCAGGCACGTTGTTGAATAGCTAAGTATTTACAGAACTAGTCACGGTAGTTACAACGGCGCGATAATCTCTTTCCTAATTCCACTGTGGTTCGTAGCATTGTATGTTTTTCTTTGCTGCCACTGACACTGTTGTCTTTCTTTGGGCCCATGGTCAAGAAAATTGTCGTGGAAAAATCAAAATGCACTCGCAAGTATGTAGCACCTCTGGGGGGAGTATTCAGGATCTGACTGGAAATGAGCAGTGCAGATTGCTTTGCTTGGGTGTTCAAACTCCGAGGCATTTTTTTACTCAGATTTTTTTGGTTGAAGTCCGATTTGAATGCGTTCCGAGTCCTTCAAACTCCGAGGTTCCACTTTATATAGGATAAGTCAACTTTCAGACCATTATTAGCCCCATATGTGATCCAGATTGCACATGTTGTTGTCTTTTCTTAATCTTAGTCATTGTTGGAGACAGCCTAAAGCAGTGGTCCTCAACCCTGGTCCTCGGGGACCGGTATCCAGCCTGTTTTCCATGTCTCCTACAGCCAACACAGGTGGGAATCGTTATCAGGCTTCTCCAGAGCTTGCTAATTAGCTGATGATATGAATCACCTGTGTTGGCTGCGGGAGACATGGAAAACAGGTTGGATACCGGTCCCCGAGGACCAGGGTTGAGGACCACTGGCCTAAAGAACATCTGTGCAATAATCATGCTGTCTAACCAGCAGCTTGATATGCAACATCTGCGAGGTGGGATAATTATCTGGACTAGTGCTGTCACAATCGAATATTTTTAGAATCGATTAATCTATTATTCAATCGACTAATTGGATTCATTTTAATTTAGCATTTTAAGTGTATTACAAAAGCATTTTTTCCCTGATTACTGTTTATTAACCAGTGATTGGTGTTCATTTAGTACTTCATATTCGTATAATGATTTAAAGGTATTATATCTTGGTATTTTAAACTCTTCCACAGTTAACTATAGGCATATAATGATTCAATCTTACCTTTGACACCATGGCAATGTAATTTTTTAAAATGAAATATTAGGTAACGCAAAAGTAAAATGCCCGGTTCAGTAAAATCCCGCCTCTCCCAGTGTGGTTGACGCGCTCCTCTCGTCAGAGCCGGCTGATGCGTGCACCGCCCACAAAACTCTGGAGCGCTGCGTTCAAGCACTAAGTGGCCACACAAAACTCGCCAGCCGTTGTAGTACAACCGCGTCTTCTTTACATCTGGAAATTGGATGTATGTTCAATTCGTCAATAAACATTTGAAACAAAACGGCTCCTTGCCGCAAGAAATGTTAGTGAAGGAGGAGGGGAGAAGGGAGAGGAAAAATGAAAAAAAAGAAGGAAAAGAAAAACCCCTGAGCGGGATACGAACCAGGGACTTTCTGAGATTTTAAGACAGCCGATTGTCATTGCACTTTGGCATTGAAAATGAGAAGGATAATTGTTTGCTTTTAATTCATTTGGACAGAATGTTTTACTGATCAATCGGGCTGGGTCAATAAATTGAATTAATACGATTAATCGTCATTTTGAAAATTAAATCGTTCAAAATTTGCTAAATCATGAAATCAAATTTTGTCTTCTGGATTACTAAAAGCTGTTGCGCTTATGTTCTGTTAGATCCAGATGTTATTGTGAGTTGTAATTTTGCTACTATGAATGTTAAGTTTATGTTAAAACTGATTTAGAATCAGCATACATTATTGTTGTCTGAAGATTTTGCACAGGAATTATTTTTGAATAAATCAGACCTTTAAATAAACGTTTGCTGGGTTTATTAGATTAAAATCGATTAAAATCGTAATTGTCCTGAAAGACTGGGAACATTTTTTTAAGATTTAATTTTTGGGCCATATCGCCCAGCCCTACTGATAAAGGCTACTTTTATGACTATCCTGTGAGCGCGGAGGTCTCAGATAAAGTGGGCGTGCGTTTAGTCCGCAGAGGCTGTGCCGGGGGTGGGGCCGCACCTAATTACGTCATACAGTGAGCACCTGCTCGTTTTTTCAGGTTGGGAGGGGCTGGTGCTTGGAGAGCAGAATTACCTAGAATTTTTCATAGAGGGCCGAATGGAGGAAAACACTACTGCGGTGATGTTTTTGGTGAGGAATTAGCATTTTAACATGGCTAAAAGTTCCAAAAAGTCAACTTTTCATGTTACTGTCCCATAAAAAAAGGGGGGGGAGGGGGGGTTGATATACGGTTACCGCTTCGGTCATTGCCCCCCCCCCCCCCAAAAAAACAGATTGCAAATGTCTTATTTTGATTAAAAACAAGAGATAATCATAGTCAAGATAGTCTTCAGTGAACAATTGCTGTTGATATGCGATTAATTTGATAGTCGATTACTTGTCGATGAATTAATTAATTTGCCAGCTCTGATCTGGACACAGTATAAATGCTCACTAACACAGATTTAGACTTGTGAACAATATTTGAATGAATGGCCTTTTGTCTATGTAGAAAAAGTTCCAGATGAGTGAAAAATAGGAGCAAAATCAAGTGTTTCATTAATTTTTTAGTTCAGTATAAGAAGCACTTTCAAACAGAATAAGATTAACAAGGCACATCTTTCTTGTGTTATTCAGCCTTGCCGCTAGGCGGTATTGTGAATTGTTTTGGGCTTTTTGATTTGTTCTGACCAAGCCATTTCAAAATAAAAATACTGCCCACGGGTTCAAAATTAGTCATTTAAAACAACATGTTGTGCATTTTTTCCACAATTGAAACTAATTCCCAGGTGTTTTATAACATGTATGTTGGCTTACTGTCAAAATATCCCATCGGTCATTAGCGAGCCACTGTATATCCTGCCTCATGTACTGCTGGGCCAATGGCCAGTCCCCCCCCCTTTGGCCACCATGACAACCGTTGGCAGCGCTCTGCCTTTACAACTAGAGCGGCATCTACTTGGAGGAGCGCAGGGGGAAAAAGGCGAGTGGCCATAAAGACAATAAGATAATTTCCACACATGATGGTAGCAAATAGACAAAACCCAAAGACGCGCGTCAACAACTTTGCTGGGCGATCAAATATGTGCCCTTTATCAGAACTTAATGCTGTAAGGATCATGTTTTTAGCCATTCTGGAATGTTTCAATAAAACAGAGTGGATGTTGTCTACTCTTGTCACTATTTTTTTTATGTAATTTTTTTTTTTCTAAATGGCTTCAGCTTTCCCAAACAGACAAGTAGTTCTTATTAAAATAGGCCGGCAAAGCCCAATTTAAATTATATAAATCCAGAGAAGACTGACAGTAAGAACATTAGGGCTCATCATCAAGTCATTAGCGTCGTCTCCACTGGACAAGAAACAAGAAGTGTGGCACACTCAGGGCGGGTTGGCCGTTTGTCTGTGCTAACAAACACAAGATTAAACACGGCCTCATTTTCAACTTTCCAGGTGCCTAGTGCGTGTTCTTGTCACAACAGGTTTGTGCTAGCACTTCAGGAGAGTAGTGCGTTTAGCTCTACTGCAGAGACCTGACTTGTTGATACAAAAGGAATGCATCATGCTCTTTTGTCTGCCATTGGTATCAGTTTTGACACATTTTGTTTTAGCTCATGTTCATAGACGGCTTTGTGCAAAAACTTTTTTTTTTGTAATTTTTTTTAGTCGACCGAATTTTGTGGTAAAATACTTGTCAGACAGAGATAATTAAATTTCAATAAAATTGTGCAGGAAACGTCAAACTGACTGTATGTTCCCTCCTCCAGGCTCACATCAAGTTCCCAGTGGACTACCCGTATTTACCGCCAACCTTCCGTTTCATCACCAAGATGTGGCACCCCAACATCTATGAGGTATTTTTCTTAGAGCTTTTAGACTGTATAATTACGAGGGGTGTGCCAAAAAATCAATTCTCATAAGAATCGCGATGCTCATTTAGTACGATTTAGAATCGATTTTAAATGTCCCAATTTCTTGCCTTGTTTGTGTGTGCCTTTTATTAGGAGCACTGTTTATGTTGTACCCGATTTGGCCATTAGGGGCAGTGTGGTTCCGATACACAGTTAAGTTGTAGCCACAAAAGAGAGTAGAAAGAAAAAGTTACGATCAAATTATGCCAATAAAAGTTGGTTTTTTTGCAGCGTAGAAAGAGCATATGCCGGTGAGTAATGTTAAGAAGCTTCTCTGTATGGATTCCTGAAGCATTTTGTATGAATAGCCGTTCTTTTGAGTGATTAAAGTGCCGCGAGTAGTGCGCTAATTACCATTAGCGAGTCAGACTGAAGTATACCATGACGATTCTTTGCATATCTATAAATTGAAGCAGAACTCATTGTCAATCAAATCATTTTGAATCAAAAATCATTTAAAATCGAAAATCGATTCAGAATCGAATCGAATCGTGAGTCAAAGATTCCCACCCCTAATAATTACGCATTGTGTCATTAAGCTGGCCCTCACAATGTGATAATTTGTTGCCTGCTGTGTTTTGCCTCAGAATGGCGATGTGTGTATCTCCATCCTGCACCCTCCAGTTGATGATCCACAGAGCGGGGAGCTGCCATCAGAAAGATGGAATCCAACACAGAATGTCAGGTAGACATTTTCTTGTTTTTGGGAAGGCTTTTTGATATATATATTTTTTTGTCGGATCATATGTAAATCGCAGCATATTGCAACAGCAAGCAGCTGCTCTTATATAAGCAAAGCATCATTAGCTTGATTTCTTTGGTAAACTTTGATAAATTATTTCAAAAATGTATTCCATAAAAAAAATCCATGATTAATATGACCAATAACCACTACAATTTTAAATCATTTATTAACCTCAAATACTGTTCATATGTTCTAGAAGGCTTTTTGTGACATTTTTGTAGTTACATCTTGTAGCACAAGCCATGGCCTGTTGACAACTTTCACAGCATCAGAGGGATCGCATTGTTCAAAATAATTTCCTTCCTTAATATAATATGATTAGACAGCTATAATATGGCACAAAAAGTGACGTTACCAAGAACTGGACATCCCTCTAAAATTGGCGGCTGCCAAAAGGCAGACGCAACGTTTAAGGAGCTGCAGGAGTTTTCTTTAGATCACTTTTACAACATTCCAAGAAAATAATGTCCCATTACTAGTGGGCTATTTTTAGAACAGACCCGCGGATGACTCATGCGGTCCTCTACGGGCACCACGTTGGTGAACCCTGATCTACTTTATCTGCATCGGTCAGTGTGCGGCTTTCTTTTAGGTAAACCTGTTGATCACATGGTTGGAGGTTAGTGCATTTAGGCACGTAGACATGGTCAAGATACTCAAGACAATCGAGTAATGTTCAGACAGTGAGTCGGAATTGGGAAGAATGGTGATGATGATGATGATTATTAATACAAACAAATAAGATAAACATCAAGCACGAGTCGTCTCTTCCTTATTGATGGCATCCAAGACCAGCCGGACTAGTTTAAGCAAATGTATGGAACCTTGAAAAAAAAACCCTGTCATGAAAAATGAAAAATTTAGGCAGGGCAGCACTGATCCTGGGTCAGTAGAGTTGTTTCTTGTCTGTTCACAAGTACTTTTTCTAATCAAAAGGCTGCATTTTGCCCTGAACATTCAAAATGGCTGAATGTGTTCTTCAGCTTGTATTGGATGCGTTCTTCAATGCCAAAATGTAATTCTGTATTCTGTGCTTATGTTTACATGTTTTTTTTGTTTTTTAACAGAACCATCCTGCTTAGCGTCATCTCTCTACTCAATGAGCCAAATACCTTTTCCCCTGCGAATGTGGACGCCTCGGTCATGTTTCGCAGATGGAGGGACAGCAAAGGCAAGGACAAAGAGTATGCAGAGATTATCAGGTAATGTTGCATGTATATAATTCAGCCCTGTTCCAGCATACACTCACGCCCAATTCACACTGACTGCGGAACCCACACGGCGCCTTTTCCGTACGGCATCCGCACGAACTGCAATTCACACCGCGTGGTAAACAATAGCCACACTTGCCTATTGTCACGTCGATATGCTTTTGGACATTATTTATGGGACTTCTACCATGGGTAAGTACGTTTTGTGTTTATATAGTGTTATTTGGTCATGTTTAATTTATTCTGAGTTCATTTTTTTGTCTTAAATGTCCGACTCATTTCATACAATGTAGTTAGCTAGCTTCCCTCTCCCCAAAAAAGGTTTTATTTTGAAATATACCGGATCTACCTTTATGCAGATGCTTGACTTTCTGTCCGGCTCGTGTAATTTCTTCAGCTTCATGAAAATCCGCACGCGGCGTCCGGAAAAAATAGAACGCTTGCGGAAACCTTCATCAGCACCGCATCGCATACGCACTGCAGCTGGTGAGAATTGACACACAGATTCAAATGCTTTCTATTCCTTGCGGCAGCCGTATGGAAAACGCGCCGCGTTAGTTCCGCAGTCAGTGTGAATTGGGTGTTAGGATCTGCGGTGTAGGGTTGTCTATATAAAATGTATGAAGCTTGTAATAAGTTCAAGATTTGTGACAAATTGATGTTGCATATTTTACTTTCTGAGGCTTAGGTAAGTGATTACCAGGCAATCGATTTAGTGGCCTTAGGCTACCAAGTATTGTGGTTCTAGGTTTTGGATAGTACTTTCCTTGGCACTGGTTTGGATGCAGGCGTGTAGTTCCAAAATATAGTACTGTTTTTTTTTTTATTACCTTCTAAAGTAAATTTTATACAGAGCAGTTATGCACTTGTGAAATTACATGCGTATAAGCATTTCTCCAGCATAGGGTAAATTGACTCCACCGAACCCCTGAGACTGACTCACCGAACCCCTGAGGTTCGATCGAACCCAGGTTAAGAACCTATGAGTTCTATTTATCCATCCATCCATCCATTTTCTATATTGCTTCTCCTCAATGGAGTCACGAGTGAGTTGAAGCCTATACCAGCTGACTTTGGGTAGGGTAAACTTGGAATAGTCACCAGCCAGATAACCATTCACATTCACAACTCATTATTTGTTTGTCTTTAGAATGAAAAAGCCACCGGTTGCCGACCCCCCCCCAGTGAATTAATGAAGCTGTGTCATTCCTGTGCGGTCTGATAAGACTTAGATAAAACTTGTGTGGCTCAGACGGTATCCAGCATGTGTGGCACCGCCCTGGTGAGGAGCACCCAGATAATTGTGCCCGATTGCAGTCACGCAGGGTGGTGGTAGCATCATGGTGTTGCAAGGGTACGAGTGCCGCAGTATGAATTCCAACATCTACTGTGACATTTTGAATCGGAGCACGATCCTCTGTCTTTGGAATGGCAATGTTCCAGCATGATAAGCACTCCAAACACACCTCGAAGAGGGTGAAGTTTCATGGAGTGGCCATGTATCTGTCTTGAGACCTGAACCACATTGAGCACCTGTCGGAAGGTGTCTTGACTCCACCACCATGATGTCACCATGGAGGGGTGGAAAGTGATTCCAGTAATAACCTGTGCAACTCTGGTGAATTCCATGCACAAGAGGATGAAGGCATTGATAAATCACATGAAATATTGACTTTAGACAGTGGACAGTAAATCTATGGACGCTTGTGTTGCTTCTCCTCATGGTTGTGTGGGTTTTCTCCAGATACTACCGAGTGTGAGTATGAATGTTTTTTGTCTATATGAGCTCTGCAATTGACTGGCAACCAGTCTAGGGTATACCCCATCTCTCGGCCAGTCAGCTAGCATAAACTCCTTACTCACCCCCGACCTGGAACATAAGCGTTAGGAAATGGATGTATGGTAAATCTGTACTGTTGTACACTGTGTGTTTACTCTTAGATACTGGGATATCCCAGTTTGTTTCTATATATAAGTTAATGGTAAATGGTGATTAAATGGTATTCAAAAGACATTTTCAGAAAACCACGCAGGGTAAGTACTTAGTCTGCATGCATGTAGTTTCTTTAGTCGTGTTAGTGGAGTGTTCTTAAAATTCAGTTTGAAAAGGTGAATAACCTACGACGGCGTATTAGGGCCACCTATAAATCTATATTTTTTTTAGAGGGCGGGGGCAATATTCAGAGAAAAAAACTTGCAAATTTGCCACTTTATAAAGTTACTAGGAAAAAAAATCATACATTTGCGACTTTATAAAGTGGCACATTTGCAAGAAAAAAACCCTCAGAAACATTTATGTTTCCAGTTTATTATTTACACATTCATACATTTTGTTGATGTTGAATCTGCCGCTCTCTTGTCATTCACTTGCATTTACCTAAAGTATGCTAGCTTCTGATTGGTTAGTGTTAGTCAGCTGATAGGGGATCAGAAAGTTTAAATTATGAATGATCCTTCCTTTTCATTTTTAAAACCGTGTCCATTAACCACCAACGAATCCTTACATTAGAATACAGCCACGCTACGTGTATTTCTCTGAAGTTTTTTTTATAAACTTGCAAATTTGCCACTTTATAAAATCGCAAATTTGAGTTTTTTAAGTGTCAAATTTGTGACTTTATATGATGGCAAATTTGTGACTTTATAAAGTGTCAAATTTGCGAGTTTTTTCCCCACTGAATATTGCCCCCACCCTCTAAAAAATATATATTTATATGTGGCCCCAATACGCCGTCGTAGGATAACAGCAGCTAGATAAATGAATTGTATTTTAGTTCTAAAATTTGATGTGACTTGCAAATGTTTTAACATTGCCAATGATAAGACATTAGAACTAAACAACAAAAACAATACTTTTAGAATTATATGGATACGGATTTTTTTGAGGCAGATCATGATGATGATGATGATTTTTGGCACACAAAAAAATACAGATTACCGATTAATCAGATAATTAATTCATAAAAAATATATAATGCCTACCCCCCCCCCCCCCACACACACACACACACCATGTTATATACAGAATTTCACTATTTGCGTTCCAGCCTGGTTGCTATTTGCTGCGAGTAGCGGGGGTCAACTGTAAACATTGGTTTAAAAAAAACTAAAAAACTTTCCTTTTCGGTTGTGTGGCACAAATCATTTAAGTTATAATAACCCTTCTCATGTATGTTAGTATTACCAATAGTTAAATGTGTGTCATAATTAACACATTTGTTTTATTTATGTTACACTGTTTTTATTTTATTTTTTTTACACATTTGTTTTATTCATGTCGCACAGTTTTGTTTTTACAAACTGACTTATGTGTAAAATAGTGATATCCAGCGTCAGTTAATTCTTTGCACAACTTGCATGGCTTGGTAGAAAAAAAATACACATTTCAGTATTTAGGAATATAAGGTTATGGTATAGTGATAGAATGGTGTATGTGTAAAAAATAATGGCAGAAATTAACAAATTAATTGTCAAAGATTTTTGCTCATATTTGACGGGCAGTAATCAGCCGATTAATCAGTCGGGCCCTATTTATAATATAATCGCAGATACCCTGACAGTGATTTGCTTTTCATTCAATCACAGAAAACAGGTGATGTCCACAGCGGCGGATGCCGAGCGAGATGGCGTCAAGGTGCCAACCACACTGGCGGAGTACTGCGTCCAGACCAGGGTTCCCTCCCAGGACAGTAGCTCAGACCTTCTGTACGACGACCTTTATGACGACGACATGGAAGAGGACGACGAGGACGACGAGGAAAGTGAGATGGAGTCAATAGGCGAAGCCGGCGCGGTCGGTGCCGTGGAGGACGGCGGGACGTCCAACAGATGTTACGACAACCAGGATGACTCTGGCAACGAAGAGTCATGATGATCTGGATGGTTTCTGCTCCTTGCCAACTCCCCGCATCCCCTGCCTCATTTTGTGTGCATGCGTGAGTGAGTGTATGTGCACGTGTGTGTGTGTACAGTGGGGTCAAACGTCAACTGCCAAAACCTTTTCATCATCTATTAAACAGTTAGTAAAATAATCTATCTACAGTACTTTCTACGTAAGATTTCACAAAAAAGTTTGTTGAGTCACCGTTTGCCTTAATTACAGCTTGCACTCAGTCTGATACAAATGTATTGCGGAAACAATTCAGCGTTGCTTGAACACACCCAGAGTACCGAGTAGTGGGGGGTTTTTCTGTTATGTTGTCATTGAGCGCAATTGAGAATACGTCCTAATCATTAAACTCGAAAATGTTAAATGACTTTTGTTTGAAGAAATCATTCGGGAGAAGCAGCTGATATGACAATATGTACTCACTGACCACTTCATTAGGTACACTTGCTTAAGATTCTGCCCTTGAAATAAGACAATAAGGCTCAGTTTGACTGACTGACACTGATAGTTTAGCAAATGTTGTTTATTGTGCTGTACAACTGCACTACAAGTAAAAGCGTTACAATCCAGGGTGACCCAAAAGTCATACACTTTCATTTTTTATTTTGTTTCAGGTACACAATAAATTCTGTAGAGTAAATTTGACTATTTAGAAGAAAATTGACTCTATTTTAGAGTGGGACCAAATAGACTCAGTTTTAGAGTAGGCTAATATTTACACTTGAAAGAGAGTAAAATAAAGAATTGAAAAAATAAAAGCCACTCAAGGGTTGAGGAACAAACTGAATGTCACACTATCACCTGAGCTATGCCCCTCCTCCTGTTTGCTTATCTCCAAGACGAGACTCTTAGAGTTAGGAAGATTCCAGCTGACACAAGAGTAGATCGGCTCTCTCCCAAACTGAAGGTCGTTAGTTTGTTCATCAACCCTTGAGTAACTTTTATTTTCTTTATTTTACTCTCTTCCGGGTGTAAATATTACTCTAAAACTTTGGTCCCACTCTAAATAGAGTCAAATTTACACTACAGAATTTATTGTGTATTTTTTGTTGTGTCTTTTGTTTTGTTTTGGGAAATGGGGGGGGGGGGGGTTCGAAAACGCATGCATAGTGAATTTTGCGACACCCTCCTATTGTACTGCAAAATGGTGTCAAATGAGTATTATTGTCTTTCAAAAGAAAATATTTTTTTAGACCGTGCTTCATCACATTTTGCAGTTTAGACTGAGCGTGGTCAGTTGGACAATTATTAAAGTTATGATTAACATTTATTTCTTCAAAGTAATGTCTTGTCTGCCAATTAGTCAATCTTAGTATTTGATAAATGATGAAAACAATGGCCTGGTCGCATTCTCACCAGCCCCACTGTTGGTTGTCTGTCTGCTTTTGCGTTAAACGCCATCCCACATGCCTCTTGTCACTTTTATTTGTATGCCCTCTTAAGCGTGTGTTGATTTTTCAAGAACTTGAGATTGTGGCAAACTGACGAGGCCGACCGGGCAAGGTGTCTCATGGCAGTATTCTTGCTCACGTCTGCCTTTTCGATGCAATCAGCAAAACTGTGTTGACACAAAGCCCTGCTGTGCCCTGCCCACAGCAGCGTGCGTCCATCACCACCGATCCCTCAATAAAGGGGGGTGAGCAAGCTGAAGACTTTCTCGGCACATCTCTCTGCCTCTTAAACCTCAGGGCATCTATAGACTTTCTCTGAGAAGAGGAAAAAGCAACAAGGGACGATGGTCACCTCGTTTTCTTTGTTTTCAGAGTGCGAATGGTAATCACACAACAGGAGTGTTTACAAATGTTGATGTTGGTCCTGATTAAAAGTTCCATTTGCCCCCAAATCAGCAAAATGCACACAAGCAGAGGATGTTTTTCCTCCTGAGGCTGTTCACATGATGGTATTACGGATGTGAAAATGTTACACTTTTGCTGAGATGCCATTTCATTGACAACACAGTCGAGGTTTTCATCTGTCAATCAGCACAGTAGTTGAAAATGCATCTTTTGCATTTGAATGAAAACGACAATGTTTGACGTGTGCAATTAGTTGACAGGGCTGTATCCAATTGGACGCTGTCGGGGGTTTGTGCATGCCTCTGCGGAGCTGGTGCAGACTTGCATCTTTTGATTTGGGTTTGCTCTCATGACTTTTTGTGCGTTTGCAGTGGAGAACATTTGAAGATGTGTTCAGAGGCATTGGGCAACTATGGCTGGATTTTATGCCAAGGAATTGAAGTACAGCCTAATCCTTTTTCTTTTCTTTTTTTTTTTTTAAAGTGGAACAGCAGATTTCCGCGCTGTTTAAAGAGACGCAAATTGATTTGAATGTGAAACCAAAGGAGTGGAACGTTTCTCCCTATGCTACGGAAACTCACTGAGACAAAAAGAGGAAATAAAGCTCTAAAGTGGATCATGAATGGAACTGATATCGTGACAACGTGAAGTGGAGCGATACTTTCCTGACATTCTGTTGTGTAATCTCCCTGATGTGATATTTTTTTCTTTCATGATGAGAACATTTCATATATTCCGTGCATCTGTTGAACGTGAAGCTACCCTCCCATCACTTGCACAGTCGGTTTCTGTTTTGAAATGACTTGAGCAACAATGAGGATGATATGAAAGTTAAGTGGCCAATTGGACTTGGCTGATTGACATTCTCTTAAAGCAGTGAAAAGCTAACTGCCTCATAGTAGTTTTTCTTTACTACACTTTAAAAAGAGAATTGTTAAACCAATTTAAGATTACAAATTGAATTTAAAAAAAAATGCTTCAATAGGTAACACACAATTGAATTAAGTTAAAGTGAATATATTAAGTTTAATGAACTCATAATTAAATAAACTTAATATATTCACTTTGGATTAACTTAATTCGGATTTTGTGTGTTACCAATTGAAGCAATTTTTTAAGTTGATCAACAATTCAATTTATAATCTTAAATTGGTTCAACAATTCTCTTTTTAGTGTAATAGCCATATAAGTGAGTGGTTTCAGGAAAACGACCATTTCTCCAAATTTCACCAAAATGAGTCAGCAGTGCTAATTAGTCTTCAGTATATGACACCACATCAATCAGTCAGTCCACCACTGCTTTACTTCATTATCCGCTTCGTTTTTGTACTGATGGATAATTGAATGAATCCCAAACTCCTCTTTCACACAAGATAAGTTCATCATTTCATTTATGTATGATTCCTTTCCCAGATGACACTATATGACATACTCATGAGGACGTCACCTGGTCTCACACACACCTTCGGGATTGCATCTTTTGAGTGTGTCCAAACCTATTGATGTTAAATGCTGTATGTGTTTGGCTTTTTTTCCTTTATTTTGTCCACTAGTGTGTTATTGTTATTGAGGTTACAAGTGCCACTGATAAAAGATGTCATTGTAAACAAAATGCCAATGTTTTGTTTGTGACCATATAGTTTTGCTTTAAGTCCGCCAGTCATATAAAATACACTACACGAGTTGCTGGTTTCTGAGGGGGTTGACTTGCAAAATGAGGCACAGTTGGTGTGGTAACATTTGGAATTCATCAATAAAACAGTATGCTGTTGAACGCTGTTTGTATATAGTCATACATAATAGTTTTACTTTGTGAGGAAGTTGAATATAACTGTGATGGTGTCACTTGACAATGGCGACACAATCTGTGAATGGCAAAACATAATTTACACAATTATTTACATAATATTTATCTCTTTAATTACTATTACATATAGTTGTTTGTAACAAGTAACTTCACATAACAATTTGTAGCAGCTCCATTAACCAGAACAACAAACAATTTATCGGATCAGCCATCTTTGTTGTTTACATTCACCTTGAATTTCTCATGATCGTTTTTTAAAATGTATTATTCATGTGAATTACACTTAGGTGATCAACCACAACAGTCATGGCAGTGACTATTGGTGCAATAATCAATCACAATAAAAGGTAATGATTTTGTTGCATTTGAAATTTATAGAATTGCACTAATAGTTTGTTGAGCTCTATCATATAAGTGTAAAATGCATCATTAATTTTGAATCTTAAAACTCACACAGGTGTCCTCGATTATGATGGTCCAAACACACATACTTTGCCATGTGCCATCACGCGGCACAAGAAGGTACACTCAGTTACCACCATATCAAATGTTTTTCATTTGATTCTATTATTTCTATGGCCTTGAATCGTTAAAAAAAAAAAATCACTCTAATTATGTTTTTGTAAACTGAAGAACACCTTGTATTTACCAAACCCATTTGATTAAGTAGAGTTACTTTGACATTGCAAATTAGAATTTCCCGTGTGTCACTGCTTGTCCTGTTGAGCCTCCAAGTATCTGTGTGCTGCTCTCAGAGTGTCCTGCATTTCTTTGTGCTGGGCCAGAGTGCAGGCATCCTCCAACCGGGCCCAGCGATAGTTCTGGTGCTCACTGGACAAAGTGACCTCCATCCCCGGGTCTCTGAGCTCGGCCAGCCAGTACAGCACCTCCTTGGGTCGACCTCTTACCTCGTAGTGCAGCTCCTTCAGGAAGCCCTCGATTACCTGAAGGTCCTCTGAGGCAAGGCCCGCTTCTTCCTTGGTCTCTCTAAGAGCGGTGGTGAGGTCATCCTCACCTGGGTCCACATGGCCTGATGGTGTACACATTATTTTAAACTGTGAATTTTAGCAAATGTTTCAAAATGAAAACTTTGAATTATGGGAATGAATGGGGAATTTGGGATAATTTAAGGGAAAACTATCAATTTCATGCATAAATATTAAGATCTTGTATTGTCACCTGTAAGTCACTTTTTCTAAGTACTATACAGTGTTTGTGCAAAAGTTGAGAAAAACTTAATAACTTAAAAATACTAGTACCACACTAATAGTGCAACTGACGAGGAATAAAGCATGTTGTGTTATTCTTCTTCACCTTTAGGTGGAGTCCAGTGGTGCTGTCCATATGAGGTCTGCAAGAGGAGGTACTCGATGTTGTCTGGTGGAGGAACGCAATTTGCAAGACGTCGAAACACAATGAAGCCACAGGCTCGCAGCGCCATCTTCTGTTAGAGTGGAAACAAACCTTTAGCACTAGCAGGAGCGAGCTTCCAACTACAGTGGCAATATATTACTTACACGACAAGCAGAACAATAAAACATTCACACATACAAAAAAAAAAGTTTTTTCAACGTACTACGTATATTTTTTGATTTGATTGATATAGTAAATGTACAAGTACACGTTGAAATTACAGGTTACAAATACAGCCTTTGAGTTGCAGTAGTAAAGAGTTGCTAAACCCTAAAATAGATCAAATCTTTAGGAGGTAAAATTAAAGAAATAAAAATTCAGCAGTTCAGAAAGTTAATTTAATTACTTATGATTAACCGGGAGAATTTATTTTGAATTAAAATGCGCGTTAAAGGTGAATTGTAATATTTTTCTCGTTATCTGTCTGGTAAACTAGCGTATTGCACTGGACGTGTTCGGGTTTCGTTGGTGTTATGCATATTGCATGCTTTTAACGGATATGCAGCAAATAATATTTTTTAAAATGTCATCGAACTTACATTTCAACGACCGAGGTTTGCCTTGTCTCTGTCTCAGCCTGTTTCTCATCGGTATGAATACACAGAGCACCGGTGCACCGAAACAAGTCCGGGCTGATGCGAGAACAGACGGAAAAGGTTCTTCTTTGTTAAAACGCGTCAAAAATAGATATCCATTTATTTATTTTTTTGTTGACTTTTTGTAGTAAACAAAAACAAGACATAAAATAATAACACATACTTATCAATGCACAGCATTTGGGGGGTTACAATTTCCATAAACAAATATTAATTAACTTTCTGCTGACCAAAAATTCAGTTTACATTGCTACAGGTCAAATTGATAGGCACTGGACAGCATAGACTGAAAAAATATATTATTTAATTTACTGCTCTTACCAAGTTGTCCGCATTAAATAAGGTGAAGTAACTAACCATGAAATAATATAGCACAAAAATGATCTAACTTATCAATGATAATAACAATAATATTAAGAAACTTGAAGAAAAGGAAGGTTTAACAAGGTTTAGTGGCACTATATTCTGGTGGACCACTGCAAGTAATTCTACTTATTTGCGACCTTCAGTGGTTCAGATAATGGTGGATGGATGGATGGATGTTTATTTATTTATTTATTTATTTATTTATTTATTATGAAGGTGATGATGATGATGATTGTTAGTGGTGGTGGTGGTAGTAGTAGTATAGGAAGTGCAAATCACATTATGTCTGCTTTTATTTGAGCCAAATAGAAACAATGATGATCAGAATGATCACTGTCATCATCATTATCATCATCAATATCCTCATTATAATAGTAGAATATTTTCTTGAATTTTCATCTGCAAATAAAACAGCTAAGGCTGTTGGGCATGGAGGAAACAGGAGGGTGATACAGTGTTTGATAAGAGCCACTGAAAGCAGCGTGTGTCTGAAGATAACAAATATGAGGCCTCCTTCCCACACAGTGTGGAGTTGTGAGCCATATATTTTCTCGGTTTGGCACAGAAGACAGAGAGTTGCTGTTCAAATTAAAGGTAAGGGGATGTATTTTCATTCAAGCTAAAAAAAAAAAAAAAAGGCTGTTGGAAAGATTAACTGGTACATTCTGTATGTGTTCGTATAACATATTTGGATGTAGAGTCACGGACATTACGTTTTAGCAGGGTAGTTTTGGTTCCCACTCAGTGATGGTGTGAGTGGTTGTCTGTCTCAACCAGACTGCCTTTTGTCCAAAAACAGTTGGGGTTGGCTCCAGCACTTTCCAAATAGTGATGCAATGTACAGGTAACAGTTTTGTAGACCAAAAAACATGATTGGTTCTTGCTCTTTCCCTCATCTTATGTAATGCCTATGACAATTTGGCTGGAGGCTTCCTTACATGCGACTTAGACTCCTACTACTGTGCTTACTCAGCGTGCACTGAAGTGCTCGTTATTCCACTATATGAATCATTCTTGGGGTCAGATTCCCCTGCGTCAAGATATTTATAGGATATTGTCACAAAGACTGTGCATGGAGATGAGTCTGGTTGTAGTTCTGGATAGAAGGATGACAGCAGAATGTAATGTGTGCAGTGTGGTTTACTTGTCTCTATAATGTAGGTCACGGATTGTGATGTCTTGGTAGTGGAGTTGGCTATTTTGAGTAGAATTTTGTGATAATTCTGCTGAGTTTTTAGTTTGTGTCTGCTCATATATATATATAGACCTCATAAATGTGAAATGTATGTGTTAATATTGCTCTGAAAATGATATTTGCAGAATTTCAAAGTGCTATGGAGCAGGCAGAGCCACTAGAAGGGCGTCATTTTGTGGGGAAGAAAGAAGACTTGATGAAAAGAAAACGCACATTCAAAACACTGGAGGATCGGGATGTACTGATCATCTACCACCAGGGAGGCTTCTATGCTTTGGATTATTACTGCTATCGTGAGTGCACTTTTTACAGTGCTGAAGTCAAGCAGGTTGCTTCTTAAAATGTGATACAATCATTCATAGTCATAAAACTGCAACAAAACCACAAATATTCACGCCAGACTTGCTTGCTTGTGCTGCCTATACACACACAAATGATAAATGACCTCTGTTATAGATGATGTAACAGTTTATTGATTTGTTTTTAAATATTCACCTTTTTTCACTTTTCTGACGTGTTCGTTCGAAAACAATTTTTATGTTTGCTCTGCAATATACTGATTATCTACTCTGTCTAACAGATGCTGGTGGAAAGCTGGAGACTGGAGACATTGAGGTGAGACCTGGAGCTTGTTTCAAAGAAAATCAGATATAATGGCATTTGGACTTTACAAAAAAATAAAATAAAATTTGATTAATATGTTTTTTCACTGTACAGGAACTAGGTGGCACGCTGTGTATAATTTGTCCCAAACACAAGTACAAGATTTCCCTCGCCAAAGGGGAGGGTTTATGTAAGACCATAGACAAGAGCAAAAACCCACCTATGCCCAAATGGTCCTCAAAAGGAGTAAAGCAACGGGTCCACACAGTGACCGAGAGAAATGGGGACGTCTACGTGGAGCTCTCCAAGATGCGCGGATGGATCGAGTCAGACTACTTCCAGGGAGAGGAGGGTCAAGAGAGAAGGGCCAAAGCTGAGGCCAAAGCTGAGGCCAAAGCTGAGGCCCAGGCTGAGGCCGATGAGGGGGGGGAATCTTCCTAATGGATGAGGAAACATTGAGACTGTATAAAATAGCGTTTTAGACCTTTACTTTTTTTTCTTTTTCTTTTTATGGCGTACAAGCAATCCTTTTAGAATTAGTTGACTTTCAATTCACATTACATTTTACAGACTACTGTGCAAAAGTAGGAACCACTAGCATAGTTTTAACGAGGACTGTTTTGGACATAACTCATTTTGACTTTTAAAATTTATATAATATGACGCATGATTAGCAGGATTATGCAAAAAAAAAAAATCCCAAAACAACATCCCCTCAGAGGGATGGTATATGAGACTGGGAGGAAGCAATTAACCTTTGGTGAGAAAGTAGATAATGACACAGATAAAGGAACGTATTTTCACCATTTGAGTAACTACGGTTTCAGTGGAACCATCCATCCATTTGTCATTTTCATTAAGCCAGTAAGTGGTCTGATAACTAACAAACAGATAGACAAGAAAATACAAGAAAAACACCCTATGAATTGTTTTCACTTTGCCTTGGTGGAGGTCTGCAATCTAATCTTATATGATCATTATGGCTATTAACTAAAACAACCATTTAATGGTGTCTTTTACACAGTGCCATGCTATAAATTCATTCTGATGTCACATTATCACTATATGTGAAAAACACTTATGCTTTATATTTTGGGATGAAACGTGCAGATATCCCAAAAATGTAAAAATATACACAGAAAAATCACCTATGTTAGATTAACACTGAGAGTATTCAATCAAACACTAGAAAAGTGTATATATGTGTCCATACTAATGACTGTAAATCTGATACTTAACTTAAATTATCCTTACAATGCCCTGTAAGCACTTTACATTTTGACATCTTGCTCAAGGATACTTTGACATAGCCATACTAGCCTGGGATCAAACCCACAATCTCAGGGTCGGGAGACAACCACTCAACCACTGATCCACAGCACCCAACAACAGCAACAACAACTGGATGTATCGCTATTGAAATGTTGACAGCGTGCTGTAAAATTTGAAAGTGTCTCTTTCACCGGAAATAAGGGTGTGGTCAATTTAACACTCAGGATAGTGCTATTCAGGTACACCCAACACCCATTCCAACAACACTCAAGGGAATTTACTCTGACAGTGTAACTTTTATCCCAACAGTGTTAAAATAACACTGTTTACTGCATTTTTGATACAAATTTAACACCAACCAATTTGCTGTGTAAAAAATGGGGGGGGGGGGGGGCATAAGTGTTTTTCACATAGCAGCAACAATATGTTAAAATAATTTAATCTTCATCGACAAAAATGGTAACAAAAGAGTTGATCATTGTTATTGACTCATTATTGATACAAACAAAACATATTGTATAGCTCACTAGTCAATTGTATGCATCTTCATTGTCCTCATTGTGTGTATTGTTTACTGACTCAATATGATCCAACAAATCATATGATCAAGAAGATGAAAAATTGTCAACCACATGTCTGTTCTTGTTTATTTATAGCACAGCAAAACATGGCAACTCGATCAATTTCCTGGCCATGTTGCATTGCAATGATGCCAACTCGTTTTGCAGTGAGAGATTAGCAAAAATGATGAAAACTGAAACAGCGCAGTTTTGCCATTTTGCCACTAAACCAAATCAACAACAGAACAGCAAACTTGCAGAGTTCATCGACACTGCCATTCATATCAATTCCGTATTAATGATTCCAGTGATGATGATATGCATATTAGGAACTGCATCTGTGATGTCAAATTTGCCTTTATTTTGGCTCAAAAATGTGTTTGCAAACTTATTTATTTGATGGGACGATCTGGACCGAAGGCCTTGGGTTATGAGACATTTTGAATGCAATCAAGATTTGGGCCCTAGGTTGTGGAGGGCATGCAGCGGACAGTAGTGAAAAAATGATGGCGTGTGAAATATTCAAATGCAATTATGTTGTCAAATTCATGATCCAGTAAGGGCTGTAACGCTTTGGTGGTATTTTGAGGTCAGCAAGGAGAAGGGCTAAAAGCAACATATTGGACGACCAATACAATTACCTGCATGTAGCTGTGCTATGAATTACACAAGAGGGTAATTAGAGCTTTAAAAATGTCTTCCTTTATAAAAATGTAGTCGAAGCCCTGGAGCCTATCCAAGAGGGAAGAGCAGATGTTATTATCACATTTAAAAAGTCCACGGGGGGTATTTTGTGTTTCATTCCTTTATCCGATAATGGTGTTCACCTTGTCATTGTTGTGCATTAACATTGTACCCCATGTCCCATACTTGCTGGATCTTTATCCATTTATCCACTTGTAAGGCCGAGTCCATTCCAACCAGGAACTGAGCTACGTGATGGCCAGGGGTGGCCCACCACCCCTTGTCACTCTTTGGCCACCCCCTACATCTAGAGAAAGATTGTGAAACACAGACCAAAAAAAGTCTTACACCGAACAAAATATATATTGCTGGTAGGTTTTGGGTCACTATGTTTTTTTGTATGTGATTTTTTTCCCTCCCACTTATGAGGTTCTTTCTGCACACGAGGTCCCCCCTCCACACCACCCCCACCCCCAACGTGGCAGTTTTTTGATGAATGTGAAAGTTGTTTTCATCTGTGTGAAAGCTTTTTGGTCAGTGTGAGTTTTTTGGGGGGGTGAGTTTTTTGAAGGCGAGAGGTATTTTGGGCGAGTGAGAGAGTATTTTGTGGTATATGTGAGAGGATTACTTTTTTTTTTTTCTTCTTTTTTTTTTCTTTTTTTCTTTTTTTAGAGCTCAGTATTGTTCATTCGGAAATGTCATCATCATTGCTCTTTTTTTTTTTTAATATATATATATATATATATATATATTATTATTATTTTTTTTTTTTTGTGTGTGTGTGTGTGGGTGAGTATGTGTATGTGCGTGCGTGCGTGCGTGCGTGTATTTGTTAGCTCACCAGAAAACCTATTAGAAAAAATCTCATACCGTTCACCTAAACCGAACACCAGGAGACCCGAGGGGACCGAAGAAAACCAAGGAAGGTGAAATCCAGCACCGACCAGACACCCCCCACCAAAACTCCTCCCCAGCCCAAGAAACATCCAGACCCCAACAAATCCAAAAAACATAAAATCAGGGAGGCCTCAAGAGACCAAAGGAGAGACCGAGAAAAGGAAGGAAGGACAGACGAAGCCGCGTGAAATCCGCAGACACCAGCCTCCACCGATTCAATAACCTGAGGAGGAAACAGATTGTGTCTGAGTTTCGGTAGATGCTGGTGTGGTGGATCTGGCATGCATGAAAATCTCCACCAAAGAGGGGAGCCGTCGACCCCCGCCGGAACAGAGCAAGCGCAACACCTCAGGGCCCCCCAGGCCGCGGCAGCGCCAAAGGACGACCCCCGGGTCCCGCCAGGGCCACCGGCCGGAGAGCAAACCCAGGAGCAGGAGCGCCCCCCGCCCCAACACGGCCCGCGCCCCCGGCCCAACGCAGCAGGACGGGGCACTGCAGGCCCGCCAGGCACCCCACCGGCCCCCAACCCCCGCCCCCCACGACCCCCCGCCCCCCATCCACCCCCGCCACCCACCCCAACCCAGCCCCAGCCGCCCCCACGCCCCCAATCCCCCAGACACCCCCCACCCCCAACACCCCCCAACCCCGCAACCCCCCCCCACCGCCCCCCCCCAACAAAGCCGCCCCCCCCGACACGGACAGGGGACCGCAGCACTGCTCTATACTGCGGCCCCCAACCGATGGCACCCCCACAAGCCCCCCCCCCACCCACAAGTTGTGTGGTGTATTAAAATTGGAGGGGAGTTGTAGGGGGAAGACGGTGTTTCCACCCTACCCCACCCCCCAAAGTGTGTTATGTGCCCTATATGTCTATAAAAGTGTATTGTGCAAACCTAGTGTAGTGAGTTAAGAGGAGTGACCAGCGGGGCCCTCCCCAACCGGGCGGGGGCAGGAGGCGCACCGGCCCACCAAGCCCCCACCCACCCCACCAGGACCCCGGCGGGCATATGGGACCCGTCCGGCGGGGCGATAGGGCTCGCCCCCCGGATACTGGGTCCCGCCCGAGGTGTCAGGACGCCCACCGGAGCGGGGCGGGCACGACACCAAACCCCAGCCACCCCCGCCGGCCCCCATAGCACCGAGACCCGGGCCATGGATGGAGCCCCCGGCCCAGGGGAGGGGAAGGAAGGCGTACCGGGGAGGGGGAAGGGAGGAGGGAAGGGGACGACAAGAAGGGCAGGGGGCAGCGGCAGGGACGCAAGGAGAGGGGGAGAGGAGGACGAAGGGTGACGAGGGAGAGGGGACAGGGAGGCGGAGGACGGGCGGGGAGAAGCGAGGAGGGAGAGGCAGCAAGGGGGAGGAAGGGGGAGGGGAGAGGGAACCACCGGGCACCCCGGCGGCCCACAGGCCCCGAACCGCGTCGCCGGGCCCAGAGCGACGGACCGCGCCGGAACGGCGCCGCCCCCGACACCAGGGAAAGCCCCGCAACGCAGCACCCCCCAAGAGACCCAGGGAACGGCCATGTGTGTGAGAGGATTACTGATGTGTGTGTGTGTTAGTTTTTTTTGGGGGGGGGGGGGGGGTGAGTGGTTTTTTTTTTTTTTACATAGCTAATGATGGTTTGTTTTTTGGGGGGTGAGTAGAGGAGGTTATTTTTTGTGAGTGTGATTTTTTTACACTACTGAGATTTCTGTGATGTGAGAGAGTTTTTTGTTTTCTTGGTGTGAAGGTGTTTTTTTTGCATGTGTAAAGTTTTTTGTGATTGTGAGCTTTTTATGAGTTTGATAGTTTTTTTTGTAAACTGAGAGTTTCTTGGTGTGGCTAAAATATTATTTGGTGTGTAATGGTTGTATTCATGAGTGTGAGAGGTTTTCAGAATGTGTAGAGCTTCTTTTGTGTGTGTGTGAGGTAAATTATATTTTTGGCCTACAGCACCTTACATCCAATTGCTATGGTGAACGCAACCCTTTTCCCCATTAACCCCAAGCTACACAAACCATCAGTAAATGAGAGCTCAGCACGCGCGTGCGTGTTGCTGAGTCAGGCGAGCGTTTCATTCCTTTACACCCCATTTCTCTCTTTCTCGCTGTCTCTCTGTCTGTCTGTCTGTCTGTCTCTCTCTCTCTCTCTCTCTCTGTTTCGCTCTCTCTCTCTCTCTGCCTGCCTGTCTCTCTTTCTCTGTCTGTCTGTCTGTCTGTCTGTCTCTCTCTCTCTCTCTCTCTCTCTCTATTTTGTTGCCAATAAGACTTTGTTGTAGCGTACGACGTCATTATGGTGTGGACACCAGCGCGTGAGGCTCTGCTCCTCTCCGTCACGGTGGTTAGTTAATTGCTTCCCCTACCCACCGGCAACTTGTTATTGTTAGCCCATTGAGTGTTAGTATTCCAACACAGTCAGCCGTCTGCTCACGGTCGGGACGACCGGGTCGAGCGAGTCTCCGGCTTTTATGAATGACTAGCGAGGCGGGGGAATGCCAGTTAGCGAGACCGGGCTCCGCTGGGACCAGCCGCCGATGAGAGCGATTAACGGCGGAGCGGAGCCGTGGCTCACTGCGGAAAAAGGCGAGCCTGACTGCCGCAGACTGGCGTGTACACGCACCGTGAGAGGGACACGCTCCACAGCGTAGAGCAACAACGGCACCGTGACCACAATGTAAGTTGTTGGCTACCTACAACTCATTACAAGGCGTCACATAAGGACGCTTTAATTCTCGGTTCCCCTTGATTGCAGAATTCCCGATCGATCGATCTATCTATCTATCTATCTATCTATCTATCTATCTATCTATCTATCTATCTATCTATCTATCTATCTATCTATCTATCTATCTATCTATCTATCTATCTATCTACAATTGCTAATTGGACTACATTAAACTACAATCTCTGAGATGTCAAACTTCTTTTACTGTTATGGTTGCCCTCAAGGGGGCCAGAATGTGATTGAAAAAATAAATAAATCAGCAGCTTAAATCTTCTTTTTAGGAGAGTGCAATGCCATTCGTTTGTGTTCTTTTGAAAAAATGAAGGATGCAGACAAGTGCAGCAAGGGAGGTCTGAGTTATTATGCTATAAAAGTTAATAATGGTATGGTAGGCTATTTGTTAATGCTTTGGCTCAAGTCAACAATTTTCTTTACAATAACATGTCCTCTGCGGCCAGACTAGGGTATTCTGATTAATACTGCATTTGTGGAATATGAATTAAGCAACAATCTCAGGGGGCGACCATTTTGCCACTTGTTGACGACCGAAATGACATTACAGTGCCTAAAGGGCTCAGGTGTAAGGACCAATCATGAATCACGGGTTTTCTGGATTTGGTCATGTGGCGTTTGCAAGCTGATTGAATTCATATTTACAAACGGAATATTTATTAGAATGCCGTGTTTAGACGAGTGGGGGCACATCAAACATATTTTTGACTTGACGTTCCCTTTAAAGTTGCATTTCATTTTTTTTTTAATTCTGGCTAGACCTGACATCTTCTTTGCTTATAGCTAGATTGTGAGGCAAAACTCTAATAAATGGGAACACTAATAATTGCCCCATCATATTAGATAATTTGCCCTGCATATGTTTTCATAATTTACATGGCTTTTGAAACATTGTGGCAAGCTTGCACACACCACATCAAATAACACAGACAGGGCTGGAACTGGCCCACAGGCCATGGGTTTGACACCTCTGCTCAAATTGTTGGCCTTTCACATTTACACATTTCGTCTAGTTAATACGCTCAAGCACACCTCTTTATTTTCGTGGCATGCTTCTCATGACTTTACATGTCAGTAACAGTGTGTGGTTTTCTTGAATCGATCTTTGCTTTGACAACAAACCAAAAGAGGAAATCCTTAGTGGTCAGGTCTGCGGTGGCAAATAAATTATTAAAGAAGGTAAATGATGAAGAACTCTGTATAACTCTTTCAACTGTTTGCACTCCCGTGAGCCCTAGGGTCCCTGCCAAGCTTGACAGTGTCAGTTCCACCGGCATGAAGGATGAGCACCAGGAAAATGAATAAGCGCCTCTTCTTTCTGAAGTACTTCCTCTGAAGTTCCTCATGGCTCATTTGTCTTCCTCACAGGTCCATTCACATTGTGGCTCTGGGGAGCGAGTGCCCCGTTGGAGTTGGGCCAGGGGAGGAGATTATGGGCCAGGGCCAACTGCAGGGAGGCCTGCTGTGGAGCTACTTGGGCCATGGGGCTCTGGTGGGCCCTAGCGACCTGGAGAGCAGCCTGCATAACCCAGCCTTCATGGAATACACCTCACGTGTCTTTGGAGACGTCACTATTGTGGTCCAGGATTGTCCCAGCTGGGTAAGACATGTCTGTTTTTGGACTTTGACATTAGCATTATACGTTTAGGGGTAACTATTTCGTCGGTATGTGTGAATAGTCGGGTTTCCATCCAATTGTTTCGAAATTTTTTAAGTGAATTTACTGAAAATGCGCAAAACGGACACGCAACTTATGCCCGTTTCCATCTGTTCTTCTTTTGAGAATATGGAGAGCGGACTCCGCCGCTGTAGGTGGCGGTATACACCATAGAGATGTGATCCACCCGTAATTTAAAAGAAGAAGACCAGGAAGCGACTTCACCACGCGATGGCGTCGTATGAGTTTGCTTTTGTAATTCTTCATAAGCCGAAGCGTTTCTTTGCTGTTTTCCATCTAAAATAGCATTTATATTCGCTTTTTTAATTAATTCCAAAAATATTTCTGTTTCGTCCCCCCCCCCCAAACATACCTTACTTTATCATCCGACATTGCTTTGGGACTACAAACGTACGTGTGACGTATTATCCAGTCAAAACAAAAGACGTGTATCTGGTCTTGGCAGCTGTCATTCGCAAAACCTGTTTCCATAGCCAAAATTCGCATTTTCCTTTTTCCGATAAGCTTCAAAATCCACCCCCTCTTAGCGTAAAAACGTTTTGGGGAATTTTGGGCCTTTTTTCCAAATTTCTAGCGTTTCCATTCAGTTTTATTTTCGCATTTCTTGAAAATTCGAAAAAAATGGATAGATGGAAACCCGACTAATGTCAGTCTGTTTCTCTACATCTGCGTTGTGATTGGCTACCAATCCGCAACTCTATTTAGCACAAATGGTAAAAAACCTGACAGTATGTGCGGTTCCATTACAGTTTTTCGCAAAAATAAAAGTGATATTGTACTATTTCGATAAAGTACAATTTCAACTTGCCGGTGTTTCCATTGAAAAGCGTTTAACTTCTGAGGCGCAATTCTCGTAATGTCCCGTCTCACGGGACCTCGCAGTTCCGTAGGAGGTGCTCATGATGTTTACGGAAGACAGACGCCCGGAGTTCTTAATATTACTTAAAAAACATCTCCCTCCCCTCATCGGGCGGGTTCGGGCATTTGGTGTTCACATGATTACAGGGAATGTGCAAAAAGTGTTTCCATTACACTTTTGCGAAATACTTCTATTTCGACACGTCTTAAAAGCCACCTCGTGAGATCGTAAAAACTTTTTTGCGATTTTAGATTTTTTTTCCCGAAAAACACGTGTTTCCATTACCAGCTTGCTTTTGCGCAAAAAAAAAAGCAGTCAGTAGAAATGTTATGCAAAAAACATAAAGCAACCGTTCTGAATAGGTTATAACAGGTGGGAATTCAGCACTGCTAACTTAAAAGGTGTTCATGGAATTAACTTGCTAATAAACACACAGTGCGGAAGTAATGGCAGTAATAAAACATCACCAAACTGATAGGGTTACTTTGTACTCTGCCTGTTTGCTGTAAGACATTCAATCATTTTCTATTTTCAAGGCCACTTTCTTTCCAAGCACTGATTGTTTGAGCGAGGTTTGCTGTCCTCAAAGTGCCTCCTAAACAATGAAATTACTTTTGTTTTTAAAGCACATGTAATGTAGAATTGTTTTGATTTTGTAACCGTACAGTAAGTGCTCTATTGTAGAACTGTCTTAGCCTGGCAGTAGTCTGTCACTCATCTTTCGGCTTCTTTGTTTTTATTCAAATGACTCGAAGCACTCTGCAGTTTTGCCAGCTTTGTGATTCCAATCAAGTTTTCTCACTGCTATTGTTGCATTGTGTAGTGTAGACCAATGTTTCTCAACCTTGTTGTCTCCTTCTTCCTCTCCAGGACTTGTTGGACAGTGACTGGGCCAGCGTGCGTAAAGTTCTTGAGCAGGCGGACATTCTGGTCATCAAGTATTCAGTGACCGACAAGCTGGCCTTTCAGCAGGTCAGGAATGGATATGCCCCAAGACTCCGCCCACTTCTTAGGCACTGGGGCGTTCCTGTTATCTTGGTTGCAGTTGGAGCTAGGCTTAACGGTGAGGGCGTATGTGATTTTATTTCAAATTATTTTGTACAACTCATTAGTCCTATACCCGTTTTTGTCAGCAAAAATAGACATTAAGAGGCTCCTCATTATATTCTTCTAGTGGCCTCCAGCACATTCTCAACTAAATTAGCATATTCATATTTTAGAGAAATTTTGACTTGAAAAGAACAACTGTACCTTTGTGAAAACCATGTGTATTTTGTCATGGGTGAGGCAGTGATTTTCAAATGGGGGTGGGGGGGGGGTGTTTCTTTAGTTGTGCGAAGCCAAGGGCGGCATGTGTGACCTCAGGCAATATATTTTTTGTTTTATTTTTTGCCGTACTAGAATGAAGTGTAATTGCACATCCACTACAGTAGTTGGTAGTGGTGCTCTCATGTCAAAGAGTGCAGTAGGAGTATTAACTCATCTGCAGAGGTGTACTTACAACAATTTCACATACAAATACTTTTATAGTAAGATTTTATAGTAAATTTTCTTCTTCGTGGTATAACAAAAAATAATTGGGAAGCACTGATGTAAGGGTTTCACAACATGAGACTCAAGTTAATGCAGGAGTCACCCACATTTTTTACCCTGAAAGCTACTTCTTGAGTACTGATTAATGCTATATTTTTTGCTGTTTTCTAGTTTAGTTGTATTTGTTTGTTTGTTTGTTTGTTGTTTACTTTATTAGCTTGAGTTTAATTTGTTCAAATTGAGGTTAAGTCATCTCATTGTTTCTGTGCCTGCTAGCTTGTCGCGACAAATGCTGTGGCTTGGCCATGCACTAAAATACTGACCATTGAACTATACTAGTTAAAAAATATATTTTTGTCATTTGCATATTTACACCAATGTAAGTGTGACATAAAAGGATAGCAATAAAAACATAGCTCCCTTGTAAAGTCTAGTTAGGGACTATACAACAGGTCTGTGGGCTGCTTATGTGGTCCATGGGTTGACTGCCATACACATAAAAAAATTAATGGAGTGTCACAGTGGCTGATGCACTTTCAGCTGTTTATTGAACGGTGCAACCAGCCAAACACACAAATACAAAATGAGAGCACTCGCAAGCAGCTACAGTAGGACAAAAGTCACGTCCACCCACTAACACCAACCGACCATGTTCCCGATGCCCTGATGTCATTCACTAGGTCCCGCCCCTTAAATACACACATACAACACTGCAGCTATCATTTTGTGACTCTGCTTGTCCCAATGTGCAGTAATTACACTTCATAAAACCAGTTTGATTCTTTACATTCTCTTTTGTCGCACAATGGCAGTTTGATTCTTTACATTCTCTTTTGTCGCACAATGGGGCTGTAGTGTATATTACATTGATATTTATCATTTGGAATGCTAATTTTTTTCCGCTTTTAATATTATTGTGAAGGTATGTGAATGTCAGATATCAACTAATGAGTTTGCCCTTCTCTATGCCACATATAATCTTTGGGCCAGCCCTGATTCTTTCTATGCTTCAGACACAGTGACACTCATTTAATGCAGTTTGTGTTGTGTAGACAATTAAATGCACAGAGCTGTATTTTTAGCTTTTCTGCTCAACATTCTTTGAGATCCTGTCAGTGCAGCGCCGCGGAAAGATTACAGTTGAGTTGTGCTAGTGGTACGTGTGTACTTGTACAGTGTGTGTGTACATGTGTTTGCGGTGTTGCATGATGGCAGAGTAGGGGTTTGCCTTTTTATTTAGTTTGTTGGTGCTACCCAGAGTACGTTCACGCTATCCCCGCATGACTACAGAGAGCGACGGCTGAGCTCCGATTGCTTTTTGCTGCTCAACTTCAACCACCTTTGCATTAAGCGTAGGGGCCCGTGATTCCGCCAAGGACACACTCGCGCCCTCACGCACATAAACGCAACACTGATGTGCCAAGTCACCGCCTGACAGACGCTCACACCCCCATTTTCACTCACGCACACACACACTCTTGGCTGAGTGCCTGTAGGTTATTAGCATTATGATTTATCAAATGCCTCAGCACTTAGCTGTGTCCCACTCATTCTCTCTGGCTTGGTTCTTTGTTCTGTCTCCCCATGGTCTTTTTTCTTTCTGCAAGATAATCACACAAATTTTCTGTCAGATTCTGTCTTTTTTTCCCCCTATGCGCACATAGCTCAGCATGGCTAGTTTTGGCCAGCATAACCACGGCAGATGATTACATGATTGAAAATTGCAGAATGCAGCAGGGTGCCAGTGTCTTCATTCAATAAATGGAGCACCCCATTCGATTTTTCTTTTATGCCACACCATCGATGTCTGTATGGAATAAAGAGGCCTTGCTGCAAGTCATGATTGCATTTTGTTTTAAAAGGGGAAGTCAACCCAAACATTTTCTTTACTATAATTTACTCTATGCAGCTCCACAAGCCTACAGCATTCTGATTAATATTGCATGTGTGGAATTTGAATCAAGCTACAATATCACACCCGATTTGATCCATCTCAGGATGCGGCTATTTTGTCATTTGCTGTCCACTAAAAATGATGTCACAGTTGCTCAGGGGTCTGGTAACGACCAATAATGGCTCACCTGTTTTCTGAGTTTGGTCATGTGACATTTTCAAGCTGAGCCTTGATAAGTTGTTTTTCTTGAGCAATGACCAACTGTGATGTAATTTTCAGTCGACAGCAAGTGGCAAAATGGTGGCCCCTTGAGATGGATAAAAACATTATTTTGAACGATTCTGATTATTTCATTCAGGTGTGTTGGAGGAGGGAGCCAGGCATACCTATGGGGAGAGATTTGTCTAAAAAATATTCACACAAATAAATTCTTGATTTTCACATATTTTTTTCAGATCCACAAATACATTTGTGATTTTCACATGTTTTTCAGATCCACAAATATTTTCTTGAGTTTCACATGTTTTTCAGATCCAAAAATCTATCTTCACGTCTTTTTAATTTTGTGTGTGCATTTTCATGACTTTTCCTTGCGAGTTGTCGAAAGTGCATTTGTGGCTCGTTGCGCACGCGCATTTATTTTTGAGACAAGCATTAAGTTTTTTCAAGATATTCACACACACAAGCTCTCAGATATTCACGCGTCTAAGGCCCGTTCCTCCGCCGTCCACGGGGAGGCAGTGTTGCTGTCTCCGTTGAACGGGAACAAGCCGTTTCTTGTTCAAAATTGGATATTGAAAAACAGAAATCGAGTATTTACCTGACCTTTCATTATGTGTTTATTTTGCACAAGTTGAGAAACAAAATTCGACCTTAATTTGTTTCCCTTGAGCTTGTTTTGCCTTCACTTCAAAGACGCTCTTCTTCTGCTGTTGAATTTTCTTCTTCCATGCCACTAAAGCAGTAGCGGCCCACTGATCTGTGTATAACTGTGGCTTGTGGCGGGGTGGTCACTATTTTTTAACAAGTGGATAGTATGTGCTACTTTGAAGACCCCCTTTTTCTTTTATCGCTCAGTTCCTTAGACCCCAATATTAGATTTGGCACAGGCATCTTTTGTTGAATTACAGTTATAATTCTTTAATACAAAATATACAAGTTTCCTCCTGTAAACATTATTAAGAATATAAGTTATACATGTATTTAAGGCAAGTCCTCTTGATTATGTTTAACAAATTCTCAAAGTCTCAAATGTTCTCCAATTTCGATACTGTAAATGTATTGGATCGTATGCCGATAAACGTTTCTTAAGAGGAGTAATATGGCGGCCTCTAGGCTTCAAAAGTCTTGGCCTATCGGCTATCAAATTATACAAATGGATCAGTGCGGCGGCCAAAGAGGAATGAGCCGTCTCCCGTTTCTCATTTCAAATTGGAAATTGAAAGACGGAAATCGAGACGTTATCTGATCCTCTATTATGTGTTAATTTAATTTGACAAAAGTCGGGAAACAAAATGTGACCTTAATTTGTTTCCCTCGAGCATGTTTTGGCTTCACTTGAAAGACACTCTTCTTCTATTGTTCTATTGTTACCTCTAGAAAATTTAACAGCAGAAGAAGAGTGTCTTTCGAGTGAAGGCAAAACAAGCTCAAGGGAAACAAACTAAGGTCGCATTTTGTTTCCCGACTTGTGCAAAATAAAGACATAATGGAAGATCAGATAAAGACTCGATTTTAGTTTTTCCAAATCCAATTTTAAACGAGAAACGACTCGTTCCCATTCAATGGAGGCAGCAACACTGCCTCCTCGTGGACGGCGGAGGAACGGGCCTTAGACACATGTGAATTTCGGAGAGCTTGTGTGTGTGTGAATATCTTGAAGCAGCGTGATGTTTGTCTCAAAAGTAAATGCGCGACAACTCGCAAGCAAAAGTCATGGAAAATGCACACGCAAAATAAAAAAAGACTTGAAAATCGCGGATATATTTGTGGATCTGAAAAACAGGTGAAAATCAAGAAAATGTTGGTGGATCAGAAAAATATGTGAAAATCACGAATTTATTTGTGTGAATATTTTTAGACAAATTTTTCGACATAGATACCAGGCTTGGATAGGTAGTTCTCGAGGACAGGATTTGGAGACCGCTGGTATACACTGTACCAGGACCTGTCTCCATGCCAACATTGCAAAGGCAGCCCGTTACCGGGTCATTGAGTGTACTGCTGCGAATATTATACAAAAATGGTGCTCAAAGTTTGCTGCTAGAAGAAAGGAGGACAGTGAATTGAATATTGACAATTCAAAGAATGGACTGAAAAATTTGCATCTGTTCTCGCTTCAAATAGCACAAGACCAATTTGCTTGCAATTTGGCAGGCGACAACTATGGCTGTGATGAAAGTTTCCAAGTTCGAAACAGCATTATGAGACAAAGCATAGCAATTTTGAATAGATGTTTATGAAAAATTCACAAGGAAAAACGAGAAAAATAAAATCATCATAACAAACTGCAAGTAGGATTCTTGTCACATCTATGAGACCGCAACAAAAAGCAAGAGAATGCTTACATTCTCAGATGCAGAAACAATAAATGAATGCTTAACTGAAGTGATGGACACAATGTTTGAAGGCAACCAAAAAGAGGAAATTAGAGCTAAAATTTAGCAATTCTCCCTGTCAGATTCCTCAGCAACCAGACGCACTGAAGTACTGGCTGCTGATGTAATAAAGCAGCTTTGTGTTGGAATACAAAATGCAGTGCATTTCCTTGTAGTGGACGAGTCCATTGTCACCACTGATAATGCTCATTTGATGGTGTTTGTGAGGTATTATGATGAGTTGTTGGGCAATGGGCATGCCAATGACATTTTATTTGACTTGGTAATTTTGAAATTACTTTTGTATATTTTTGTCACATGCAATAGTGTTAATTATATATATATATATACTAGCTATAAAAATCTGCATGTTTGGTTTGATTAATTGATGACTCTAAAATGCCCATATACAGTATATCAGCTGCCCTGAAGTAATTCATTTGTGTACTTTGGTTCTCTTTGAATTTCATTTGAGACATGACCATTCAGCTTAATAACCTGCAATGTAGCATGAACATTACATTTGGGATCCAATCGTTTTTCTGTTGAATAGAATATTCAATAAAATATGAATGCAGTCACTGTTTGGCCAATAACTGGACTGTCCTCCCTGCACACAGACGAGGGCCCCCCTTGTACATGCCCGCTGTGTGCGTCTGACTGGAGCAGCTGTGTGCCTCACAGTGAAGGTCTGCAGCTGTCCCGGGACCTTGGAGCCACCTACCTGGAGTTACCCTCGCTTAACCATGTGTTCGTGGGTCGCTACTTTGGCAGCGTGGTACGCACACACACACACACACAGATGCATCACATCTCACCTCAGGCCTTTTCATTTTTAAGATAATACATCTTATGATGGGGCCAATTTGTTCCCCAAGCAAAGAACAGATGATGTAACAACTTATTTTTGTACCTTTTTTTTGAATACGTGTATTTCTGTATTATTCAGCTGGAGTACTTCATGATTCAGTGTCTAAAACACAAAGCTAAAGAGAAGCCAGAAAAGAGGCGAGGAAATAAAGTCAACGAGCTTCGCCCGCCTCACTTGGAACAACCAGGTCAGAACAATAATGTGGTATTTAAAACTGATAATTGTATTTTAGTGGCAGACCACTAAATAACATAAAGAATTGTCTTTACACTCAGTCAACAAAAATGTTTTAAATTTTTCCTGTTCTGTTTTCCCATTTCTATCCAGTAGACTGACCAAATAGTCGTCTCTCAAACTTACAGAGCCCCCCCCAAAAAAGCTGTGCTAAGGTTTGGTCTGGATCGATATTACTTTTTCTGAATAGGAAATTAGAAGAGAGATGAAGTGAGAGGTAGACTGCCACTGAAGTCAAAATCAATTTTAGTCTGTTTTCAACACCAGAGTGTTTTATTTTGATGCAGCTGGGATTAGACAAGTTTCGTAATTAATCTTGTCTTTGACCAAATTAATTTAATCAGTGTTGGAATTTACTCACCCTGATCGACAGACAACAAAACATGCTTTAGTCGGTGCTCAGTCCGTGTATTTTTTCGAGGCTTCACATCATTGTGCACTCACCGAAAGGCCAGGCGTCGTCATCAACAGGAAGTGAAGAGCGTTATTTTGCCGTGAATGTCTCAGATTTACAAGGGGTTATGAATAACACAAATGTGCACATTTTAGGTTACTGCGTGGTCGCAACGTGCAAGCCGTCTCGTCGAGACCACTTAGCGGCCAGTTACCATCACAAAGTCACGTCAACTAGGTGGGGAGTTGCCAGTCATGGCAAAATAACCACCGCCGATTGTATCTTGGCAAAACAATACGCAAATAATAATAATAATAAAAGGGGGAGATTTTAGGGATTCCCGCCCCCCGTATCTCCGGAACGCTAAGTCCTACCGTAGACATAAACACATCACCGGACTCGGCCCGACGAGGGACTTTTCGTTCCGGAGGTAGAGGGCCGACAAATGCCCAGATTTAACCCGAGGTACGCTCCAGCGGCCATTGGATGTTTGAGAGGTGCTTTATTATCCAACCACCGTCTGCTTTATCATATTTGACCTCTTGTAACCAAACAACCTCCACACGACAAATGTAGCTCCCACTTTAGACACTAACTATTTTCCTAATAAAATGTTAAACTTACATCTTTCACTTTTCCAGTTGTGTCACACACCGCCCGCTGGGACCGATCCATTATGTTTGCAAATCCACCTCTGAACAGGCTTTTCATTAACAAAAGTCTTTTGGGAAATGCTGTCGGTACATGTCCTTGAAAAATAAAATTAATCCACTTTCTTCTCAAAGACTTGAATGAAGGAAGCAACCACTTTTTCCTGATCATTGTTTCTCCCTTGCTCTCCATGGAGCGTATGAGCAGCCAGCTTCTTGAATTTCTGTGGGCGTGACAAACCTTTACCAGAGGCGTTTCCACTAACCCGCGGGGGCGGGGTCGAGTGCACTTGCGTGACTTAGTGACGTCAAACGGTTACGGAAGTTTAATCTGCCCGTTTGAAGCACACAATTCATATAAGAGGAAAAAGCTAAAGAAGTCGCGGACGGATTTTTTTCATACCTGGTTGGATTGTAGACAGTCCAGGGATGATACATATTATTGAGAGAAAACCCCACTAAAGGGCATTTTCATACAATGGGACCTTTAAGAGAAATAAAGTAGATGATGGTTGAATCCATTTTTTGGGGTGATGAAAAAGGACATTTCTTAACATAACATAAGAATACTCCGGAAAAGACCGGGGTATCAATGTTAAAAGTCACAAGATGAATTGTAAGGTGTATACTGCAATACTCATTTCCCATTTTCAGCCAAATACTTTAAAACAGAGCATAGTTAGCTAATATAAACTCAATAGAGTATGCTTTCAACTTACTGAAGAAAAGACTGAAGGCAGAGGAGTGAGCGGGAAAAAAAGCATCTCCAAGGACAAAACACAGAATTTGACATTATTGCGTTTCAGACAGTAAATATTTGATTGTATTTTCTTTTATTGCATTGAAATAATATAATTTCATTTTCTTCATCCTCAATATATTCATCTGTCCACTTTGCTTCTGTGTTTGTAATCCGACATAAAGACTGACAGTTAAAGGTCCTTCAGGGTTGGAGGATTTATTTCTGCCTGTCACTTAACTCTATATTTTATGGAGTCACTCGCTCTGATTCGATGGACCGCTCAACTAAAGCCAAGAAAACATAACTAAGAAGAACGAGTTTACAGCACACGAACGGAAACATTTTAAGTTCATTATGTTGCTTGATTATCTTATATTCATTAGAAAATAAACAAATAATAGCTTTGTAAAAATATGAATGTTTTCTTCATCATAGCTTCATGGCCCTAAACTGTAATCATTTAAAAAATTGATAAGATGAAGAAAAAGCTATCAGGCCCATTTGTGGAGTTTACAACTCATCTTCCTATCCTCCCCTGCACCACTCTTACCTGGCATGCTTCCACTTCCACCCTTTGCACAGCTCGTCTTCCTCCAATTCGGGTGGAGGAGTCAAGCTTCTCCCAAGACATGCAGTGGTTGTTGGAACGTGGCGTGCAGTTTGCCGACGTGGCCTTCTATGCTGGGGACTCTGGGAAAGAACTGGGATGGGCTCATGCATCAGTGCTCTGCGCTGTCAGCCCGTATTTCCGACAGCTGCTCCTGGGGCCCAAGACCAGGTAGGAGATATACGTACAGTATTATGCTATCAAGCTATTTCACCATCTGTAGCCAGCAGGTGCTTACCTCCTCCTTTGTGCTAAATATTGTCTGGTTTGACAGGGAACGGCCGCAGTCACGATGTGTCTGCAGGGAGAGGGATGGAGCCCCTCACTCGTTACTCTCCACCTGGGATGGAGGAATAATTGATGACATGCCTCGATCTGAGGGACACCTGGCTGGTCGCCTCTCTCGTCTGGTGGTGAAGGATCCTCTCTTGTGTTTGTGCTTATGGGAGACTCTCATGTTCATTTACAGAGGTAAATCACCACAACACAGTGAAATATTGCCAAAATCTTCATAAGATACACTATGTGAACAAAAACTTGATTGTGTGTTGATTTGTTTAACTCATTCACTTCCAGCCATTTTCACTGAAGCAACCCCCTTCACTCCCAGCTGTTTGACTAGATTTGGACAGATTTTGCAAGGCTCACAGAATAGTGTGTTCTATTGCTATAAAAACATGGAACCTACCAAAAGAAACATTAGAGTGTCTTTTTTCATCAGGAAAAAAAATATATTTCTATCTGTTTCCGTTTTGCAGCAATTAGCATTAGAATAGAAAGTTTCATCATTATTCACAAATCTGTTTAGAACTGTGGGGAAATCAGCTTGTTTGCAACAAGCCCTTGTTGATCTCGTATACTCTGCTGCCACCTGCTGGCCGTTTTTGTAATTACTACCATTGCTTTACCCGTTCTCTGCAGTTCAGAGGCTGAATTAAAGCCTTTTGTTTGCTCTAGCATAAAAAAATAAAAAAATAAAAATACAACGTATTTATGCGTTTTTTTTTGGAGCAAATGAGTTAAACTAGGGCTGTATCGGTGGTAGTACAGGTCGTGTGTGAAAGTCAAATCAGTCAAACAAGCTGAGATAGGCAGTGTATCAACGCCGGCTTTGTTAACTCACTGTTACCCTTCACGCCATCATAAGGAAAAGACAAAAAGACAAGACAAAAATACCCAGGTTAGCTTAGCGCTAGCTGAGAGCTGGCAAGGCGCAAGCAGGTGGATTTTAAAATTGGTACAAAAGAACACTCTGGGTTCTGCCACTGGTCAGTTTACGGCGACGGATCCTGGAGGTTAAAGTAAGTTATTTTAAACTAAAAAGGAACCTTTCCATAGGTTGATATGGCTGCGTTAGCCCATCTGTGTTCTCAGATATGTTGTCAAGAAAGTGAACATAAGGCATAAGATAAAGCGCTTTGAACAACATGGTTTAGTTAAAGGGCCATATACAAGTGTTGTCAAGTGTAGTCAATTTACAATTTTCCCATATGATCAATTTGAAAAAAATTGGGGACTATGACTTGTTTTTCAGCAAAAGTACAAATAGTAACCCATTTGAGTTATTCGGGACGCAATGATTAACTAATTTGCTCCCCAAAACGTTTGAATACGTTCTATTGTAAATATTACAATGCTCCCAAAGACGTATTTATACGTTATTATTATTATTTTTGAATGTTTGTGTTAGTGCATACGGAAGGCTTTGATGCAGCCTCTGAACTAAAGAGAATGCTCGAAGCAATGGTAGTCATTACAAAAACGGCCAGCAGGTGGCAGCAGAGTATAAGAGATAAGCCAGGGCCATGTTGCAAAAAGCTTTTCCCCCCAGTGTTTTCATCATTCATAAAAATATATATATTTTTTCCTGTTGAAAGAAGAGACTCTAATCTTTCTTTTGGTAAGTTTCATGTTTTTATAGCAATAAAACAGAATATTCTGTGGACCTTGTAAAATCTGTCAAAATCCAGTAAAACGAAGGGGTTGCTTCAATGAAAATGGCTGCGAGTGAATGAGTTAAACGGTAAACGCACAGCGGAGGGTGATTGTGGGTGCGAGTACGAGCTCTAGTTTAAACAGTCGTACAGAAGCTGAATATGAAATATTGAGTGTTGGGGGGAGGCGGAGTAAATCAAAACACTATAAACAGAATAGAACATAAACCGCAAAATAGCCAATTTCACAGGTTTTGCTTTTATCATTCTTTTAACACACTCACACACACACACTTCTGATATGAGGGGATGTCTTGAGAGGACCAGACACAAAGATGAAGCTGAAAGTGAAAATGAAGTCTTAATTATATTTTCCAATTTTGTTGTTTTTTCTTCAGAACTAATACCACAAATCTTTTGCCTTAATTTAACATGAGGGGAGGTTTTGCTTCTTTTTTGTTGTTGTTTTAATCAGCGTGGCTCATAGCAATCATGATGTTTGCAAAGCTTGTGCATTTTCTTCCATGACTGATTTATGATCACTAAATGCCTACACATTGTCATCTTTTCTTGTTTATAGTCAGACTTTGATGCTCTGCAAAGCTTTCCTATTTGCCTAGATTTTCCTGAGGATGTCAATTATGATTTTCCTTGATTCTTGTTTCCTGCCAACTGCTAACAAAATAAATGTTATGCTCTGTCTGCTGCAGCTCTAAACGTAGAGGAAACCTATCAGACTGACATAAAAAATAACAGCTATGTTACAGTTTGATGAATAAATATTGAATGTACTTTGGCAGCAGATGGTAGTTTTTCTGTTATTGGGTGTGGTCCAATGTTTAATGTTATGCCAGCGGGAGTTTTGAGCTAGAATTGGTCAAATTAGAGGTGTTTAATAGTCTTTACTCAGAGATTTAAACATTTACTCTGTTCAGTTAGAAGATAAATCATTCTTTGCAAACAGGAAACAACCCATGAAAAGAGCCAAAGTAATGCATAGAATTTGTTTCCAAATAAAAAAGCCTGTGTGATTTATATTACAATTTGTTCTATATCAGGGGTCTGCAACATGCGGCTCTGGAGCCACATGTAGCTCTTTAGTCCATCTTCTGTGGCTCCCTGTGCATCTCTGAAAAATTTGTAGAAATAATTTGTTTTTACACATTTATTTTTATTTTTTATTTTTTACTTTTTAACTTTTTTAAAATGTATTTATAAATGTTTTACTTTTTTTTCTTTCTTTTTATTAATTGTTATTTTGTATGTGGGTGTGTATGTGCATGTGTGTGTGTGCGTGTATTTGCCGTGTGAGTGTGTATTCATTAAAACCTATTAAAAAATCCCATACCGTTCACCTAAACCGAACACTTCAGAATCCACCCAGAGTCGTGAGGTTGTCAGGAGACCCGAGGAAGGACCAAAGAAAAGAAAGGGGCCACCGGCCGGAGAGCAAACCCAGGAGCAGGAGCGCCCCTCACCCCAACACGGCCCGCGCCCCCAACCCAACGCAGCAGGACGGGGCACTGCAGGCCCGCCAGGCACCCCACCGGTCCACAGCCCCCGCTCCCCCCACGACCCCTCCGCCATCCACCCCAACCCAGCCCCAGCTGCCCCCAGGCCCCCAAACCCCCAGACTCCCCCCGACCCCACCCCCACCAACCGCCAGCCCCCCAGCCCCAGACCCCGAAGAGGGGCCGGACAGCAGAGCGGTGAGGGCACCCGCGCCCACCCCACCTCCCGCCGCGTGGAGGGACGGAACACCGGGGGTAGAAGGGGAGATGGGGGCACCGGGGGACGGGCGGCACCCCCGAACCCCAGGCCCAGCGGGGAAAGGCCCCGGTCGTCACTCCAGCGTTCTTAGAGAAAGCTAACCCTGTTACTGAGTTCGCCAGCTCGCCGACTGGCGAACTCTACTCCTACACCTTGAAAGTGACCCCACCCAGTGTATATACAAGTGTGTGTGTGTGTGTGGTGCATTAAAATTGGGAGCATGTGAGCCGGAGCAGAGGGAAATTATATCCCCGCCCTCCGACGGAGGAACGGAGGAAGGAGACGACTAGAAGGGCAAGGGGCAATGGCAGGGCCGCCGAGAGAGGGGGAGAGGAGGAGGAAGGGTGACAAGGGAGAAGGGACAGGGAGGCGGAGGACGGGCGGGGAGAGGCGAGGAGGGGAGAGGGAACCACGGGGAACCACGGGGCACCCCGGCGACCCACAGGCCCCGAACCGCGTCGCCGGTCCCGGAGCGACACTAGGGAGAGCCCCGCAACGCAGCACCCCCAAGAGACCCAGGAAACGGCCAAGACGCAGCCGCCACCCAGCAGCCAACAGAGGGGCAGAGCCGCCCACGCCCAGCCAGAGGGGGACAGCACCTATAGAATTAACCCACTGGCATGCAGTGAATCCGAATATTAATCCTTGGTGCCCATTGGAGGTGAATCTTGAGGAGTTGGTGATTAAGGTGTCGTTTGATGTAGTCTGCTCGATCCTGCTGGCAGCAACTGGGTTCTTGACTATGAAAACACAACCATTAGTTACAAATTGCCAAATACAGAAACAGCAATGTAAGTTATCGCGATGTGGTGGCTCTCGCTAACAGGCAGAATTAAGTAACCAGATTTAGGTTAAAATATTCTATATACGTAGACCATGTTTCTATAAATTTTTATATTTGGTTTTTATTTGAGGCAGATATTTTTTTCTATTAAAATGTGATTTATGAGATTATTATTTTTTTGCGATAGTAAGGGCTACAAGTGTAGATTGAAATTGTTTATGTGGTAAATCAGTTGTTGTTAGGTCACCTAGCAAACACAAGTTTGGAGGTAAAGGTATCCTACAGTCCAAGATAGCGGAAAGTTTTTCTAAGACTTTAGTCCAGAAATACATAACCGGAGTGCATAACCATAAAGCATGAAAATAAGTGTCTGTAGTGTTTTGTAAACACTGGAGACAAATGTCGGAGTCTGAGAGTCCCATTTTCTTCATCATATATTGAGTAATGTATGTTCTATGAATAATTTTATATTGGATAAGTTGTAAATTTGTGTGTTTTGTCATTTTAAATATGTTTTCACAAACTTTAATCCAAAAGTTAGATTCCGGAGCTATAGACAAGTCTGTCTCCCATTTCGAGATGGGTAAAGACATTTTATCAGTATATGAAAGTAACTTATATATTTTTGAGAGTTTTTTTGTTGTTGTCGGAGAAAGCTTGGTAATATCTTTAGCTAAAACAGGCGGTTGGAGCGTATCCCGAAGTGTTGGAATTTGTTTCTTCATTATACTTTTAACTTGCAGATAATGTAAAAAAATTACGTTTTTTATTTTTTATTTTTGGAGCAAGGATGTATATGATATAAACATATTATCTGAGAAGAGATGGTGAAGATGTGTAATTCCTTTCTGCTCCCACACACCTAAATAAAACGATTGGTTGTTAAGTTAAAAGTCGGGGTTATGCCATAGGGGAGAAATCCCACAGGGCTCCACTTGGGTTTTTGTAATTTCTAGTGCCTTCCACCAGGCAGTCAGGGTGGCGGAAATCATTGGATTTTTAAAACAGTTATGTCGCTTAATCGATGTTGTAATAAAGAGTAAATCTAGAAGTCTGAGGTTATTACAATCCTTCTGTTCTAGTTCCAGCCAACAGTTAGTATCTCTGTTGGGTTGTGCCCATAAAATAATATATTGTAACTGGTTAGCTATATTGTAGTGCATAAAATTTGGTGCCTCTCGACCTCCTTTGGATTTATTTTTCTGAAGAGTAGATAGACTAATCATTTCATTTTAATGGTGGCTATTCGTCCTATTAGAGAAATAGGAAGATTATTCCAGCGCTCCAAGTCACTATAAATGCTATCCAGAAGTGGAGTAAAGTTTAAATGAATTAAATCAGTTAATTTAGGTGAGATTTTTATGCCTAAGTATTTTAAATTACCTATAGGAAATGAGTAGTGTGGGTCCTTGCTTGCAGCGTTCCATGAATTTTCTGTAATAGGTATTAGTGTTGATTTTGTCCAGTTAATAGAATAATCTGATAAATGTGAGAATTTAGTTATTAAATTAAATACTTCCCCTAACGAAATAGAAGGCTTTTCTAAATAAAGTAAAATATCATCGGCATATAGATTAATTTTGTGTTCTGTTACCCCAGAGTGAATTCCTTGAATCCTTCTTTCCTGGCGTATAGCTAATGCAAGTGGCTCAATAAATATTGCAAATAATAAAGAGGACAGTGGGCATCCCTGTCTTGTGCCTCTCTGTAGAGTAAAACTCTGAGATATAATCCCATTAGTGTCATGTTTTGGGTTCTGTTTCCTTGTGTGTCTCCCTTGGTCTTGTTTAAGTGTGATCCTGCCCTTCCTCGTGTGATCCAATCAGTGCCCTCAGCCACTTGTGTCTTGCCCCAGGTGTGTCTTGTTGTGTCGTTAGTCTGTGTATTTAGTCTGCTGTCTCCCCTCTGTCTGTGTCAGGTCATTGTCGTATTTCCCCCTGTGATGCTGCCTGTTTTTGCCTTGGATTTTCCCCCCATGTCATGCTGCCCGTTTTGCCTTGTTGTTTTCTCCATGTTATGTTTTTCCATGCAATTTAGATCTCGCCTTTTGTTTTGTAGAAATTAAAATCCCTTTTTTGATCGAACCTCTGCCTCCTTGCCCTGTCTTCCCGCATTTGGGTCCTCAAGCTCCCCCCTCTTGACAATTAGTAGTAACTGTAGCTTTAGGAGAATCATATAATACTGACACCCAGTGAATAAATGACTTCCCAAAGCCAAATTTATTTAAAACAGCAAAGAGGAAGGACCAGTTAACTTTGTCGAAAGCTTTTTCTGCATCCAATGATACAATAACTGCCTTTTTATCATGCCGCTGTGACATGCTAATAAGGTTAAAGAGCCTCCTAATATTATTAGTAGAGTGACGATCTTTCTTTTGGTCGCTATGAATGATTGTCGAGATTACTGTTTCTAGTCTAGATGCGAAAGCCTTAGTGATCATTTTAATATCAGTGTTAATTAGTGAAATCGGACGGTAACTTGATGGAAGGGTGGGGTCTTTTTCTGGCTTTAATAAAAGTTTAATTGCTGCTGTATTCATGTGTGGGCGTATGTAACCATTAGTTTTAATTTCTGTTACAACTCTTAAGAATAGTGGAGCAAGCATTAACCAGAAGTGCTTAAAAAATATAGCCGGATAACCATCCGGACCAGGTGCTCTGCCATTAGGCATACTATCTAGAGCACTGTACAACTCGTTTATAGTAAGTGGCGCATCTAACATATCTTTATATTCAGTAGTTAACTGAGGTATATTTAAGCTACTGAGGAATGCCTCAGGAATATATGGACATTTATTATGGAATAATATGTCCATTAAACGGCCCAAAATTTCGGAAATGTATGAAAAACGAAGTATGACATTACAAACAAAACAAAAAATTCATAAATGAAAGACGAAAGGTAAAAGAAAATGAATCTCTACGTATTGGATGCTGCATATTTTTCTGTTATGGCACATCTCTAATTAGCTTTTGGGCCTTCAGTACACTGGACTAACACAATCACACTGTTTCCTTCCTCATGATTGTTTGTTATTTACATGGCCTAAAATGGCTCTTTTGGCAGTTAAGGTGGCTGACCTCTGCTCTATATCTTTTGTATGCATCATATATAGAATACAAAACGATACATATTATACTGTATTATACGGAGCCATAATGTTGTATCAATTGCCATCTATTTTATAAATGGAAAGAGGGGATATAAAATAAACTATAATAATGTGGTTGCATAAGTGTGTCTTATAACTGGGATGTGGTTGCAGCCAGAATGAACTAACATTCAAATTCATGTTAAATGGGAGTCAGCACACACTTGCCACCTTTTAAAGTTCTTTATGCCAAATACATTTCACTAATAGTACTAGTAGGCTTTTCCTGACATTTTTTTCTTTCTAGCAGATGCTTGAAGGTTGCAGGTGTGTACTGACTTCCATTTAAAACGAGTAACGTACGTACCATCATCGCATTTAGCTGTAGTTCGAGCAACGTGCAACCGCAAAATTTTCCACTTTTGCGTTTCTTCCAGCACATGGCGCCGAGTTTAACAAGCGTGTGATGTACTCGGCGCCTCATGAAAATGCGGTTTAAAGGCTGCAGTGCTTTGCTCACCATATGTCGGATTGTGGAGCCCTTCATCAAAGACTGTGTGTCGTGCAAGAATCAAACATCTGATTTGCAGCCTTTCGTGTATTTGAACGTTGATGAAGGCACACATGCTCACATTTGCTATCACGCTTGCAGGAGAAACACAAACACGTAATCTGTGTGAGAGCTGAGCAGATTATAGAAGAAGCACTCACTTCTTGAAGACGGGTGGTGCAGTGTACATTGTGGATTTTTCTTCTCATGTGGGAGGAGACGAGGGTGGCAGAGGAATGGGGAAAAGTTGTGAAGAAGGTAACAAAAAAAAGGATAGTCAGGATGAGGAAGGTGTAGAGGATAATACAATGAGTGTGTTTTGCCTTTGAGCTTGTGGGGTGGGGAACCAAGAGTAGAATATGAATGTCACATTTCCTCAAGACACTGCAAGGAGACAGTGTTATGTGTTGCGTAAAAAATGACCGTTAACCTTCAACATGGTGATTCTAATTTAGTCTCCAACCTCACATGCAACACAAACGGTAAATTGGTAAATTTTTGTGTGCTTTTCTGAAAAGGCTAATCCATGTATGTGTGTATTCTGCATTGCCCAAGGAAAGTAAGAAACACCTTAGGAGCTATTGTTAGATGTTGATTTGTTTGAAGACTACACACAAGATTTTGACTTTCTGGCAAGCCATTTTAGCAGATTTTTGCCCCCCAGAATAATATGAGGATTCTGTGACAGAAAAATCCCCCCCTTGAAATAATTTCACGCTCTGATATGTCTGGGTGTGTGTGTGCGTGTGTGTGCGTGTGTGTGTGTGTGTGGGGGGGGGGGGGGGTGTACTTGTACATACTACATTGTGAGGACCAAAATACATCTTTAACCAACAGATTGACAAAATTTTTGTGAAGTGAGGACATTTTGGCCGGACCTCACAACTCAAGACCTCTTTTTGAGGGTCAAGACTTGGTTTTAGTGTTTTGGTTTGAATTGGGTTATGGTTGAGGTTAGGGTAAGAAATGGGGAAAGCCAATCATTTTTGATGGTTGGGGTTAGGAGGAGGGGCTAGGAAATGCATTATGTCAATGGATGTTCACACAATTATATAAGTATGTGTGTGCTTGTGTGTGTGTGCGTGTGTGTGTGTGTCGCAGAGGCCATGATTTTACTAGGTTGATGCTAACTCTGTAAGACTGTGCCTCCTTTTGAAGCGTGCTGCTGAGTTATTTGATTTGTCAATGGCTCACTATACTAAATATATCTGCAAATGTATCACATATTGCACACAACAATCACTTACTGTATGTTATTGAACAGTCAGATGATGAATTAAGTGTGACTGTTTATCGTTCTTTCTTTTTCTTTTCTTTTTTTTTAACCCTTTGACGTCTATTGTGGCTAATTTGTCTTCTCACCAGAATGTGGAAGCCAGAGTAGAGCCAGCTAAAACCCATGCAAACATGAGGCTGACCTTTAAACGTGCGTCAATTGACAATGATGTGATCAATATGCCAAAAAGAATGTGTAGTAGTAATCAATCAAGGTTATCCTATTCTAATATCTAATATCAGCACTATTATGAGATGTTATGGTGTCCAGTGGGGAAAAAAATAAGCCGTCAAAGTTGACAATTTGTCATACAAGTGTACAAAAACTCATACACTCTGAGCCGTTTTTACTGACGCAACCCCCTTCACTCCCGGATGTTTTACTGGATTTTGACAGATTTAGCAAATCCCACAGAATATTGTGTTCTATTGCTATAAAAACATGGACCCTACCAAAAGAAAGATTAGAGTCTCTTCTTTCATCAGGAAAAAAAGTATATTTCTATCTGTTTCCATTTTGCAGCAATTCGCAATAGAATATAGCTAAGTTTCATCATTATTCACAAATCTGTTTAAAACAGTGGGGAAAATAGCTCTTTGCAACATGGCCCTGGTTGATCTCTTATACTCTGCTGCCACCTGCCGGCCTTTTTTTTAACGACTACCATTGCTTCAAGCATTCTCTTCAGTTTTGAGGCTGCATCAAAACCTTCTGTATGCTCTAGCATAGAAAAGCATAAACGTATAACTACGGCTTTGGGAGCATGTTAATATTTAAAATAAAAACGTATTTATACATTTTTGGGAGCAAATTAGTTAAGTTAATCCATTTTCTATTCCACCTGTTGGTGACCCGTTTTGGGCTTTTTGATAGTTCCGAACAAGCCATTTCAAAATAAAATACTGCCCACGGGTTTTAAATTTATTTTGTGTGCAACGATCTCCTGCATCCAACTGCTAGGTAGACCGTGCAGGAATGAGGGCAGCCGCTGTGATTGGCCGCCACTGCGTTCGCTCTCATAACAAGTCTGAGAAGATACTAAAATACAATTTTACCCACACAGTTAGACTGCGCTTTGCACTAGACTTGCACTAGGCAAGAAAATATGTGTAAATAAGACATCCACTGTGTACTGAAATTTAATAAACAACTAATTATGTCCTCACACTTAACTTAGCGCCAGAAAATATCATAATATACAGTATTTAGCAAATCTTGCCAGGTGTGTCAGTGTCTTGCATGATGTCACTCTATAAAAAAAAATCCATGACTTCAATATGAACCACAATTTTTTTCTCCTTAGTTCTCTCTCTGTCTCAAACAAGACATTTCAGTTGCTGTCTCTTTAAGGCCCCATCCATAAAAGCTGTGCATCATCAAGCAGATGATCTATGAAGACATCCATGACAGGCTGATGTCTACCTAATAGCAAAAGTCATCAAAAAAGAAAAGTGGTCTCATAGGGGATATTTTTGGCTCACACTGATAATCACTTTTATAAGTGTTCGTCTGTACGCGAAACATTACATATCGCTTTATGTAAAAGATAATAAAGCAAAAATAACTGATATACTGTTATAATTGTAATTGAATCTTATTTGACTGTACACGTGTCAATGAGGGTTAAGCCACCTAATTAAAAAACAATATTGCATTATTTCTGAATGATCAAACTGACCAATTAACAAATGTGTTCAATTGAAACAAAACCTTTCAAACTGAACTGATGACCCTGACCATCACAGATTATATAACACATTTGGGGTATTCCCAAATCAGTTATGTGGGTGTCCATAAAACCTGCAACCGAGGACTTTGAGATGTGTTTCAATCAACTTTGTACTTTTTGAGGTCCATGGAATCAATGCATTTGTTGATGTTTTGTAGGAGCGTGGGAGTGGGAGCACCTCCAAGAGGCCTTGGAAGAGAAGCTGAAGAACTCGCTTGCAGTGGCTCAGTTTATGGAGCGCATACGATCACTTATTGGCAGAGAAAGGGTGAGTTCTAAGTTTGTCCTCACATTTTCTCGGCTTCTTTCCTCATACCTACAGAGTAACAAAACCAAAATAAATCCTGAGATTTTACACACCCACTCACTTGGTAACTGTGGATTTTGAACAGATTGGGTTACTTAACGGAAAGGTTGGTGCTGCTTATTAGAAAATGTTGATAATAACATTCGTATTATATGTAACCACAGTTATACTGATATCCTAGTAACCAATTTCTTGGTAGCATTAACTCATTAGTATGTGTAGTGATCAAAATCTTGACCCAACGCGCTGGGTCAAATCCCCAACCCAATTTGCTGGGTGTAAGTAACCCAGTATTCTCTCTGTCAGCGCTATGTTTGCTGTTTCACCCAATTTGGGTTACTTTGCTGCAATATCTCTTTCCATACCAAATCAGAGGTTAATTAAGTACATTCACTCTAATCTGTGACATGATAAATCTGCTCTTTGATTTTATGCACATGTTTTTAAATTGGCTTTAATCAGCAAGATCTTGTTTTGACACAGTGCTGTTATAATTAGCATATTTACATAATTAGTCAGCATAATCACCTCTCTGATACTGTGGGAATTAACTGTAAATAAACAAGACTTGCTCTCGAGGGAGCAAAAGTAGATTATCTGTCAGGTCTTAATACAAGACATCAGGCATGAAATTCATCAGCAGGAGTTCTTGCTCTAAATTTAGAGTGAGATTAAGAGAGGTGGCAGGTGGTCTGTGCGCAGGCTCATCTAGAAGAACCGAATCTACATAAGGATGGATGTCTTAGGACAAGCTGAGGCATTATTTCAACAGGATGAACGCTCTTAAATGTCTCGTCATCATCTGTTTGACAGATAAGACAAAATCACTTACCTTGTCCACACTGCTGCTTCCAGACCTTGTGAAACGTATCATACAGGACATATGAAGTACACCTGCACAATCAGATCAGATCTAATACAAGAGCTGTATAAAAGTGAACATATACACTACAGTATATGGAATGGAATTGAATTGCCATTACACATGCACGTGTTCAGACTAACAACATTTGCTTATGACCAACAGAGGGAAGACAGAACGGAGAAGCCTGACAGGTCGCCGAACAGCGCGCCAATGTTGTATATCATACTAAACTTCATTTACACTACATGCTTTATGTGAAATAGTCTCTGATGGCACTATTTGGGTAAGCGTATTCAGGGACCCACTCATACTCGTGGTTCGCCTATTGTATGTTCTTTACAATACCGTAATTTGTTGTAAGCGCCTCCACTAGTCTAAACACGGCATTCTGATGAATCTTGTTTGGCAAATATGAGTTAAGCAACAAAAGCCACCCATTTTATCCATCTCAGGGCAGCCATTTTACCACTTGTCGATTGAAAATGACATCACAGTTGCGCAGGGCTCAGGTAACAACCTATCATGGCTCACCTGTTTTTTTAAGCTGACCCGTGATTGGTTGTTACCTGAGAATTTTGCTGCTTATGTCATATTTCACAAATGCAGTCTTAATCAGAATATCTTGTTTATACTTGTGTGTAAAACAACAACAATAATAAAATAGGGTTGACTTACCCTTTAAAACTTTTTGGGGGAGCCATTCGCAGTTTTTCATGAAAACGCTTATTGGAGGGTTTTTGGGGGGTTAAAATAAATAAATACAATTCTCTAATACAATTATATAAGTACTATAAAATAGGGGTGTGCCAAAAAATCGATTCTCATAAGAATCGCGATTCTCATTTAGTATGATTCAAAATCGATTTTATTTCAATTATTTTATACTGTCTTGCCCTTGTTTGTGTGTGCCTTTATGGGAGCACTGTTCATGTTGTACACGATTTGGCCACTTAGGGGCAGTGTGGTTCCGCTCGTTCTGATACACTGCTAAGTTGTAGCCACATAAAAGCAAAAAGTCATGATCAAGTTATTCCAATAATTTTTTTTGTTTTTTGCAGTGTAGAATGTTAAGATGCTTCTCTGTATACATTCCTGAAGCGTTTTGTATAAATAGTCGTTCTTTTGAGTGATAAAAGTGCCACGAGTAGCGCACTACTTAGCATTAGCGAGTCCGACTGGAGTAGATCATGTCAATTCTTTGCATATCTATAAATTGAAGCAGAAATCATTGTCAATCAAAACATTTTTAATCTGAAATTGTTCTGAATCGATAATCGATTCTGAATCGAATCGCAGACCCAAAAATCAGAATCGAATCGAATCATGAGACAGTCAAAGATTCCCAGCCCTACTATAAAAGCACTGTATTCATTTATATTGATTATGTTATTGTTTAAGGTTCATGTAAATAGGCAGTCAAATTTTTGAAATAAATGAATAAAAGATGGGAGGGGCAGGAGACACCTCTGAGCGCATTACTAAATTAACTGAAACTAATCTTTGAAAACATGAGTTACATATTGCTGTCACCATACTGTATAGCTTATATCGGTAGCAGTCATATTTGTTAAACAGCACAATGGGACAGATTGAAAAATAAGCATTTGGTTTCCAGTTTTCACCTCTGTTTATGATGTGCTTGGTATTGCAATTCAAGTGTGTCTAGCCAGCGCTATGTGAGACTATGAGAGGTGCCATATGTATTCCAGCGGGGATGCGAGATAAATGTTCAGAATAGCAATTGCTTTGTAACAGCTTGTCATCCCGCTCAGGTGTTAACCCACTGTCGTCTCCTCTTTTGGCTTCCTGTGTGTATGTGCAGAGCACCAGAGATACCCCAAGCGCACGCGCAGCCCAGCTAGGTCCCCAGACTCTCGTCAACCTCTTCAATTCCCCCCTTTATTCGGATGTCATCTTCATGGTGCAGGGTGGGTTGATGCTGTAATTACCATTCACAAATGAATGCGCAGTCACACGGGAGAGGAAGGTCACATTTTATCAGGCTTGATTGAATTGAATTATGAGCTTGCTGACAGGCAGAAGATAAAATATGATAAAACAGTCCAAAGGACAAATTGTGTTCCATCCTTTATGCGTTTCATCCCACGTATCTTCTTTAAAGGGCCCCCTAGATAACAAGATGATAACAAGGACAGCGAGACGCTCTTCTCTTTCTAGCCTTGAGTTCAAACCAGTTCAGGATTATTCTGCGAGGGTGTTATGTTCATTTTTTTCAAGAATAATTGCCAAAATGTCACGGCTTGTGCACAGGCTGCATGTGTCGCTGTTTCCTGTTGATTTCAAGAGCCCATTCGGGAAGATCATTACTCATAACGCCAGCTAAATTGGAACACAATTTGCCCAGCCTAATACAGCAATGAAGCGTTTGTACTAGGGGTGTCGTAATTAATCGTAATTAATCGCATGACTTCAATTGTTAACTCACGATTAACTCATTCAAACCCAAAAATTTATAAATATGTTTTTAATACTTTGTCCTTCACTCCCAAAAACCTATTTATACGTTTTTTAAATGTTTTTTTTTTTATGCTAGAGCATACAGAAGGCTTTGCTACAGCTTCTGACATTAAGAGGTCACTTAAAGCAATGGTAGTTATTACAAAAACGGCCAGCATGTGGCAGCAGTGTATGAGAGATCAGCCAGGGCCATGTTGCAAAAAGCTTTTTCCCCCAGTGTTTTTATCAGGTTCGTGAATAATGATGAAACTTAGCTATAGTCTAATGCTAATTGCTGCAAAACGGAAACAGATACAAAAAATGTTTTTTCCTGTTGAAAGAAGAGACTCTAATCTTTCTTTAGATAAGTTCCATGTTTTTATAGCAATAGAATATAATATTCTGTGGACCTTGTAAAATCAGTCAAAATCCAGTAAAACGAAGGGGTTGCTTCATTGAAAATGGCTGCGAGTGAATGAGTTAAACGTTAAACGCACAGCGGAGGGTGATTGTAGGGGTGAGTCCGAGCTCTAGTTTAAACAGTCGTACAGAAGCTGAATATGAAATATTGAGTGTTGAGGGAAGGCGGAGTAAATCAAAACACTATAAACAGAATAGAACATAAACCGCAAAATAACCAATTTCACAGGTTTTGCTTTTCTCGTTCTTTTAACACACTCACACACACACTTCTGATATGAGGGGATGTCTTGAGAGGACCAGACACAAAGTTGAAGCTGAAAGTGAAAAGGAAGTCTTAATTATATTTCCCCATTTAGTTGTTTTCTCTTCAGAACTGAAACCACAAATATTTTGCCTTAGTTTAACATGAGGGGAAGTTTTGCTTCTTCTTTGCTGTTGTTTTAATCAGCATGGCTCATGGCAATCATGATGTTTGGAAAACTTGTGCATTTCCTTCCATGACTGATTCTACTGTTCTAAATGTACAATAAAATGTACTATATGTTTTCCTGCTGTTGTTAACATAAAAGTGGAAATACATTTAAATAGAAATATGGCAGTATATTTTAGTCATCGATACAGTCATTTCATAATAAGTCATCAAATTGAGTTACAATTAAAAAAGATGTACTGTAAAAAACTAGTGTGATATTGATTTGTGTTGAGGTCATTTTTCTGCCACTAGAAGACACAATTGCATTTTTAAGACTGTGAGAGCTTAGTGCATTTTTCTTTTCATATTAAGAGCTATCTAACCTTTAACATGAAGTAACTTCTGAAATTCTGCACATTTTAAGATCGTAAAATACAACTTGACCCCAGTCTCCACAAATCTATGTATTATTATTACATATATTACTACTGAATTTTGACGTGGACGTGTCTGCTGCATTGCGACTGGAATTCTCCCAGTACAGGTTTTCCAAGTAAGGGGCGGTCATTTAACACACTAATTTTGACACCCCTAGATTGTACAGTACTCTGGATTTGGATTGCCTGTTTTAATTCCTCTTACATTACATCTTTTGGAAAGTCAGAAAATATTGCTGTGTAGATTTTCACTCATCTAAACTGGGGGTGCAAAGGAATTTCTTCCCGCCACTCGCAGTGTAAATTTACTTGTGTGTATGATGTGTTTATTCAAGGGAGTGTATTGCCAGCACACCGGGCAGTGCTGGTAGCGCGCTGTGACGTCATGGCGGCCATGTTTAGTGGGAAGTACGCAGAGGCCCGGAGTCGAGTGGTGCCCATCCACGGGGTGTCGTCAGATACTTTCCTGTCATTCCTGGAGTACCTCTACACTGACTCTTGTTGTCCTGGTACGTTTACTGCATGCAAACCACGTTCCGTCACAAAAATCTTCCTGGTCTGCCCTAATTAAATCCTCCAATTGAGTATGTATGATACTGAAACTTTCACTTAATGTTTTATTCATTCAAGCTCTCTTGGGCTCTGCGTTTGAATTTAAATAAGTCAGGGAGGCTAACGCATTTATTACTCTGCACTTAGTAGAACGCAGACTACCATTGTGGCCAAATCCTAATTTGGATCAGCAACAAATATAAACGCCTATTATAAATATCCAATTTTCTGCAAAATCCTGAATTCGGGCATTAATAGTCATTTAGTTAAAAGTTCAACAACAAAAAAGAAAAATATCAGAGGCACCATTAGCCCATCTGTAGTTGCTGGCCAATGCACCTCCAGTCTATAAAGTTTTATGGGAATTGGTCATGTATGCATGCATCTGTCACGTACAAGTGAAACTACAGTTTTCACAGTTTTTACTATGAAGTATACACTCTAAAAAGAGAATTGTTGACATCTTAAAAAAAAGAGTTGAACTTAATATATTTGCTCCCAAAAATGTATAAAAACGTTTTATTTTAATTAATGCTATAATCCCAAAAACATGTTTATACGTTAATTATGGGATTTTTTTTTTAAATGCTAGACTCCAGATGGCTTTGATGCAGCCTCTGACCTGAAGAGGTCACTTAAAGCAATAGCAGTTTTAAAAAACAGTAAAACAGCTGGGAGTGAAGGGGGTTGCTTCAGGGAAAATGGCTGGGAGTGAATGAGTTAAACTTAATATATTCACTTTGGATTAACTAAATTCAATTGTGTGTTACCAATTGAAGCAATTTTATTAAGTTGGTCAACAACTCAATTTGTAATCTTAAATTGGTTCAACAATTGTCTTGTTAGACTAAATGTAGTATATTCCCCACATATGTATGCTTCGCTTTTCATAAATTCACCAATTTGTGTGCACCTCAATCAAACCCACCAAAATCGCATACAAGCGCCACAAGTCAAACCTGGTTTCTACGAGTCTAAAATCTACCAAATTCACAAATATGCTAAAGTAGACAAAATGATGATGCGCTAGTTTTGCGCTTGTCTACAAAAACAGAGCCCAATGTTTTCAACTTGACAAGGTCCACTATATATGGGTGACGACGTTAAATGTTTAGGTTACAATTTTCTATTTAAAGCACGGCATGAATAAGCAGCCCTCCCAGCTGAAAAACGACTTGAGTGCGCTGCGGCAGTGTTTTCCTGGAGGCCTCGCTCGCTGAACACAGCCTCCAACACAAGCACAGATGACAAGTCGCATCAACCATCTGTGTGACCGCAACATGCTGTCTGTGTCGTCGCTTCCCGGGGGGGACAACAAAAAGAGCAGCAATGAGCTTAATATGAAATTAAATTTAGCCGTGACAACGGCTTCTTCTGCTTACGTGTGTGTCAGATCACAGGCTCAGGCGTGCTTTTGTTGTCCCTCTCTCTCAACCTGTCACACTTCATTTTACATTTTAACCTAATTACAAATGATTATTCTCTCCAGTGATGACGCCGAGACTGTGATGCGCTTATAATGACTTGAAAAGGTCACATGCAAGGGCAAAGTCCTAACAAACAATATTACATACTTCTGAAATAGGGCAACTAAAGACACAGTCAACTCATTGCTGGCAACGTGAGTGGTACACTTGGCTTGATGCAGCATTTGAATGATGTCATGATTGGAATCACATCATGTGCTGCCGCAACTGTTGTCCCACGTGAACCAGACTCCACAATAGGAGATAATTAATTTACTATATCCAATATAGTTGTGATAAAATGACGTGCATTTTTTGTACACGGAGGATGAACAGGTTTGTTTCCAAACATAGGTTTTTATTGAAAAAAAAAAACCTCCCAGAGGCTGCAGCTGCTTTTGTAAGAGCTCAGAATTCAAGGACAAAGCAAGGTTACTTCACCAAGGAAGGGAGGACACCAATTTGCATGATCCCCGTACTCTACATTAGCACGCATAGCATACATATGCACATTGAAAACATACAGTTTGTTAACTTGATCATTTACATTTTTATGCAACCTGAATAAAAAAATATGTGTTAAGGATACCTGCTGTCCATTGAAGTGCATGCAAGCAAGCAAACTTTATTAGAGGAGGATGTTGAGTGACAGCAATCAGGTTACGTTAGGACTAGGAGATATTTTTGTTTACCTTGTGATATTATGTAATGGTGCCGCACACATGCCTGTGAGGTTGTCATTTGACATCTTGGCAACATCAACAGGATACAGGAGCTGGTACACACGTGCAGAGTTTGCAGCTGTTGACCATGTGATGTACTATTAAACAAACCATGAAGATCAATAATTAAAAACAAAATACATGAATACATCTTTTGGGTTATCTTTGAGCACTTTATAACATGTACAGTATAATTCCATGCTAGATTTGTTTGTATGTGTTCTATGCGTTTACAATTATGTTTGGAAAGTAAATATGTTTAGTGTGTAAAAAGTGTGTGGGAGAGGTCAAGTGGGTGTGGGATGGTCTGATGAATGGGGCGTTCACAGCATAAATAAAATTTAGCTAACATTGTCGTTAAAACGTTTAACAATACAATCTCTGCATTTCTGTAATACAGGTAAACCATAATATGATGCATCTTTATGGCAAGTACCTTTATGGATATTAGTGATATTTGGCCACTTGGGGGCAGTGTAATCCGTAAACGGACAATGACCAAGGTCATGAAAATATATGTTATAGCTAAATTTTTTCCCAACCGTTTATGAGCCAAGGCGCATGCTTTATAGTAGAAAAATACTACCTTCTGCCATCTAATGGAGGCAAATTTAGAACAAAAATAATACAATATTTTCAATATAGTTTCATAAAAGTAGGACATGTGAAAATATCCATGCCCCAATTTCCCCACTAATGTATTATTATTATTATTATTATTTTAACTATTTATCAGTTTTGCACATCTAGAGACTGAAATTTGTGCATGGGAAGCGTTTGTGAACAGCAGTTTTCAGATTTTTCTTCTCAATTGTATTTAGGTCTGGACTTTGACTAGGCCATATTAACTCCTTGATATGTTTAGTGTTGAACCTTTCTATTATAAATTGTGCTTTATTTTTAGGATTATTGTCTTGTTGGAAGGTAAACCTCCATCCCAGTCTCAGGTCTTTTGCCGACTCCGACAGGTTTTATTCCAAAATTGCTCTGTATTTGGCTCCATCCATCTTCCCATCAACTCCAGCTATCGTACGGGAATCATCAGGGAACTTTTCGAGTCGGTTGGCTGCACTGAGAGAAAAGGGGGTGAATAATTTTACACGCCCTACTATTAATTGATTTGTTTAAAAAAAACGTACTGACTTGATGTTGAATCTTTATGAGAACAAAATTCAAATTTTATAACTTAATGATTAAAGTCTGAAATTTGGTAAAAGGTCAAAAAAGTTCAAGGGGGCTAATAATTTTGCAAGGCACTGTCGATATGTTATAGTACTTTTCTATCCATCCATCAATGGCCCTCTCTACTGAAGGAGTGCAGTTGCTCCGATTTCAAGGGAAAGGTGTATAGCATGTTTGTGAGGTGTGAGCAATTTTCATAGACATCAGAACAATCTGTTACCTCTTCTGCCCTTAAATGTGTCACCTCTCCGCAGCATGCAACAGACTGCACTGACACTTAATGTAGTGTTTTGTTGTTGTTGTTAGCCAGCGTGTTGCAGGCCATGGCCGTGCTGGTGTGTGCGGAGATGTACCAGGTGAAACGGCTGCAGCATCTGTGCGAGGTGTGTGTATGCGCTTACCTGCAGAGTATGCCCAGCAGAGAGCTGGCGTCAACCGGCATCAGCGTGATTCGACTACTCCGACAGGCAAAGGTCGGTGCTTTGAATTTGGGGAAGGTCAAATTCTCAGGAAAAAACGCTCAGTCGGCCGACTTAGGAAATATAGTTTCCTTCCTTTGCTTGACAGTGTCACAATGCCGAGCAGCTGTACGTGTGGCTCCTCCACTTCATTGCCAACAACTACCTGATCTTCAGTCACAAACCTGACTTCCTGGAGCTCTCAGGTCAGCGTGCATTGCTTGGGAACAGTGTCAATTGTTGTACAGTACACAATATACACAACAACAACAATATAAACTAATAATAATTTAAAAATCAAATAATAATAAAAACTAGGCAAAGTGCAATTTCTGCAGAAATTGCGTGGGAATGTTGAAAAGCTGAATGCTAAGGTTTGATAGTCAGTTGGTATCGAACCATCAAATGTACTAAAATGTGACGCAAGCGGGGTTTGAACCCAGGTTCTCCGTGGTGGGAGGCAATTGCTCGAACACCAAGCTAACTCGACTTGTTCAAATTCAAGGCTAATGGTGTATTTATTTTGAAAAAGTGTCATCTGATGTTGAAATGCAATTCAATCAGTTCCTGATATGACAGTCAGTTGGTATATATGTATATCACTTAGCATAATAGCCATGGATATAGTTGCAATGTACAATCAGAGGTGGGGTTCGAACCTGCGACCTCCTGGTTACTGAACAATGCACTTTATCAACTACAGCAGTATCAGACAGGTGGTAATGATAGGTTGATTGTACGGAAGTGGACGTGGAACTTAGAAAAAGGTCAATGTCCATGCCATTGAAAATTAATGGGGAAAAGTTGATATTTAACGTTAAATTGTGCCAATACTGTAAGTAAAGTGAAATCAGACGATATATACCCCAGGAGACTTTGAAATGTGAACTGTGTAAATCGAAAGCATTATGTGGGAGTTGTTACACGACAAAAAAGTGTGGAGAATAAAAATCACAATAACATATGTGGGATATAACAACACGTTAGTAATATATTTTTATTTCTATACACTTTTGTTAAGTGTTATAAAAATGCAGTTATAAAATTAAAAGCCACCTATAGCTTACTTTATATACAGTACATGTATTATTCCAAGTAGAATAATAAGCACCCCTTGGCCAGTCAGAAGTTCTGATGAAGGCTAATTAAAAGGCTGGTTCATAAAAAGAAAGTCAAACGACACTCTAGACCCTGTGGTATATTTTATTATCATCCTATACACACAAGGCTCATTTTGGTCTTTGGACGGGCACTGAAGGGCACAAGAGAGGTTGTGATACAGCAACATGGACGCGAGATTGGATACAGTACAGTGTGTGTGTGTGTGTTTCAGAGGAGGAGCGCGAACAGGTGGAGAGGCTGCGCTGGCCGTCCAGAGGATATCTGCAGGAGCTCAGCGAGTACCAGCAGCAGCGACGCAAATTACGCAAGTCTCGCTGCATGGTCATGTGACGTCACCTGGAAGCAGAGAAAGACCAATCAACATGAACACATATGCGTCCCTTTACAAGAAGGAAAGTGTCAGGAACCAGCGGGGTTGCAAAAAGGGTGGCAAGTTAAACTGGGGAATACTCCAAATTGGAATTAGGAATTAGGAATTAACTTGAAATTGATATAATTGGGCCATTTTTATTCACTTGACTCAAGTGGCAGCCTAAAAAAATAAATAATGAAATATTGTTAGTTTATCATCATAAATCCCCATGAAAGGTTTCCAACTTTGAAATTTGGCACCATTTTGCAATCCTATTAACCACTACGACATTATGGCCAACAAAAACAACTGATCCCTAAACACCAGTATGGATATAAAACGACTGCCCCGTGGGAGTTTCTATTCCAGGTCGGTGGAGACTGTGACATTTGAATGGCTTCATCACATGGACAACCAACCATCAGGATCGTGTGGTTTCTTTCTTTTTCTACTTGACACCTGCTCTGTCAGGACGTGTAGCTCCCATGTAGTGGGCACAATTAAAACATTTGCATATCATGCCTCTTTCAGCGATAGAGCATCAACCCGTCAAGTGGCTCCATTTGAATTTCATTCAGCAGGAAACTGTGGAAGGCGAGGTAATAAAATCTATCAATAAGGCAACCGTCACTCTCATAACATAACAGATGGCACAACCATGTTGTATGACCATTTATTGTGCTCATATTCATTGATTTCCAATCTATACTAGTAGGAACAGATTTGATTATTACATGACATTGCATTGATTCAACTCGTAGTTTGTGTCAGACGCCGACATTTCAAATTGGCTGAGAATGAAATCACCCATAAACTATTCAACAGCGGCGTGCTGCATACACCAAATCCATAGTAAATCCATAGTAATAGATGGGCAATAACTTTTGTCACACTTGCATGATCAGGAGTGTTAAGATTTCGGGGAAACGTTCACATCCATCAATATGTTGGAACATTTAAAACCACAATGCCTCTGGTTAGATACACAATTTATTGTATCATTTTCTATTTGGAATGGGTTTCACTTCAATTATGATTATTTGGTGCTGCAATGATTTTTCTAATATATAGACATTTTTTTATATTCCAACAGTATGTTTTTTTTGTTCAACTGTACTGTATCACTGATGATTTTCATAAAAGCTTTAATTAACATTCTTGATTAAACATAAATATTTTCTGTGCATTTAAACAGACAACTAAGCCGACTATCAGCAGTAAGTAAATGGTGAGCGTGCATGACTGACAAGCAAAAAAATTGTTGCTAACGTTATGCTATGCCGCAAACGCTCATTAGAGGCAATTATATATTAGAAGTGCCCAGCAATTGGTTGGCGACCAGTCCAGGGTCACCTGGCATAGGCGCCATTAATAATCGTGCCAATGCATTTTCTAGACCCTTTGGTGATAGCTCGCCCCCTATTGGTGTGGAGGACAACTTCTTAGTCATCTTGAACACTCGTTGAGGACAACGCTGAGTCAACACGCAGTTGATCTGTTGTGTGTCTAGGAAGAAAAATATCAATGCCAAATATATTTTTGGGAGGCAAAAACGCAACCTCAAGAGCTGTCCGCGCTGTACTTAACCTTCTGACTTGAAATAAATGTTTTTGAATCAACATCCCACTCCGACACCAAACAGCATCCACTCTGGCCGGTTGAGCTGTTAAAAGTCATGAACAGAAGGCGAGGCTTGTATACGAAAGTGGCCACAGCATTATTATTTTTTTTGATGGAGCCCTTGAGTTGGCTGCTATTCAACTGTATACTTAATTTGTGGCTGCCGACAGGTCTGCCTTGTTATCAAGAGAAATACTAGCATAACCTAAATTGCATTTTCTCTTTGCTGTGTCTCTTGTCGTGCATATTTAACGAAGCAACATCTCCTCAGACACCGCGTTGCGCCTACTCGGACAAAGAGAAGCTTGATTCACATCAAGTATGACTTGCATTGTGAACACGAAGCACAGACCGATATTTTACTAATTTGTTTAAAATGTATGTAAATGATCATGTGTAAACACAGAACAGAGCCTGTGTCATGCAGTCATCACTGTATGTTTTGCATTTCTTTCAGCCGCTTATAAAGTCTGTTCAACTCTTTTACTACCTGATAGTTTAGTGTGGGTCACTGTAGAGCCCCAATGGACTGCAGCATTCCCTCCAGTTTGCCACTTTTGTGCAGCGCCGCCACGTCACTGCCGCCGCCGACACATTCCACTCCAATGAACACCCGTGGAACCTAAATTCCAAAGAAGAGAATGAATGAGACCATTTGCAAACTGTAAAAAAATTCTAAATTGCCATCAGTGAACTTTTCTAAGCTATCGGGGAGGGGGGGGGGGGGGGGGGGGGGACTAACATATTGGTCGATAAACCAAAGCAAGTGGCCAATAAGCACTCGTTAAGATATTATTTATGTAAAATTGTTTTTAATTTTTTTTGCAAAATGCCAAAAAATAAAATCGAGTCACTTCCTTTTGAATCTTTGACACTTCTAAGATTACTTCCTGTATTGCATTTAGTTTTGTTTCAGTCTTCATTTAGCTTTTATAGAATGCCCTTTGAGCATTTGTTCGATTTCTGTGATATCCAACTTTATGTCCATGTACTAGTGAGCTCTTTGTCCTCACTAGTATTACTTGGCAATCTAGTAGGACAATTACATATTATTAATCAGGCAAGACTGCACACTCATTGTTGTCTACACTCGTACAGATACTACTAATGAAGCCTTAACATGTTAACTATTAGGAAATAAAAGCGTTTTTTTCAATAGTTTATATAGACTATAATGCTTTTCTGTAATAAAATAAAACCAAAGTGAGCGAGTAAACCACTGATGCTGTACTGATAATGACCACGGGCGTGTGACTCATGATGACGTAAACCATATATTTATAGTGTTTTTGTTTTACGACAGTAAAACTCAAATACGACATTTATTTTTCCTGCATTTATTATACTGTATTTTTTTTTAATGCTATTTTGGTGAATGTGGTCAGCCAGAGTCTAAAAAACAGCATATAAGTCATAGGATGAGTGGAACACAATAATCATGATTTGTGTTCGCAGTAGGACTTTTACCAAATCGTAAATCGATGATTGCCTTTCGCTCGAAATGCTGCGTCACGTCGAGCGTGCGCAGTAGCTTACTAACGGCAAATGCATTGAATGTGTCAAAATTCCAATAATGCTCCAACTCCAAGTAAACGTCTGGCATTAATTGCGTCCTGCTATGAACCTTCACTTTTATTCAGCCGTCTACTAATGATCAGGTTGTCTGTACAGACAATAACGCAAGACTCACGGTGCGGGCGCCGGTGAGTTCCAGGAAGTAGTCCTGCATGCTGCCCATATCTTGACGTGCGCTGATGTCAACACACTCCAGATGTCCCGGCTTGAATTTGTATTTCGACAAAATCTCTTTGGCCGTGACACAGTACGAGCACGTGGGTTTAATGAACAAGACCACTTTATCGCCTTTGATTTTAGCCTGGACGAATTGCTGCGCCATCTTGAGTTTGAGGTGCAAGACAAACGGGGAGGGGCGGCGGAGGAGGGACTCGGCGTTGGCTCGGGTTGGCTTAGCAAAAGTGGTGTTTGGTGTTCCTCGATGTAACGAGTCGACGTTCAAATATGGGTCGTGTGGTACTGCTGACTCTGCTAAGAGATGACGTGGTCATAAAAAATGCATTAGAGTAAGGTGGATATAGGGCTCGATCATCAATCCCTGATGTAAGAAAACCCGCGAGTAAACCGACCGTCAATAGCGAAAATCTTAATATAATACTGACTCCATTGAAATGCATCGGAGGGTGGGGGTCTGGGGATGAGGACAGGTAACACATTTCATTTTTTAAAGGGACAAAATAAGTATAGTCATAATGCAGCAATTTTGGTCCAATTGAAGCGGTGTAAGCGTTTGTGCGTAAGACTTCACTGCACGTTGAAAGTCAACAAAAAAGTTTATTTTACAATGTCCTATGCAGTCCCACCAGTCTAAACACGGCGTTCTGATTAATTTTACGTTTGTGGAATATAAAATTACAAACGTTGCCGAGTTAATCTCGAAACCTTTAGAACACCTTTACAAAACCTAATTGTCATTACAAAGTGATTGGGTAGATGCACTGATCTGAATATAAGACTGGATAGCCGATAGGCCAAGACTTTTGAAGCCACGATGCCGCCATATTGCTCTTCCCAAGAAACGTTTCTCGGCATCCTATATATAAATTTACAGTATCGAAATTGGAGAACATTTGAGACAGTGCTTAGTAGAAACAGCATGATTTATGATGTTTTAAATTAGTTAAACATAAACAAGAGGACTTCAGACACTTTACAACTTGCCTTAACTCTTTTACTGCCAAAAACGTTAAATAACATTTAGTAAAAACCTACGGAGGGGCGCCAAAGACGTTAAAAGACGTTCACTATGTTTTTTTTTGGAAAGGGTGGAGGAAAGCCTTGGCCAGCTGTGCTGAAAGTATCAAGCAGATCTAGTTAGTATAATGACTAGTTTTGGTCCCTAGATGGCAGCGATGACTCTCTTTGGACAAGATTGGGTGGGCGTCAGTAGAAGATGTGAGGTGGAGCTAGAGTGTTGAGGGGACAATGGCTGATGAAGCAACAATGGCGACCGGTTGCAAGCAGCTCACGCTTGAGCATTTTTTTCAAACACGAAAAGCATCGACCAATGCTAAAGAGCACATTGATGACGACGATGATGATGATGGTGACTCCGAGCTTGACGCCGAAGTTGGAAGCGTTGACGCGGCGGCTATGATCACGTCGTAAAGCCTCACCGGCTAGCGATGCTAACGGCGGAAAACGAGCACTTCTGCACAAGCGGACGTTCAATCGGACGATGAAGAGTAGTCGAAAAGCATCGACTAATACTAAAGAGCACATTGATGTCGACGATGATGATGATGGTGACTCCCGAGGTTGACGCCGAAGTTGGAAGCGTTGACGCGGCGGCTATGATCACGTCATAAAGCCTCACCGGCTAGCGATGCTAACGCCGGGAAAACGCGGAGCACAACCGAGCACAGGCGGATGTTCAATCGGACGATGAAGAGTACCCCGAGTCCAATGCATATTCATCGGTGGAGCGGGTACAGTCTGATCACGGAGAAGACACTGGTTCTGGACTACGATGCCACCATGAATGGAGTGGATAAGATGGATCAGAACATCTACCACCCAAGAGCATTTGGGTGAAACTAACCATTTTCTATTGTTGATTATGATGTGTGTTTCCATAGTCCAAACACAAAATTTTCTGTGGACCTTGAAAGATCAGTCAAAATGCTTAAATCGGCTGGCACCCACAGCATCCCTTTTCTGAAAATGTATAAATTATAGAGGAGGAAACTTGTATATTTTTTGTATTCAATATTTTTTTAATTAAAGAATTACAACTGTAATTCAACAAAAGATGCCTCTGCCAAATTTAATATTGGGGTCTAAGGAACTGAGCTATTAAACAAAAGGGGGTTATTCAAAGCAGCACGTACCGTCTACTTGTTAATAATAATTGTTTTTTTACTTGTTAAAAAATAGTGACCACCCCGCCACAAACGCCCACCCCGCCCCTCTAAAACTGAACATGTCTAATCTGTACGTATACAGTAGTCTGCTCGCGAGATGAGAGGAGCAAGATGGCCGCCCTGAAAGCAAAGAACTCCATGATTAACAAAAGTAGCAACTTTAGATTATGAATACTTGATAGGATTTTTATCGTTTCTTTTGCTCCTACAAACAATCAAAGTCAACGTGGTGCCCCAGAGGTTGCTGAGGAAATTACAACTCCCCTCAATACCGTCTAAATTTCTCATAAACCATTACGGCAACCCAAATAATCGCTACACAACCCGAGATGACTAGTGTGCAGTGTGTTTGGTGTAGCGTGCAAGGTTGGGAGGGTTACTTTTAAAATGTAATCCATTATAAGTTACCTGCTAAACAATGTAGTTAGTGACGTAATCCAAGTACCATAATATAAGTAATGTAACTGGATTACTCCAATCTTGACTATGCTCATGAAGACAAAATAAAAATAAATATCACCACAATATATATTCTATACAATTTGCCCCTGATATTTGCGGGTGACAGTGACCTGGGGAGCCTACAACTGGCAAAAATCCTTGTGTAATTAAAAAGCATGTAGGCTATTGATTGATGGATTGAAGGCCGTTTTCGAACTGTCACTGAAAGCAACCACACCTCACAGACACAGATAGATAGATAGATAGTCATCCAATGAGGATGACAATGTGTGACATCAACTGCAAAATGAACGTTTATCCTAGTCACAAGTTTAGCCGTGTATAAGTTGTGTATGATGTTTAAATAGTGAATTGGTGGGAGGAAGATTTGTTTGGAAGGTGTAACTCACATTATGGTTGTAGGCTAGCGGGCTAGCTAGCAAGAAGCTACAGTGCGTAGCATGCCGCTGTACTCTCAGCTCAAACTTTCGCTCCGAGTAAGTTCCAGTGAATACCAGTCGCCTTTTCCTCCTCTCGTCCGTGAAGCTTTTTCAAACTGCCCGCGTGTGGCGGACACTAGTTTGTTCGTTCGTACCTCCCCGACATGTAGCAACGGTCCCTCTCGCGCTCTCCCATTGTAGAAATTGTAATCCCTCGAAATAATCCCCATTTTTAATAAATGTACCTGTAATCTGATTACATGTTTTTTTCCTGTAACTGTAATGGAATAGTTTAAAAAAAATTGCAATCTGATTACGTAACGGCAGTACATGTATTCCGTTACTCCCCAAGCCTGGTAGCGTGTCTACTAAAACGTCACTTTTGGTAGTCCTAGCGGTGAGTAAAGCAACTACACTCACAAAGAAAAGGAAGAAAGGAGAATAAAAGGAAGAGTGTTGTATGATTTTCAGGAAGGAGTTGAGATTGTTGGATGGTCAGGAGGTGCTTCCAGATGACTGGACAACTACAGCAAATGTGATCAGGGAGACAGTCCTTGGCGTGTCATCTGGAAGGAAAAGAGATAAGGAGACTTGGTGGTGGAATGAGGAGGTGCAGAATTGGAGCCAGAGAAAGAGGTTTCGCTAAGAAGTGGAACACAGAGGACTGGAGACAGGAGTACAGGGAAAATGCGGCGTAAGGTGAAAGTAGAAGTGGCAAAGGCCAAACAAGGGGCTTACGATGACTTGTATGCTAGGTTGATAGTAAGGAGGGAGAGACTGAGCAGTAGAATTTCTGACTGGGTTGTTCAACAGGATCTTACAGAGGAATAAAGCTGATTAGCCACACAATGAAGCTATGGGAAAGAGCAGTTGAAGCTAGACTGAGGGCAGAGGTGAACATTTGTGAGCAGCACAATATGCAATATGGTTGTACACGTTTTGATCCATCTCAGGTGGCAGCCATTTTGCCACTTGCTGTCGACTGAAAATTACATCCCAGTTGCTCAGGTAACGACCAATCATAACTCATCTTGCAAATCACATGACCAAACTCATAAAACAGGTGAGCCGTGATTAGTCGTTACCTGAGCAACGGGATGCCATTTTGAGTCAAGTTTCAGCAAGTGGCAAAATGGCCGCTTCAAGAAATTGGGGGTGGGGGGCAGGTGGATTTTGCTGCTTAATTCATATTCCACAAACGCAATATTAATCAGAATGACATGTTTAGACTAGTGGGGGTTGCATACAACATATTGACAAGAAAATTAAGACATTTACTGTAAATATTAGTATGGAAAACATTTGTAGGCCATAAATATAAGAGTACATACGGTAGTAAAAGTTGTGCGGTGTCGTGACATGCCGCCAAGCTGATATTGTGCCGTTTGCAACCTCAAAATGTATGTCGGGAGCACCGAGAAACACATGCAGTCTGTTAGGATTTAGTACATTTCTGACTATGCAATCATTATGCTTTCCTGTATGATCATTACAAGAAGCAGATAAATACAGCATTTTTGGGAGGGAAATGGTCACAAAAGCAATGCTTTTATTGAGCATGCTAATGAATATTTGATGTAATATACAGTAATAACACTAAGCATTTTATAAACACTCACAGGGAACCGGTCCATGTTCAATTTACAGTACACAATGGAAGACAATTCCTTTAGGTAAAACCAAGTGGATTTTATTGAAACGTCTTGTACATTTTCAGTTGGGCAGGATCAGATTTCATTCAAAATTCACTTGATTTTTTATTATTATTTTTAACCATGGCAGAACACTGCCAGTGCTTGTTAATCTTTTGTTTCATTTAAGACTTGATGAATACCTCCTCAAACAAGAGGTCACGAGAACATTCCAAGCTTCATTTTTTTTGTTATTTATTTATTTTAATGAAAGCATCTCTTTGGTTGCTGGGGCGCCATAGGGTGCACATGTACACAATATAAACGTTTTTGCCTTCTGCATAGTTTCAGGTGGACCCAGCACAATGAACAGGGAAATAAAAGTGATGTAGATTCTAAGGGCCTATGACTGGCAGGCACCCTAGAAAACTTTTTGCAGCGTGAACTGGTGTGGACCAATGAATGGGATTTTTTTTCTTCTAGGGGGGCTCATTTACTAATCAGAAAGTCCTAGCCGATATAAGTGTATCAGAAAAATATTTAATTATCAAGATTGAACACAGGTTTTGTAAACGTTTCCCTTGTTAAAGACTCAAAAATATATTTTGATAGAATGCGTTCATTGAATAACCCCTATTAAGGATCAATGGTGGGCAGAACTCAAAATGATCAAAATACATTTGACCTGATAAGACATGTTTGTCGTGTGGTGGATGGGCTTGGTGAAGAATCACATCCACACATCAGAAGAGGCAAGTCAGAACCGACAAACGTCTCATTTGTTACTCCAGCCAGGTTGATCCCAAGTGCTCTGGCTGGTCAAACAATAGCAGCTTTTTTTTTTTCATATGATTTTCAGTTTTCAAGTTCTTTTTTTCTCCATTTTCTTTCTTTCCCCTCTCAATCACACACAATCATCCAGACTCACACTCATGCAGTTTGTAACCTTCCAGTCTTCACATCCCTTCTTGTTCTGCTTCTGACACACACGCACGCACATACATACACACACACACATACGCAGCCTTTTGCCAGGCATTTGTAGTTCTTCAGTATAGACAATGCACCAAAAGGGTGACCCTACACCAACATTGAGTGTAAACACCTTAAGGCACCCATAATACACCACAGACAACGTTGGTGCAGGGGGAAGACCGCCCCCTAGGAGGTTTTTACCTTTAGTTCCCTCTCAACACCCCGCATGGCCATTCCAACAGTTTACAATCCATATACACATCAGTTCACTAATTTCTCCATTTCGCATCCTTGCTGTTCTCGCGCTCGGCCCTGCGCCACGTGGCCTCCAACAGTGCGAGAAGTCAGCAGTGAGGCAAGAGAGACATTTTTGCCAAGAGATGATATCTGGATCTTATGTGCAAAATGGCTTCACAATGTCAAAACATATAAGGCCTATTATTTGTTTTGTTTTTTGCATTGTTTACCAAACGTTAAATCTTCTAAGGACTCTTTTGCACTACAAGTCCCAAAATAAATAGATCTTCTTTTTCTTAAATACAAGTCAATAGTTTCTTTTAAGCTAAAAATATTTCTAATTGCTGCAAGATAAAGTCTTTCAAAAGGAAAGAAGAGATGAAAAGTCCCCCAAAACACATGTGCTCTTCATGTAGCCCACACTTGTGAGAACCCCCCCCCCCCCCACTGGGCCTTTAAGAGAGAAAAGCGGACCAAAAAAATGGGAGCCAAAACTGAGGAGGGAAAGTAAGTCGACGTGGGACTCAACATGAAATCAAAGCTTGGAAAAGGAAGGAATGAAAGAAGGAAAGCGGGGAAAAAGGCAAAAAAGGAACCAAACCGTGGGGGTTTGAATAAATAAGAGCCAGTTGGACCCGCCCCCATTCTGGTTGGACCCTCCTTTCGCAATACTGATCAGTGACGTGGCGAGAGCACTCTCAGCACCAAGTCTGGGCTCGGCGCTGGTCAAAATCTGCAATCAGCCGCTTGATGTGCGCCAGCTTGTTATGCAGGTACTCGCAGCGCTGTTTGTCCACGTGGTAGTTTGGGCTGTGCTGGAATCACAACAGGCACAGAATGTCAGAGCATAACCAGTGCAGGGGTGAGCAAGGACAACAGGTCATGATGAAATATTACATATTAGTGGCTGAAAGGGCAACTGCAGAGAAGACTTTAAATTAACGCTTTTGGGGGAGGCCTGGTTTTGTACACAGTTTTATCAGTTCAAATAAAGGCTACTTTGTGTTTCACGTGCACAACGTACAGATAGTCAACGTTCTCAAAATCTGACAAATTTGTGCTTCTTGCCGGAAAAAGACACTTTCCCTCAGACAGCCTGTGAAGATTTTATACTGTTTTAATTTGATGTTGTACTGTAAGCTTTGGTGTAGCAGGTGATGTTTTTGCTAGCATTACTTTTCTCAAATTTACTGTGATTAAAAAAATAGCAGACATGGTTACATGAAAACAAAATTCAAATGAAAAGGATCACTGGTAAGAATAACTATATTTTCTGCCCTTCTTACATTTCACATTCAATTGTAACTTTAAAGTGGAAGTCAAACTTGACAATAATATGTTATATGTGACCTCACTTTTCTAAACATGACATTCTGATTAATATTATATTTGTGGAATATGAGTTATGAAGCAAAATCCAGACGTTTTTATCCATGTCAAGGGCCGGCCATTTTGCCACTCTCTGTCGACTGAACATTACAATGTTGTTCAGGGATCAGGCAACGACCAATCACAGCTCACCTGTTTTCTGAAGCTGTGCTGTGATTGGTTATTACCTGAGCCCTGAACAACATTGATGTCATTTTCAGTCGACAGCAACCCAACCCAATAGCCGCCTTTTGATATTGATAAAAACAGCTGGATTTTGCTGTTTAACTCACTAATGCAATATACCAGAATACCATATTTAGACTAGTGGGGCTACACAGAACATTATTGTCAAAACATTTGTTTGGGTTCAAATATATCTACATACATAAATTACAGTCCATACGTCAATGATAAATAATATAATAAATCCAATTTATATAATTTACACCTGTTCTGCAGATCGCTTTTACATTTTCTCAGTCGCTTTGGTACATTTCTCAGATCAGATTTGAATTTCTCAAAACTATTTGTTCAATTCCCACATTTCTGTCACCTGTGCACATAAAAATAATCAGGTTCTTATTTCTTGCCACATCCATGCAAATAATCATGTACAATTCTCTGCTGTTTTTGATTAAATTGCTTATATTGCTCAAATTTTATTATAAAGGGTCTCTATTGAATCGTCTTACACCCCACAAAAATTTGGCATGAGTTCATCATATATATTTTTACATGCAAAAACGGCTGAACAAGTTGTAATATGTTAGATAAACCAGTTTTGTGAAATAGTTTCTCACAAGTACACTACTGTATAAACTCTAAATCTTGTCAAAGATTGGTAAAGGCTTCCGTACCTTTCAAATTGCACATAAGCATCCATATGCATGTGAGTGAGTATTGTATGGGCGTATAATACAAGCAAATACCGGTATTATTTTTTTCTTTCCCCTTGAGCAGAAAAGAAGGAGGTGTCTATGAAGGATGATGTGCTTATTACAACAACACCATTGAAAAAAAAAAAGGGAGGTCACTATTGAGGAAATGCAATACGTATGTTTCGAAGAGCAATGTCACGATGTGGCTGCTTACTTGCTTCATCTTTTTGTACTCTTTCAAGACTTCTTCTTGCACTTTCTATAACATAAAATAAAAACACTCATAAGAACTCATGTGAACCAAGCTGCGTTCTTCTGCTTATATCAACCAGTAGTGTGTCACAAAAATGACAAAAAAAAAAAAGAAGGATGACCTGATACTCTTTGGTGCCCGGTGCCAGCTTGCGGCACTTGGAATCCAGCTGTGTGAAGCGTCGCGTGATCTTCTCCACACGTGCGTGCAACCGGCGGTACTCGTCGTACTCTGCATTGAAGTCGTTCTTGTAGCGCTGCCTCTGGTCCGTGGACACCAGTGCTGTGTACTTTCTAGAAAGCCAAAAAGGATGTGTCAGAGTTTCCGTGTTTAACTCAGTGATGGAATGGATTTGAATAACAGGTGTAAAACAGGAATTAAATGTGACGTGGCAAGATTCACCACAATGTAAAAATTAAGTCAAATTTGTGCAGACTGAAAACTCAAGACAGCTCTAACTTACACTTTGTCATAAGTTAATTTGTTTAATACTTGACACACCTGCCGCACTAAAACATGCACCCAGCTTTCATGTGAATGGACCATTTTGAAAGAAAAGTTTCTCAGGGCAACTTACATTTCATAGTCGGGGGCCTCGATTGTGGATGAGAAAACAGATTGGCCTCGATTCTTCTCTTTTTCTGGGTTGTCTGAAAAAAAAGTGCAAACTTAATGGTAGGCACTGAAAATCTTTTCAACCACGTACCTTAAATTACATGTGGCCAATGATCATAATTTACTCAGTGATCAGTCAACCTAATTAAGTACTATAAAAGCAAATTGAGTTTTATTGTTCTTACCAGTTGTTGTTTTTTTGATTTGTGCAATTAAAACAATTTAGACTTGGGTGTTGGCTAACCATTCGAATGCTTTTAATTTTCAAACCCAGGTGCTACTGCTCTTTTTTTCCCACACAAGCGCGGTCACGCCCAGATCTACAGCTCATACTGAACCTGGGTTGAACTCAAGCTGCTCTCTTATGAGGATTGCCATATTTATATTTCATTAAATTCACTTCAGAGGTTTGGATTTAGGAGGCTGTGAAAAGTCCCGTTTTATTGTGTGGATGCCATTTACAAGGTTGTTAAGGACAATATATTAGGGACACCTTGACTAAAAACATTTACCATTAAAAAGAAACCGGCTCATGAAAGCTTCCAGACATTTATGCTGACATGCATGTTTTTGGAATCTGGCAGGAAACGAGTACCCGGAAGAAGAAAAAAGGATGAGAAAAAAAAACATGCACGTGGCGACTCGACAATATTGAACGCCACACGGAAAGGCCAAAACTTACACTATACAATTCAATGACCTCTCATCTGTGAGTGTTAGTTGTCCAATAATGGATCAGTCAATGCTCAACAGTTTGAACAATTTTTAGACACTGAAATACAGTAAAGTTGCATCCAAACTTCAGGTTTTGACCTGGAGTTTATGGCTGTTCATAATTTAGCTTTTTGTGTTCTTTTACTGTCACAGGCCTGGCTGGCTTTGTTTTTTTAATTATTATTACCGGTATATAGTGTTAATGTTAGATACGGGCACAAAGCTTGTGTTATTCTGTTATCATATTCTGTGAGAGCTTTGAGCCAGCCACAAGCCTGAATTTTGATCTTGTTTCCGGTGAATTATTAAAGATGATGTTTTGGTTAAAAAATGTGAGGGAGTGGAACATGCACAGGAAAAAACGCTAACAGATGAACATTTGAGGTATGGAACAAGGTTATTTTAGTTAACAAAAACTAATGAAATAAACAAAAATTCCCAAAAAATGTCGTTAACAAAAAAACTAACAACTAAGGGCTTATGAAAGTGTGTCACACAGAGGTGACGTCATCTAGCAGCAGCCAATAGAAAAGCACCTTCAGATAACGTTGCTCCTAGGCGACAATCTTGCGTGCTTGAATTTTGGCTTCAATGGCTCAGTTTGCCTGCTTTTTCATTTAACCTCAGCCAAAATGCAATGCAAGATAAGTGTGTGTGTGTGTGTGTGGGGGGGGGGGGTTTCCATTTTACCATGGTGTTTATTAGATATTGCACACAAGTAATACACTTTTTTTTAAACAAAAACTAATACTGAAACAAACTAAAAGTAAGCATTTTTTCAAATACCGGTAAGGCGGTGACTAAAACTAATAAAAACTAACAGAACTGCACTGAAAACCTGTCATTTAAAACTAACTGAATTTAAACAACAAAACTAAGAAGGAAATAAAAACTAAAATGAAAATTGCAAAACTATAATAACCCTGGTATGGACTTTCAAATACGCAACGGACAGACGTAAGCCTTCGAGAAGGTAATCACTCAAAACTCACCTCGATATGTGTGAGGATTCTTGTCCGTAACTTCTCTTCTTTCTTTTTTCGATTTTGGACTTTCCTTCACCTGCTCGACTACGCTTGGAGAACTGTTGCTGCCCCGTTCTGTCCGTTTCCCTTTGTCTCGCTGGCGATCCTTGTCTTTGTGCTTTTTGGACTTCTTCTTGAACTTCATGTTGTCACTGGTAGACAAGGTAGGGCTGCTAATCACAGTGGAGGTAACAGTGAGGGAGGCGCAGGGTGGAGGGCTCGGTGATGCCGCCGGGATTGGGGGCTGATAACGCTGCAGCAAGGCTTTTTCAGATGACAAGGGACTTGGCGAAGGGTCCCTGCAGGAGGAACTCTGGTCCAAAGGCAGGTCCTGGGTGCCGCAGCCATCCGGTGTGCTGGGGGAGTTGGAGCTGGAGGCTGGGCTAGGCTGCTGGTGAGAGGGAACGGGGAGGTGGCTGGGAGGGCCCAAGATGACATTGGAGGGCAGAGAAGAGCATTTAGCACCCGGGCTTCCGTCAGCCTCACGGCGGTCTGAGGATGATGAGGATAAAGATGTGGCTGGCCCACGATTGCTGAGGTGAGAGATACGGGCTTTCTTTGGCGCCAAAGGATCTATAAAGTCAAAATCTGGCTGGCGTTTCTGCAAAGGGGAAACATATTTTGAAGAAGGTTGGAAGTGTGTGTGCGTGAGAGTGATTGAAGAGAAAAATACCCGTGGGGATGAAGGTAAACTGTCTTTGGGAGAGCTGTTTGAAGAAAGCGCCTCAGTAGGAAGACCAAGTTTGCTGTTGAAGAATGAAAAGATGACAGAAATAATATTGGCTGTGTTATACAAAAAAAAAAATTATTATAAAAGGCGCACACTAAACTACATCATAAACATCAGTAACGAGAACTGGGCCATATAAATCATTTAATTCCAGGCTTCTGGATTGCAATTAGCATAAAAAGCTGAGACCCTTTCAAACTGGCAGTTTAGATTGGATGTTATTTATATGTTAGACAGGTGAGATGGTGAAACAGAAATTACCGAGTCAGGATACGCTCCACTTGGGTCTTCTCATCTTCAGAGTAGCCAGGCCAGTCTCTCTGGACGTCACGGTAAACAAAGTCCTTCAGTGAATATGTGTTGTCTTTGGGGTTAAGGTTTGCCACCTGTTTTCAAAAGAAGTTTCAAGTTTAGCTATGACTGCATGAAAACGGCAAGAAACTGAACATATCCTGTGGTGGACACACATCTGCGCATGCAAATGGTGTTCAGCAAAGAGACGTTCAAAACCCATGACACATTACGACACCTGTTGCAGGCTGGTCCCCAAGGAGTTCCGGTCCTTCTGGTTGATGCCGTCCCGCTGCAAACGAGCAAGCACTTCCAGCTTCTTGTAGGACCTTAGCGCCAACAGGTGAACGATACGGTCCCGAAACGGCCGCTGAGAAACGGGGTTGTTGGAGAGGCACTTGCGGATTGTATTGGCTGGGTTGATGGGTGTTGATCGTTTGCGCTCTGGGACAACCTCCGGTGTTGACAGTGCTGGTTTACGGACATGTACTTGCTTTCCTGGGGAAAGTGAGTTTATTATTACCCACATAGGGGGACATTCGCAAGCTGCTCTAGATGCCATGACATGAGTTGTGTATGACTTACTGAAACCAGCAAATGTATCAACTTCTATCAAGCCTAAAGCCTGGAATTAAGTACGGATAGCTAAATCTTGTGTAAATTAGAGGTCAATGACTTCAGAAATTACACTCCAAAATAAACTGCAGTGGCTTGTTTTAGAAAAGTAATTGGAATAGAAAGGTCTAGGAGATGATGCTGAGCCTGCTGCTACAGACTGGTGCTTAGGCATTATGAAATTCTAAAGCTCTTCATGAGATTAAGACTAGTAAAAGGGAATACTCCCCCTCTTCCTCTATGTCAAAAAGCAGAGACTGAGGAAACTAAGTGGTAAGATTTAGTTTAAAAAAATAAAATAAAACAAAGAATAGTTTGTTGCCTTAAGCTGTAGCCACCATTTAATTAAGATGTTTAATGCGCCACTTTAATTTTCAATTGGATGCCCATTCTACAAACAAGCAGCTTCTAACAAGCTTTCCCCCCTTTTGTCAGAGTTTCCTCACATTCCCCATTTTCCATCTTGCCTTGTTAATGCAAATATCTCCCCAGAGCCCCCACAAACAAGCTGGAGGAGTTTACGCTTGTTTAGTCGATTGTATGGACTGCTCTTAAATTGTGGTGCTGGTTTCTCCATCATGGAAATGAATGAGCTTCATCCTTAGTGTATATACAGTTAAACCTTGTTTTCACAGGTTAATAAGGAGGGAGGGGTAATTGTCCGTTAAATAGAAATTAACTTATTTTTATTTATTTATTTTTTAAAATATTTTTTTTAATGGTAGTCAACCTTAAACATTTCTTGACAATAATAAATGTTACATGTAAAATAATTTTATTTATTAATTTATGTTCATCCAAACTTTGTTGGTGCTTGGAGTGGCGGTGATAATTGCATTGTTTCAAGGGCGAGGTTAGCACTTTAGCTTCTATTTTCCACCTGTTACGATTGGAGACACTACAAAAATCAGAACAGTATAGCATTTTCGAGACGTGTACATGACGGCGCCCGAATAAACAACAGCCATTGATAAGAATAGTTAGATAAAATACACCACTAGCAACACTAAACTAATGCCAATGAGGGGATTGTCGCCCCTTGCCAACATGACCGCCATGCAGGCGCATCTGTTAGCCTATCCCAGTCTGTACTGTCTAATTCTGTGACAACAGCAGCACAACCGACAAACACGTGTGCCAGTCTGTCTGGTGATTGAGCCAGAACGCTAGTAAATAACAGTGGCCAAAACTGGACTTCTTTGTTCTTCCTTTAACTCAAACCACAAAGGTTAGGAAACTAAAGAAGAAATCCTGTTTATAAATCAAAACAATATTCTCACGTCCAGTTTTATATTCCACAGATCTTGTGCATTCAAACATCACATGTATTAGTAACGCGTCATTGCTTGTGTTTCAGTCCTTGTAGATGATTTGCCATGTTATCCATTGTCATAAAATATAACAGTCAAAGAAATGTAAAACCTACATGTCAATCTGCGTCTTAAAGCACACCGACGATATATTCTTTCAATAATGAGATAACCATCTTGATAATGTTGCTCGACTGTTCAGAGTTAAAGCCCAAGACTGTAATGTCAGGAATGTGATGACAAAAAACAATGGCATTCTAACACCTGCACAGCCAGCCAAACTCTTTAAAGGCATCCTCTAAAAACTCATGAAGACGTTGGGCCCTGTGTTTACTAGGGGTGGAAACGATAATCGTTTTTTGATGCATCGATTGTTGTATTAAAAAGATTCTGAATCAATCCAGGGTTGTTAAAAATTGATTTTAAAAGTTTAAATAAAAAAACTAAAAGCCACTGTTGCATGCTGCATATTGCACTTTCAAGTATTAAAATACAGGTTATGCTCAGATTTATACATTTAAATAATTTTTTTGTAAATATATTGTTATAGGAGAAGTTAGACGTTAGTTAAAGCAAATGCGGCCATTGGCACTTTTTGAAATTTGTGTTAACACTATTGTAAACAAGGTTGCCATGACACTTTAATAAAAGTCAGTGTGAAATATAAATCCTTGCTCTTCCTTGAGTTCTGCAATTGTTTTAAAAAAGTACCAGTGTTTTACATGGACTGTAAAATGTAAGCCGATGTAGCGAATTGGAATCGAATCAAATCGTGAGGTACCCATAGATTCGCGCCCTTAGTGTTTACTTGTATTTATATAAGTATTTTCCTATTTTTTCTGCTCAGGATTTTCAAAAATGAGAAATGATTACATTTTTCAATGCATCACTGATTGGAACGAGAGATACAATATAATGCCATGAACATTTGTTGACAGTGGCTATTGTACAATTCTAGCACAACATATCCTCAGTGTCTTCTTTGATCTTGAGCGGTGAAGTTACTCTAGATAAATGGCAGCACGAGCAAAAATAATTTCTTGGGCAAGTTGTAACAACAATGGTTGAACATTATATTATATGGAACTAGAGGTTTTAAAACAAAATGTAAAAGGGAAAAGTACACTTAGCTGAACTAACTAAAATAATTAAGCAATAGGTTTTGTTGTCCAACCTGTGCTGAGTTGATTTTAAGTTACATGACAGTTTATGATAGCTATGATAACTATTATTAAAGTTATTTATTCATCTTTAATGAGATAAAGAGAAAACGCGCCTAGACATGTTTGTAAAGTGGAAGGAAACCATTAATTTAAGAGCAGACCTGGTTGTTTGTAAGCTGTACATGCTTCAGACATGCAGCATTTGGCAGGTGGTGTGTCAGTGAAACATAAATGGATTCTTCTACCTTTGGCCCTCCTCAGTCCAACGGTTTTAATCTAGAAAAGACTGACTTAGTCAGTAGCCGTAAAAGCTTTGAATAGAGTCAGGCGGGTCAGCTTCAACCTATTCAGTCCCTGGAAAAGGGGGTGGGTTTCAAACAGAGCGGACAGCAGATGATTGGCTGTAGAGTCAAACTACAAGAGCTACAGAAACCTGTCGGTTTTTAGTCCGAGTGATGAAGAATTGAAGGGCCTTGCCTCTGTACCGGCCCCCAGGTTTGATGACTTTGGTCCCACGTTCACGCGTGTCCTCCACAGCTTGGGTCATGCGCTCACGGGTCACCTGGTAGGAGTCATTCGTAGCGCATATTGTGACCTTGTCCTGTACTGTCGCCAATAATGCAAGGTGAGAGGCCCCTGAGCTGTAGACAATGAGACATGTGTGGGAAAGGTGAACAAGCCTCTGGCATGCTGTCGTGTCGTAGGACAAGAAGAGTTCAGCCATTACCTGGAAACATACTGATGGATGCAATCAAAACTTCCCTGAGGGTTGTCTTTGCCAACATTAGACAAGTAGAAATCAAAATTGTGGGAAGCATCAGAGGAAGAATCTGTCTTGGGTATTTTAATGTGCTGAAAGAATCCACACAAATGTACTTCAGAAAGTCCAACATGAGCCAGTTATTTCTAATAGGACTTATTTTAAACAATGAATAATAATAAACTAGTATGTTTACCTGAGAAAGGTCAATGAATAGCTGTTTGTCACTGTTCTTTGTTAATTAAATATAAATTCAGAAGTATGCTCTGACACTGGGCCAATTGTTCTGCCTCATGCCAAAGCACGGTTAGCCTGTTGCGCTCGTTCGTGCGTGCCAAAACACATTTACAGCCGTCATCATTTTGTCATACACTCCAACATTACTGGAACTTTTGCAGTAAACAGTTATTAATAACTGGGTGGAGGATGGATTAGATAACGCCTTTGCACGCCTTTGCGTAAACAAATTGTTTAATTCACCTGTTCCAACCATGCAGCAGCCAAGGAAGTGTACCATGCTTGAACATTGCATTGAGAGCTCAAACGAAAAAATGGGAAAAGTCCTTTCAGCGTTATGATGTGCTCTAATTCAGACGCAATTCCTGCTAGCTCTCAATATTGTATTTAAATCAGGAATGGCAAAATTCATGGATAATTGTACTTTAACTTAAAGTGTTAACTCATCGATTAATCGCAAAAAAACAAACAAACAAACAACAACAAAAACGCATTAATCATGTAGTAACGCATATTAATCACACTATTAATTTTGGCCGCAAATGATCCTTTAGTTTGACAGCGGATGGATACGTTAAAGGTAGCACAGGTTGTTTTTGAGCAGTAAACATAACTACATGCTTTATATTAAAGCATTTAATAAATGTTTGCGCATGACATTCAGGATATTTGTTCATGTCAAACTATTGGGGTGTTTTGTTCCATTTTAAAGTATGCAAGTAATTAACTGATTAGAACAAGATGAGGATGAGAGTGTGCAGTTGATCAAAACATTTTGAAGACGTCCTCATAACATTAAATGTCGAAAGAATTAACAGAACAGGTGGTGCTCTTCAAATTTGGTGGGCAAAAAAAAAGTTGATAAAAGCTTTTTTAATTAAGCGATTAATCGTCCGTCCGTCCGTCTTCTATTCCGCTTATCCGGGGTCGGGTCGCGGGGGCAGCAGCTTTAGCAGGTAAGCCCAGACTTCCCTCTCCCCAGCCACTTCAGCCAGCTCCTCCGATGGGATCCCAAGGCGTTCCCAAGCCAGCCGTGAGACGTAGTCTCTCCAGCGTGTCCTGGGTCGTCCCCGGGGCCTCCTGCCGGTAGGACTTGCCCGGAACACCTCCCCAGGGAGGCGCCCAGGAGGCATCCGAACCAGATGCCCCAGCCACCTCAACTGGTTCCTCTCAACGTGGAGGAGTAGCGGCTCGACGCTGAGTCCCTCCCGAATGACCGAGCTTCTCACCCTATCTCTAAGGGAGAGCCCGGCTACCCTGTGGAGGAAACTCATTTCGGCCGCTTGTATCCGGGATCCTGTTCTTTCGGTCACGACCCACAGCTCATGACCATAGGTGAGGACAGGAACGTAGATCGACCGGTAAATCGAGAGCTTTGCCTTTCGGCTCAGCTCCTTCTTCACCACAACGGACCGATACAGCGTCCGCATCACTGCAGACGCTGCACCGATCCGTCTGTCGATCTCCCGCTCTAACCTACCCTCACTCGTGAACAAGACCCCAAGATACTTGAACTCCTCCACTTGGGGCAGGACCTCATCCCCGACCCGCAGAGGGCACTCCACCCTTTTCCGACTGAGGACCATGGTCTCGGATTTGGAGGTGCTGATCCTCATCCCAACCGCTTCACACTCGGCTGCAAACCGCTCCAGCGAGAGCTGGAGATCACGGCTTGAAGAAGCCAACAGCACCACATCATCTGCAAAAAGCAGAGATGCAATGTTGAGGCCACCAAACCGGACCCCCCCGACACTCCGGCTGCGCCTAGAAATTCTGTCCATAAAAGTTACGAACAGAATCGGTGACAAAGGGCAACCTTGGCGGAGTCCGACCCTCACAGGAAACAAATTCGACTTACTGCCGGCAATGCGGACCAAACTCTGACATCGGTCGTACAGGGACCGAATAGCCCGTATCAGAGGGCCCGGTACCCCATACTCCCGAAGCACCCCCCACAGGACTCCCCGAGGGACACGGTCAAACGCCTTCTTCCAAGTCCACAAAGCACATGTGGACTGGTTGGGCGAACTCCCACGCACCCTCAAGGATCCTGCTGAGGGTGTAGAGCTGGTCCACTGTTCCACGGCCGGGACGAAAACCACACTGCTCCTCCTGAATCCGAGATTCAACTTCCTGACGGATCCTCCTCTGCAGCACCCCCGAATAGACCTTACCTGGGAGGCTGAGGAGTGTGATCCCTCTAAAGTTGGAACACACCCTCCAGTCCCCCTTCTTAAAAAGAGGAACCACCACCCCGGTCTGCCAATCCAGAGGCACTGTCCCTGATGTCCACGCGATGTTGTAGAGACGTGTCAACCACGACAGCCCCACTACATCCAGAGCCTTTAGGAACTCCGGGCGAATCTCATCCACCCCCGAGGCCCTGCCACCGAGAAGCTTTCCAACTTCGACTTCGACCCCAGAGATAGGGGGGCCCACCTCAGAGTCCCCAGACCCTGCTTCCTCAAAGGAAGGCGTGTTGGTGGAATTGAGGCGGTCTTCGAAGTATTCTCCCCACCGATTCACGACGTCCCAAGTCGAGGTCAACAGCACCCCATCTCCACTATACACAGTGTTAATGGCGCACTGCTTTCCTCTCCTGAGACGCCGGATGGTGGACCAGAATTTCCTCGAAGCCGTCCGGAAGTCGTTCTCCATGGCCTCACCGAACTCCTCCCATGTCCGAGTTTTTGCCTCAGCGACCACCGAAGCCGCATTCCGCTTGGCCAGCCGGTACCTGTCAGCAGCCTCCGGAGTCCCACAGGCCAAAAAGGCCCAATAGGACTCCTTCTTCAGCTTGACGGCATCCCTTACCGCTGGTGTCCACAAGCGGGTTCGAGGATTGCCGCCCCGACAGGCACCAACCACCTTACGGCCACATCTCCGATCGGCCGCTTCAACAATGGAAGCACGGAACATGGTCCATTCGGACTCAACGTCCCCCGCCTCCCCCGGGACAACGGAGAAGCTCTGCCGGAGGTGGGCGTTGAAACTCTTTCTGACAGGGGATTCTGCCAGACGTTCCCAGCAGACCCTCACAATACGTTTGGGCCTGCCTGGTCGGACCAGCATCTTACCCCGCCATCGGAGGCAACACACCACCAGGTGGTGATCAGTTGACAGCTCCGCCCCTCTCTTAACCCGAGTGTCCAACACATACGGCCGCAAATCCGATGACACGACTACAAAGTCGATCATCGAACTGCGGCCTAGGGTGTCCTGGTGCCAAGTGCACATATGGACAGTCCGTGACGAGCACATAAGTCCAACAACAAAACACCGCTCGGGTTTTGATCGGGGGTGCCGTTCCTCCCAATCACGCCCCTCCAGGTCTCACTGTCATTACCCACGTGAGCGTTGAAGTCCCCCAGCAGAACGAGGGAGTCTCCGGGGGGAGCGCTCTCCAGCACACCCTCCAAGGACTCCAGAAAGGGTGGGTACTCTGAGCTGTTGTTCGGTGCATAAGCACAAACAACAGTCAGGACCCGTCCCCCCACCCGTAGGCGGAGGGAGGCTACCCTCTCGTTCACCGGGGTAAACCCCAACGCACAGGCGCCTAGCCGGGGGGCAATGAGTATGCCCACACCTGCTCTGCGCCTCTCACCGTGGGCAACTCCAGAGTGGAAGAGGGTCCAGCCCCTCTCGAGAGGATTGGTACCAGAACCCAAGCCGTGTGTGGAGGTGAGTCCGACTATATCTAGTCGGAACTTCTCAGCCTCGCACATCAGCTCGGGCTCCTTCCCTGTCAGAGAGGTGACATTCCATGTCCCCAGAACTAGCTTCAGTAGCCGAGGGTCGGACCGCCAAGGCTCCCGCCTTTGGCTGCCACCCAACTCACTGCGCACCTGACCCCTTTGGCCCCTTCCACCGGTGGTGAGCCCATGGGATGGGGGACCCACGTTGCCTTTTCGGGCTTAATCGTGATTAATCAAAATTCTAAGATGTGATTAATCAGATTTAAACAAAAAAAATTTGACTGCTCTAATTTTAAGGTTAAAATATCATTATGGTTTGAGAGCTTTATATACACAATACTGTTGGATTAATTTAACACAAAAAATAGGGCAGCTGTGGAATAAGATGATATCAGGAAGTGGTGGGCTAAAAAAAATAATAATTGTTGAGCACTGTTAGTTTACTTTGTCAAACATTTCGGAAGCAACAGCCGTACAGCGTCTGAATAAGCTGTTGCCTCCTGAAAGTCCACATAATATTGCTAGACCAGTCTTTCTCAAATAGGGGGGTGGGCACCCCCAGGGGGTTCCCGGCAGGAGGGTGTACTTACAACAAATTTATAGGCAAATTATACTTTTTATAGTCATGAGAGGTGGCGTGGGGCGCGTTTGTGCTAGACAGACGTTTGTCCAGTATGTTTGCACACATAGGAAATATATAAAAATCTTCATAGATTATTATATTTGCTTGTGGGGTCTTTGGCCAAGTGTTGCTTTTCCAAACAAAAATGTGATTTTTTTCCTTTTTTTAAAGATCTCACATTATGAGTTTTGTGCCGGTCAATAAAGATCCGAAAACTTAGTTAGGTGGTTTAGTGACAAAGAGGAATGCTGTATATCATTATCACGTTGATTAAACATTAAATTGTTTTTTTATTCACCCATCCATTCTTCTAAATATACATTATAGAAAATTATTTTTTCATTCAAGTTTTGAAATGAGAGGACTGTTGAATCTTATTTTTGGGTATTTGTCCCACATAACATTTGTTGCATAAATACTCCATAAATAAGCACAACCATCTTTAGTTACTGACTACTAATAGCATAGATTAGTGCTAAAACAGAAGCAGTAAGTAGCTGATTAACTTAACTAAGCAAGAGAATGAATGAAGGAATATGTGCCGTTTCTGGTTCTATATAGCATTACCAATTTACCAAATACATGGAATTTTATCTAAACACTAATAGATTCTTACCCCTTGGAGTCCCTTGAATTGTATTGTCGGCCGCAAAGAGGATACATTCTGTGAAAGTTAAGAAAAATGCAATTAAATGCAGTGCAACATCACACAACAGTACAATATAGATGACAGAGCCTTTCCAGTCAGGCTAGTAACACAAACACAAATTTAGGAAAACCAGCATTTGACTGCCACGGAGTAAATTGAAACATCTTGATGCAGCAGCAGAGCCTTAGGGGCCTGTCGCACCAAGAAGACCATGAAACAAAACGTTTTTTCTGGATATTCTGCATTTTAGAAAATAAATCAACCCCAAAATTAGGCATTATGCTACTGATTGTTACATATTGTCAAAGCAAGGCGCTGAATATATTTGACAGAGGCTATTTCTGAAAAGCTTGTTGTTTTATATAGGTTTTTGTGTGTAATTGGACTGGTGTCGACTGCCACAAATATGCAGACTTCATGCTGCATTACAGAGTAGGTTAGGACAGAGAGGCATTGGACTCCCAGCTGAAGCAAAGACTTACATCAACAAATTTCTGCGGAATCTGCATTTCAAAATGTATACAACAGCATCTCTATATGACTTGCCATCTCCTAAAAAGACCAATGTTTACCTTAAATGACACAGAAAGATGAGATCCACGTCATGGTTGTTAAACTTCTACTCCCCAAGCCACTGACCGGCTCCCTCCCCCACCATTACACGCACCAACCAGTTCTGATCACATTTCAGATCACCACAGAAAGACAAAGATAGCCAGCCTCTGTAGCACTGGTTCAGCTACAACACACATTGCCCAGAGGGCAAGAAACAAAAAGCAGGCAGGTTTGGCTGCTCAGTCAGCAAGAGATGGCAAGCGGCTCCAACACAGCGTGCACACCGACATCACCACATCCAATTTGTTTGGGAGCAGTACAATGAGGCGGGGGGGCATAACACTGACTCTCAGTGTTATGTAACAATGTTGTTGTTGCCAAAGTTGAATTCAGGTAGACTTCAGGCACCTACAACTCAGACTGTGCAGTTCTGATCACCTGTGTCATACCTTGGTGATGTAACACTGACTGTGTATGGTCCAAGATTAGCAAGTTAAATATATCTCCAGTTATGCAGTGCAGCAGTGTCCTAAGTTTAACCCAAATAGCACACCAAGTTTTGCCGAAATAGCACACTAAGTTAACAGATTCTTCTGCCAAGATCAGGGGTAATACTAAACACACAAGGTAAACATTTTTGTCAAAATGTAAGGTAATGTAAATTTATTCTTATTGTAAACTAAATGCTCACTTTTGTAGATCTACAGATAACACACAACCAACAGCCTCCTCTTCTCCTGACATGCAAAATAATTTCAATGACTCAGCAAATGCAGCAAAATGAAGCATTTTTCCAAGTAAAGCCCAGAAGCACTTGTCACTCATCTTACCTCAAAAGTGGTAACATGTCAGTTAACGAGAACTGAGCAGCCTGGCTTTAAATCTTATTCTGCAAGGTTGCTTTTAAAAATGTAAATATGTAACTTTTTGTCTAAAACTTTGGCCCATATGGCAAACTGGCTCGACATTCTCCAAGTTGAACGAGCTGAAATGTACATTAAGACTTACTTCATCAACCCCACAATTAACCTCGTTACACTAATTAGGTTAAATAAATTAACACGGGTAACAGTTTTCATTTCGAGCTACAGGGTGACACCCTCGTGTTAATGACATTATAATTTGTCTAAGTTCGTAAACATTACTACATTAGTTTTTCTAGGAAAATGGCAAGTAAAGAAAATGCACTACAGTAGTCTGTCGAGCACAGCACTAAAGCTTCTCACTAACAGATTGCTAACGAAAGCTTTTCGAAGTGTCATAGTTTACAACAAATTTTCTTGGTTAAACAACGTTTGTCAGTTCTTAAAACTCAATCGGCACAAATGTCCAAAGACGGATTCGTCGTTCGCCGTTGATTAATTTAACGACCCAAGACTAAAACGGTTGAAATTTGAGCGTTTAGTTTCGCTTGCCAACAACTGAGCTAACGCGAATAGCTTATAGCAGTGCGTGGCAGTTCAGGCTTCCCAAAGTCTCAAGCCGAAGCCGGTGGTCATTTTTTAGTCGAAGCGAAGAAATTTCACTCACCTTGCAATTTTGGTAACTCTCAATCGCTCTCAGTGCCGTCTCGGTCAATTTAACGTGCAGAACGGTAACTCTGTCTGCGCTTTGTTGGCCACAATTTAATCCGTACCTCTCATCCTCGGAGAGCGCCGCCATGTTTAGCAACCCTCCACCATCGTCCCTCTGAGGCAGCAGCATTTAGCACACCGGTTCCCCTCTCAGCCCTGAGCGGCCCGGGGAGGGACTACAGATGCTCTCGCCGACTGCCTCCTCTCGATTGGTTGTTACTTTTTCACTTGTATGCTGCCACACTAGCCACTGTTGCTGCGTTAGCAAGCACCCGTGCTTTTCCTTATTTTGTGCTGTATGTACTATAATCGTGAGCATACAACACCTCTACTAACTGTTGTAGGTCCCCTGTTTTGAACTATTTCAAATGGATTTCAATGTAAAATAAGTAGTTTCACAATATAAGTGTAAACAATCCTTCCCAAACTTGCATCTTGGTGAACTAGTGTTTTGCCTACTAGTAAAACCGATTATTACCTACTGGGGATGCTTTATTGAAGCCTCTAACAGTGCACTGGTGTTAAACTCAACGCCCGAGGGCCAGATCAGGCCTGCCACATCATTTTATGTGGCCCACCAAATTTCATGTTTCTTAGGAAAATACTACAATTGCAAAGACTTCTTTCTTAGTAACATTGAGATATTGCAAGTATTTTTGTTACCAGTCCCCCATTTAAAATACATTGAAAAATAGTACAATATATAGTTTATAAACTACAGTATAGTTCAAAACTAGCTATCTCATAAATGTGTTGTGTAACTGTTAATATAAGGTGATCATACATTTATATTCATTCTCAGTCATAATGGCCATAACTACGATGTGGCCTACTGGCCTGCGAGAAAAATGATTTGGACACTGCTGCTCTACACTCAATAGACCAGACTCTATTTTTGAAGAGTTTTTCCAAATAATCAACATTAATTAATTAAACATTGGATTTTATTGTTCACTATTTATCAAGTCGAGCATTGGTGCATTTCATGCATTCATTGTAAACTCACTCCGCGTGACAAACAATGCAATATGATGTGCTTTCCTTTTGTGACAAGTCATAATATGAGGTATGCACAATGGGCACCAGCCCTCTCCCAGGCAGTGAATTGCACCTTCACTATCTGTTGGTAGCAGCCCCCCAATGCAAGAGATTAGGGCAGCGTGTTTTGGTGTGTCATAGCCTTAGCCTGGGTGTGGAAAGACCTCTGTGAATCCAACAGATTAACAAGGATCTTCACCCCACCCAACCCATGACAAGTCAATGCAACTTTATTTATACACAGTAGCACATTTTGTACGTTAGGCATCTCAATGTGCTCCGCTCAACCCAAACACAACACCTAAAAGTATTTACAAACAGAACCGCTGAGGACATTCGCAACACAGAGAACAAAAGTAGCTTGTTAAATATACTAAATTAACATACGTTGACAACATTTAAACGCATTTCCCAACAAAATATTTAAAGACATTTAAAAGCAAAGGAAGAAAATAAGCTAAAAGACCGTATAGTGAAATAGATTGTAAAAATGCTTAAACAACCTTAATCAAAGGTATGGCAGAAAAAAAGTTTTTCACTTGAGTTTAAAAGCAGTTAAACTTGCAGCTGACTTCACTTCAGCTGCCAATTTATTCCAATAGCATGCAGCATAACAGCTAAAAGCCACTGCACCGTGTTTGCTTTGAAATCACTCAAGGGATTTAACTTACATAGACTGAAGATTTATACGAGTCAATCACACTTCCTTTGACCTTGGAGGATTAAGGGACTTGCTCTTTGTTCTCAAATCCAGTGTTGCTATGTCAACAGGTGTGTCACAAATGCTTACATGTGTTTAATGCGGATCCTGATTGAATGGCAAACCCTTAAAAAGAAAATACACTCATCATGAGTAAATAAAGCCAATTCCAACCCTGGGTGATGTGCACAAATCTCATATAGTATTATGTTATCTATCTTGTCAGAGCCATCAAATGCTTACTTAACTGACACTAATGCTTCAGTTGGTTTACAGCATAGTCCGAAATCGTCCCATTTCCTGTAATGTGCATGCAGGTTTTATTTTATTTTTATTTTTTTAATGCATGCTAATACTGGGTATTTAATTCCAGGGGTCTTCTGGTTTATCTCACAGGTTGCCTGTCGTGCAAACAATTAAATAGGTCTCATTGATTTTAGAGTGTTTTTATTTACAGAAGCCCAAAGTGTCACCTGGTAGAAGCTTAACAACACTGCAGAAGTTAAAATGACTCACTCTTTGTTTAAGGTTAAGCATTAAGCACAGAAAGGCTATCAGCAATTCAACTGTGAAGTTTAGTCTGTTTATGTGGAAGGAGTGAGTTCACTTGTTTTCAAATGCAGTTCATATATTTGTGCAAAAGCTATTTATGTCAGGATTAAATGATCTATGATGCAAAGTTACCCTTTGTTTGGCAGAACCTGTTTTTCAATTTTGCAGTTTAAATAGAACCAAGAAGCCAATTTCGACATTTGCTAACTTCTTCTGTTGAAAGATGAGACATGACAAGATGACAAGTTCTCAGCTATCCTGTAAAATGAGTAAGTGTATACAGGAATATGAATGAAAAGCTCTATAATGGTTAACTGTCATCTTTTGTCATGCTTACTGTCTACTGTTTGCACCTTTCCCCCTGTCAAGTAAAACTAAAATACTGTTCCAATTCCTGTTTCATTACATTTTTTAACCTTTCTCTAATGAATTAAGCGTATTTATTTGTAGTCGTGACATTTGTGTCAAGATATCCATTCTCTATGCATCGCGTCATAAGCTGCTGCCAATGGGTTCCTTAACCTCATGAAAACCACATGACATGGATTAAAGCAATAATTCTTTAAACTGCTTTGCAGTATGCCATGAAAGGGTGTACTCAGTATGGATCCGGTAGGCTGAAAGACATAAAACGGCCTGTGTGTGACAATTTAAATGGGAATCGGGTTCTTAGTGTGATCTGAAGTTCACTTCCAACTTCATTCCACGTGGCGATCTGGCCCTGAGGACACATTCTCTTGGCAGTGAGAAGGAACCATCTGCTGTGTTTAAACCCTCCCATTACGACTGTAGCACACATGGAAACAAATGCAAACTGGAGGGATGTCAGTATAGGAGAAAGTGTAGCAGATTTATTTCTTGCCATCAATCGCCATTTACCCTTTTTTCCTCTTTCAAGAGCGGGCAAGCATTTTATTGAAAAATTCCTCACCAGTACCACCACCATAGTTAGTCAAAACTAGTGTTGTCAAAATTAAAGCGTTAAGAGATTAATTAATCATAAAAAAATATCGCATTAATCATGAATTAACGCAGATTAATTGCACTATTAATTTTGACCATAGATTAGCCTTTAGCGTGACAGTGGATGGCTACGTTTGTGTTTGAGCAATAAACATAATTTCATGCATTAAAGTAAAGCATTTAATGAATGTTTGCAAATCACATTTAGAATATTTGTTCATGTAAAAATATTGGGGCACATTTTTTTTCCCATTTTAAATGATGCAAGTCATTAACTGATTAGAAAAAGAGGAGGATGAGCATGTGCAAAAATGTTGAAGACGTCCTCATAATATTAAATGTCAAAAATAATTAACACATGACCGGTGTTCTTTAAATTTGGCGAAGGAAAGATGTTGATGAAAAAGCCTTTTTTATTAGGCGATTAATCGTGATTAATCAGAATTCTAAGATGTGATTAATCTGATTTTAAAATTTTAATCGTTTGACAGTTCTAGTCAAAACACAGCAGCTGATAAACACGTGTAGCCTGGAGGATCAGCATCGCAGTGTATCTAGTATTTCCCCCACTCCACCTCCCACTTGGTATTTAAAGACCTTGACAGAGCAGTGTTTCCAGTTAATGATTGTCCATTGAGGGGGTAAGTGTGCACTGACACTGCTGACTCTTATCGCCACTGACCACAAAGCCACTAGAAGAGTATCTGCACAGCTGACATTAATAGAGAGAGCAGTTCTTCTTTTAAAGGGACATTTCTCTTTTTTTACTCTTTGGTTAATAAACAGCGAGACAGAGTAACAACAGTAGAAATGGGTTTCTAAATGAGAACCAGAGTTTGCTTCATTTGTTGACTTGCAAGTTCAATAAAGACAACCTAAATATGTGATTTCCCTGTGTTTTTACGCCATATGGTGCATTCGTAAAATGGTAGATCCCACTGAAAAAATATACAGTATACTATACAGTATGTGCCTGTTTTTATTGGTTATACTAGAATTGCAATATGACACAAATAGTATGGTAAAAATGTTAAGTTTACTGTCACGACTGCCTTTACAAACAAAACAAAACACTAGCTTATTTTTGTCATTAGCCAGGTTTATAGTGTAGGGACATCCCGTTAAACGGGACAGTCTCATTTTGAGCCTTGTGTCCTGAGTCCCGGCGGATTTCACCAACCCCATTGTTTTGTCCTGTATCTGTGTATGTCCCATCCCCTTATTTTCCCTTCTTTTTTTCCCAGTCAGCAAACCAATTGTTTGGTCCATGTCTATATCAAATACCGAGTTGTTATAGCGATTCATACAGCTAATCTAACTACATCTAACCGCTAACAGGCATGTTTTCATCATACCGGTGTCAGTACCAGATGTGATCGGACTGCCAGATTGTGTCGGGGTCGCCTACCGATGACGTCACGCTACAGGATTGGTTGGAAATTATCCTGTTGACGTCCAAACATCGGAAAGAAAATATTAAAGATGTCATTTAAATACCACAATGTATGGACTAAAATTGTAAAAACACAAATAAACTTAAAAATATAAAGGCAAGATATATTTAATAAATAATAAAATAGATTTAATAGATACACAAATACAGAAATTAATTGCCTGACATGTGACAAATATTGTCAGTTTAGATTACTAATGTGTTGGTATTATCTTTTATATCATTTTTGTGATGATGTGTGAATAGCTAAAAAAGAAACCATACCGAAGTGAACACATCTGAATCTTGCATTTCGTTAGCGCTGCTTACTGACGCCATCGGCAAGCACGAAAGTGCTTCAATCTATTTCATTATTTCTTCAATTTTAAAGTATCCTGCTTTTATATTCTTGGGTTTATTTACGTTTTTACAATTTCAGCCCATACATTTTGTTATTTAAATGACAACTTTAATATTTTCAAATGTTTTGACCTCAACCGGATTTTTTTTTTTCCATATAACCTTGTTGAACAATTGTAAACGGATAATTTCCAGCCAATCCTGTAGCGTGGCGTCATCAGTAGGTGACCCCGGTAAGATGTGGCAGTTCGATCACATCTGGTACCAACACCAGAACTAGATACTACTTCCTGCTTACATGTCTAAGAATCATGGGAAATATAGTCTTAATATAGCCTAATAGTGCGGTCATCAGTCAGACCCAATGCAAGCTGAGCCTTTCTTGCGGCATATTTCCAATGTTACAAGCAGGACCGGCGCAAGCTAAAGCGTAGGCTAGCCAAAGCTAAAGCATAGCATAGCATGCTAAAGCACAGCCAGCTTTCCACTCGGTGCTGCGACCGAGCAAAAAAGTTTGGATAATGGTGAGCACTGTTGAACTGTCAACCAAGATAGCATTTAGCATTAACTAACGCAATAACACAACCGAAGTCACTAGATTCACTAGCGAATAAATTTGTTCTAAATAGTTCCTGATGAGAATCGTATATTTGATTTTCTGCCAAATTGTAGTGTTCCAATTTTTTATTTTGAAAATCTGGTCACACTGTGAACGTGTATATGTTTGAGAGGAGAACAAGTTTTGATCTCATAAACTCCCAAACAGACCAAATCCAACATTTTCAAGCAGCAGTGAATACTGTACATTACTAAAAAGAAAGAAAGAAAGAAAACACATCAACTCAACACCGATACTTCTCCCTCTTCTCAGCATCAAAAGCCTCACATTGCCTTCCCAATGAGACCAGCCTCTTCTCAGGCACGTCCACAGCCAGTCCCGAATCCCACCAGTTGTACTCTGGTGAAAGGACGCAGGTTGGCCGGTGAGTGATCAAGTATCGGTTCAAGTAGCTCTCTTCTTGGCCGCTGGCCATGATGCCATTAGCCTGGTCCTTCAGAATGAGCAAAGAACAACTGAGAGCCATTCTGTACACATCGCGAACCAGCCCACCATAGAGCTCAGAGGTGTAGTAGTAGTCACCTTCATCCTTCTTCACGTAAGCTGACGAGTCTTCATCCTTTTCATAAGGAAGCGCCTTCCGTGGCTTGCCATAGAGTTCGGGGTGCAAGGTGGCAACCAGGTCACCAAGTATTTCTTCTTCCACAGGAGCCACAAACTCCTGGTCAATATCAGCACAGAAAATGTACTCAACCTCCCTGCCAATTCGGTTTTTGATGGTGTCAGCTAAAATGGGCATACGGCGATAGACCAGCTTGTCCCAGCCTGGAAACTCCGCAACAGGAAGCACCTTCAACTCTCGTCCAGGCCCCAACTTGATGGGAGGATCCAACGTGCGAGGGTTATCAATGAGAATATAGTAAGTGACCATTTGACTGGGGAGGAAGTAGATTTCTGCTGAGGAGATGAAACGTCTCACGTGTTGGGCATATGTTCCCACTACTAAAGTTAGCAGGCCTATCCGGATTTCTTGCTGTGCAAATTCAGCCCTTCTCCTTACTGAGTCGCGGTTGTCACCCCAAACTAAAGGAGCACCCCAAGGAGTCTCCACAGGGGTTTGTAGTGCTGCCTTGCTGTTCTCCATTTCTGTCCGCTCTTCTCCCACGGAGCGAAAGTAAGGATGAGGGGACTTCACGTTGCCACCAGCCTTACGCCCATGAAGGAAGTCTGAAGAAATAAAACACACTTAATTAAAGGGGAAGGCAACCAAAACATTTTCATTACAATATTTTCTATGCAGCCGGCCTACTTTAAATACAATATTCAGATTCATATTGCATTTGTGGAATATGAGTTAAGCAGCAAATTTCACACATTTTTATCCATCACATCGGCCGGCCATTTTGTCACTTGCTGTCAACTGAAAATAACATCACAGCTGCTTAGGGCTCAGGTAATGACCAATCACGTTTCACCTGTTTCCTGAGTTTGGTCATGAGACATCCTAAGACGCTGAGATGCTAGTTTTACTCACCATTGGACCACTGTGCTGCCTAAAGTTTAATTTCCCCTTGAGGGAATATGATGAGTATGAATATATACAGATTTAGAGTTGAGCAAACTCCCCCGCACACTTACATAGGATAATGCACAGTAGAACACAGTACACAAGCAGCTGTATCCTGGACACTCTGATGGCTCCTGTTTGGATGATAAACACAGAAATGTGCACATTTTACTCAAGAGGCTGCAGATTGGAAAACAAAGTGCAATGAAAGCAACTATATAGTTGCTGGGTTGTTCACTCTGGTCTTCAGTGGAATGAAAAGAATGTACTGCTCAAGATATGCCTCCCCATGGAAATGTGGCATGCTGCATCAAACGACATAACCATCATGGCGTTGATGCTCTATTGTACTCAGTTTAGCAAACGACTTGATGTTCGTATGATGTTATAAAGCAAACATTTTATGGTTAATGTTTTATCTAAAATTCATTGAGTAGTTCATTAAGTCGAGTCTAAATGTGATTTAGTTGTTGCAGAGAGTCTGAGAACAAAACACAAAAGCCCAGTTAAGTAAATGCAGACGTGTTTTTTGAGCAGTCAAATGATTGAATGCGCAAACGGTCTTGAACTAATCAAACATCGAAAACATCTCATTTGATTCCTTCACATGTTTCCAGCAGATTACGTGCTGTTCGTACTGCCTCGCTTTTATACGCGTGCAGGTCAAGCAGATTTGATAGAAGTCGAGGAGGTGGTGCAGAGCGGTGACGGATAAGGCTCAGGTTGTACTGACCTGTGGCTGTCTTGCAGAATGGGAACAGCGCCATGCTGTGACCCGCTGGTGGATAAACACACACACGCTTTGCCAAAATCTCTCTTTCTATCCACACTGTGTTTCTCTGGAGCTCTATAAAACGTGCAACTTTCTGCTTATTTTCCTAACTCTTCCTCTTCTCTCTTTGCACGCTCACTTTTTTTTCCCTCTGCCGAACGTTCTCCTCCCCCATTTCCTCAAGACTCAGTTTCTGCGGCGAAACAAAGAAACCATATGTAGGCTATGTGGAATCTGGGCAATGAAAACAAGTTGAGGAGCTAGAATAATGTGAGGGGGTAACGATTTGATAGTTGGAGTACGAGAGAAAAATGCACGAAAACTGAGTGTTAACTGTGTTTTTTTGGTATGACCACTAGATGGTAGGAGACACCAAAAGCTTTGCTGTGGTCGCATTTAGTGAGAACTATTCTATTTAAAACAACATATATTTATTATTATTTTTGTAGCAATACGGTAATTTGGGCAACTGAAAAGCAAGCCTGAGTCACGTGATCACGTGACGTAGGCAAATTGTCAATACCAAAGAGAGCAGAAGATGACCCAGAAAGACAGAAGCAGATGATTATCTGTGGCGGCCCCTCGAGGTTATAGGCCAAAAGGGAGAAAGACGTGTGTAGCACCGTGCGCCTGGTGGTTAACACGTCTGTCTCATTGATGTACAAAACACAACAACGTCAAAAACACGCAAAGAAAGAAAGAAAGTATACCAAAAAAAACAAAGAGCTAAACAAAACAACAAAGCTAAAAACAGCAGCAAATGCAAAAACAAAACAAATAACTGAACCAAACAACACACGACTAAACACAACAAACTACAATCAACAGCAAATTAAAACACAAAAATAAGTAGCTATAACACACAACAGCAGAACAAAACAGCAAAACAAAACAAATTACTAAACAAATAACACACAAATAAAAACAACAGAAATTGAGATCACAACAAATAGTGTAGCTAAAAAACAAATAAACACAACATCAAATGAAAACAGAAAATAATTAGCTATACAAACAACAAAAAACTAAACACAGCAGCAAATCCAAAAAACATAAACGACTAAACAACATTTCCATATTGAAAGTGGTACACAGATGCCCAGTGAAACAATTGAATCTTAAATCTGGTGCGCAGCGCACCTGCACACCATTTACGTGCATTCCTGAATATTATATAACTGAGTCAACAACCACAATTTAAGTCATATCAATATTTGTTTTCGCTATTGAAATCAAATGTTACAAGAAATCCACATACTCAAGAGGTCGCTTTGCAGTTTATTTTACGATAAATCTATTATTTTTGTACATCCATTACAGAATTTGCAACATAATATTGGTTTGTGCAAACAATTCTGAACGGAAGCATCAGCCAAAAAAGAACATAAAAGAGCAAAATTTAGGCTATACGTTAGTTAATTTACAATGCAGCATTTCTCCCAAACATCATCCTTGTCCTTTCACCTGGTTGGCAGAGAAGCAGGGCTGGCACTTACAAACTGGAATTAAATATTGGGGCTCTGCATAAAAGCTCATTGAGGACAAACACACGTGCAAAATAAATAAATAAAGGTTATCATGATGTCCTGTAATAATGATAGAAAATAAATGCCTTGGGGACAAATGTTCTTGCAGAGTCTGTATCGCACAGATGATGTCTATCGTCATAGGTCCAGTAGTACCAGAGTAGTGCTTTCACTTAATTCATAATGCCAATACTTCAATAAGTGCTTATAATGAATACCCAACAGATGCAGAACAAACAACATATAAGTTCACTGAAATACAAAAAAGCCTGAAAACCATTCAGTGTTCCTGTTCTATCCACACTGATGTCGCAGTAATCCAGTGAAAGAATAAACTGTATAAGGGTTTGATATGCTATTTCCATAAAATATGAGGATACTTAGAAAAATATTTAATTTAATGCAGCATTGTACTTTTAGAAAATAAATCAAAAGGCAAAAGACGGTTAAGTTGTTTTTGGTTTTTGCCTCCTCAGTTAGTTGAAACATATAGCTAGTCTAAGTTTTTCCTATCATGCAAGGAGAAGGGAGGCCAGCATTATTGTTCTGTGTTGTTTCATTATGTTCTTTCATATACTCTAGTAGGATGTATAGTTTGTATAGCAGATGTAGGGTTTGAAAGAGGTTTGTAGAAATCCTGAGAATAAGTCACCGGTTAACTTTAAAAAGAGCTGGGCAGCATATACTTTAAATAACCTGAAATTGTTTAAAATAATGTTGACTATTTTAATAATAACTAATTCACTGCCATTGACGGCTATAGACGTCAAAAATTCTCAAACATTTTTTGTGACAGACTGGTTGCATTCTGATTTTGTGGGGTGGGTGAGACTGGACAGTTCTATTGATGCCCAAATAAATTCCTGTATCCTTCATTCATTTCTTCACCAAAATAGAGTTCTTACTTGGCCCACTTGTAAATTTACTTCAAAGTTCTGTGAAAATTGTTTTTCAGTCTGTTAAAATGAGTGCTATGATAAAGGTCATTAATCACAAAGCTCGCGGTAGCCTATGACTTTTACACAGTACACATGGTCACCTACGCAGTATAACACAAATATGTACTATGGACATAAACAGAATTATTGTTTACTAAACCATGCTACAATCATCATAAAGAATGAAAAAATACATTAAAATTAGAAAATATATATCATAATCATGACATTCATGGGTAGACAGCAGTGACAAATTGAGAAACTTGCTCGAAAATGACTGCAAAGATCTTACAACTGAGAGATTGTGCACTGTATTTATAGATAGGAAGGCTCTTGGATCGCGATGTATCAACCGACTGAATCAGTGACAAAAATAATTCATGAAAGTAAGGATAGGAGCATTTTGAGGACAACACAGAACCGAATAAAAGACCTTTGAGGTCTTTTTCTTGAATTTACAAATTGTTTTTCTTCTTTCATCTTTTGCCGCTTTACTCTGCTTCCCAACCAACACACAAGCTCTCTCGCTCTCACTCTCTCTCTCTCTCTGTTTCCCTCTCTCATTTCTGGTCATCATCGATCATCTGAAACAGGGCCTGCAGCAGTCGGTCATCTCGATGCCTGTATGGCTTAGTGCTGTAGAAGCCATCACTATAGTCAGTGTAGACGTTGTGCCCTGGGCCACCGTACTTGTTGATTATGTCCAGAGCTTGGTACAGCTTCTGTGGGGGGGTTCTTGTTGCCAGGAGGGAGGACATCCTTCCAGGCTGCTGCCTGCCCCAGGCTGTTTGGGGCTGACGGATGGCCGGGCTTTGCCTATTAAAGGCTGTCTGCAGGAGACGCAGCAACGCCTGTGTGGGGGAGTAAGTGGGCTTTTGGGGTTTCTTTTCTGCATCGGGAGGAGCTAAGGCTTGTGTTTTGGTCTTCAGAGGTGGATGGGCCTGAGTGGGTTCCTGCATCACCAAACAGATGAAGACGATGAATAACATGTTAATCATGCCGTCAAATGGTGCCCAAGATCTTGGTCATGCCCGTCGAAAAGCATACAATTGCCTTTACACTACCTTGATCTCTTTTTTTCTTCTTCTTCTTTTTTAAAAAAAGCTTCAATTTCCTTTCCATTCTATTTTAACAAGACGTTACAATTAAGGATGAGCGAGTACTGATATCATCGTATCGGGCCAATACTCGCCCCCGGCCTTATTTCAAGGTATCGATACTCATGACGGTGGCCGATACCAGTATTGGCCGCCTGCTTCTGGCTGTTTTACGATCAGGAACTAATGACGTACATGTCTGATAGATGACATTTAAGAGCTACAACTTTTGATTGGCACTTTTTCTAGGCACTGGATTATTAGTTTCATTGTATTTATTTATTTAAAAAAGTAATGTTATTGTGTGTTCTACACAAAATATGTATTTTATGAACAAAAAAGGTCTCTCTTTTTCTGTCTTTTTAAAAAAATGTTTAGAAAGAACTAGTGGTATCGGTACTTGGTATCAGTATTGGTGATTACTGAAGTACTCACACTGGTATCGGTCTGAAAAAAAGTGGTCCTTTGGTAAAATGTAGCAAATCAGTGTTGATGCTGTTTTTAATGACCTAATTAATTTGTCTTTTATTATTATTAGTGTAATACTAAAGTGTTAAATTATATTTTTTTCATTTTTCTCAACAGATTAAAAAATATATCTTCTTTTTTTTTTTTATAAACAAAGTGATTCACAACTTGTGTGTCATATCAGGCGTGCTGCATGAAATTATCCAATTTAATTTAGTTGATTTGAAAATTTCTTTACTATAAATAATGTAATGACATCTATCAATAATTAGCCTGCATATCCTTTTTTTTTTAATTTATTTATGTTTGGTGGTGGTGTGCCTTGGCTTAATCAAGGTTTGGAAACACTAATTTAACAGATTGCTAAAATGACTTTACATTAAATGTACAGCAAGGACCTTTTACAACTTCTCACAAGAATTCATTAGGAAGCTGTACTAAAAGTGAATGAAGCATCATATTTGTAATTTGTTAAGCATTATTAACACCATGTTTTCAGTGAGTCTCAATTCTGTGATGCATTCACAACACACTCTCTACCGACAACAACATGGCTAGCATGGTACATTTAAAACATTTGCATTCATTCATCAAATCCAGTTATCAAGGAAGGTTTTTCAAACAGACCCAAGATCGAATTACGTTGTATTCATTTTTAATGTAAACCAACTGCACTACAATCACGTCAAGTGTCACGTGGTTGTCTAGCCTTAAACGTGCTGGTGCTTACCTCCATCATGTCATCCATATGTTCCACACCACGCCGGTCGTTCTGCACAGCATTGTAGGCAATGTACACTCGAGGCTTCTTCATGTGCTCCGGCTTCTCAGATGTTCCGTGAAGAATCAATTTCCAGCTCAAGATCCGACCCTCATTCTCCATACGGCCCGACTGTGACATCAAAACAAGATTACGCTCAGGAGGATTTAGCTTAAGGTGAAACATTATTGCATTATGACTTTCAAAAGGGACATAACAGCTCTAGCATCTGGTTTGAGGTCAATTAGAATCGGATTTATTGGTCAAGTATGTAAAAACACAGAAGGAATTTGTCTTCTCGAGAAACACGAAAAATAACAATGACCAAAGGAAGGAGACAAAACGGGAAGCCTGGCGGTTCGCTACTTAGTGCCACAAGTTTTTTAGATGAGGGAAAAACAAAACATGAGGAAGAAGGAGGGGGGTTTGGGGGTGAGGCCCCATATGTGCTCCTTTAAAGGTGGGCACAGTACGGACCTGGAAAAAAAAACTGTTTTGTGCTGAACAAGTTTATTTTTATATATTGAAAAAGATGTCAGAAAATATGTTTTGTCATGACCTAAGGGCATAACTCACAGCGTCAGTTATCTTGATGGTCCAAGTACCAGAAGGGTCTTCACCCCATGTGTGGACAGACATGAAATCCCAGTTTCTAAAACCATTGGAGGACGTGTCACGCTCGCGCTCAGCTAGCAGCACCGTGCTGGTGCCTGGGGGAGAAAACATTTATACAACTTGCTTATCTCACTCACATTGGTTTCAGTGTGTGTGTGTGTGTGTGTGTGTGTGTGTGTGTGTGTGTGTGTGTGTGTGTGTCTCACCAGCTGGCGAAGTGAGTGTGATATGCAGATCGCCTCTCCTAGTGTATTCAATGCTGGCCTCCACCTGCACATGCTCCAGTGAGCCAATGGAGTTCTCCTGCCCCGCACAGGCTTTGGTTGGAATCTCTATGGTGGTCTCCCCTGCTGCTTTCAAATCCCTGTGGGGTGCATTGAAATAGCAGGGAATGTTAGATGCAAAAAACAAACAAACCACTCCATAGCTACAAAACACTCATGGCTGCTGGTTAGTTTATAATTTTGGAGCACGGGCTTTAAACAACAGCATTAGCGTAGAGATCAATAATAAAATAGTTACTAAATGTACATAATGAGATGGGTTATGATGTAAAGATAGCCAACGAGTCCAAACTAAAGCCATATGAAAGTTAGACCCAAATCCTCAGGAATAAACATGTAGCAAGGTAATGGGGCCAACTTGTGGCCGGTGCTATTGAATCCCATAATCCAAAACAAATTGGGCAAAATGGATATGCAACATGGGATGTCAGATGTAGTCAGTCAAATCTACTTCTTGTTGATGGCATGACGCAACAGTCAGTTTGTTTCAAGGACAAAGATTAAGACAACAGGCTGCTTCAGTTGAGTCTCTAATCCAAAAATAATTTCAAGAAGAATATTTCATTACAAAAACAAAACAGGGCAGAATGCTTTGTCTGTGCTTGGCAGCTTTGTATTCTCTGCCAGTAATTAAATCATGTTTTGCAATTAGCAATTAGCAATATGATCTACATTAGAAATTATCCCAGATGTCTGTCATGGTTTTGGAAAAAAATAAAATCTGATTCATGTTCATGGCACCAACAAGGCTCTCCGGATTAAGTCTCATTTTTACTCTCACGACTACCGTCAGTAAGCAACAGATGTGTCTTTGATAACAGATGGTTTAAGATATCTTTGTTTACCCCAAAACTGTTTTATTGTTTTGTTCTGGATTTTGTATAACACATGTTTAAAGTCAGCTGAGTTTAGACGCAATAGGTCACGCAATTGATAAAATATTTAATTAAAAATATGTGTAAATATGTATATGACAAAACTCTTGTAGGCTATGATTATAAACAAACAAGTGAAAAACTTGAAAAACTAATTACAGCTGTAAGTGAGCAATGTATTCTTATGCTGCATGATGTTGGTAACTTTGAAATGCAGCATTGTCATAAAACGTTGACCCCCCTGAACTGACATTACTGTGCAGATGTAATGTATATCTGTGCCAGCTGAGTTTGAACTTCAATTAATAACACAGATTTTTTTTTCCCCCACCATCAAAAAAAAAAGCGTCAAAATTTCAAATTTAAACTGGTACACAAGTACCACAGTATGTATGTGCCAAATGAGTTTCGATATTTAACAATTATTATTGTTAATTACTTTTGGGAGGGGGGGGGACTGATCTCAGGTATTGGTATCAAGCCGATACCTGGCCTTATTTCAACGTAACGATACTCGCGATAGCGGCCATTGCTAATAATAATACTATTAATAGAAAATTTCCATTAATATCATGCAATTTTAAAGAAATATGCTATTTTGGGATATGTAGGTCATTCTTTAAAATGTGCTGTTATTGTTTTTGGGGGAGAACATTTTATGTATTAAAAGTACTAGTGGTATCGGTGCTTGGTATTGGTGACTACTCAAGCCTACTCGTACCGGTATCGGTCTGAAAAAAAGTGGTAAAGAACATTTCCTTTTTTTTTTTAATAGTTAAAACATTCTTTAATGGTAAAAAAAAATCAATGATATACGTTTCATGGTAAAAGTAAAATTAAAAATAAGATAAAATATCTGTGTTAGAAATTCAAATTCAAGCTCAGTTGGCACAGATATCTTGCATAATAGTATGTAGTGATGTAATAAAAGTAATGTAGTGGTGACTTACCTGGGCTGGAATGTGTCATCCCTCACGATGCACTGCCTTTTTTCTGGCACATGCTTCCATGTTGCAGGGTCAGCGAGGTCAACCAAAGCTTTGGCATTGAGCAGCCCGAAACCGAAGCGACTGTTGACCATCAGTCCGGCCCCATTCCTTTTCCATCCTGGATTATTGGCCAAGGGATCGAACTCTGACGTCCAGACCACAATATGCTGCAGGTCTCTCCAGGTCAGATCTGGACTGGGGAGGAGATGTGGACAAGAAGGCAGGTTTTTAATAAGGAGACTCCCCATTAAAATGAATCTCAATCATCTTTCATCTTGCATACTTTTGCTCGAGTGCCAGGGCAAATATTCCAGCAGCTAGCGGGGCGGAGGCCGACGTTCCTGTGTGAGTCTGTGTGCACTCATTGTGTAGATCAGCGCTGGTCTGTAGGAAACAATTGAAACAAAAGTTCTTTTTTTTTATGGAGCCCCTCATAATGGTAGCGGTATCAAACTGCTAGCCAAGTAAAGATCTGAGAATTGCCCAAACTACTCACAATCCTCTGGTCAGTGTAATCTCCACTGCTGTACGCTGTAGCCAGAGTGGAGGAGCATTTTTCAGCATACCATGGAGACAAGCCCTGCTGGGAGGCGCTGCTGATTGAGATCGTGTAGAGGCTGTCTGTGTAGCCATCACAGTCACAGTTATCCCCCTGGCGGCCACCGTTACCTGATGCCCAAACAAAGATTGAGCCCTTCCCGCCTCGGCCCTGAAGAAAGGCACGACGGAGAGCAGTGAAGCAAGAAGTGAGACATTTGTTTTTGTGGCTAGTTTGGATTATTTCCTTTTATTTGTCATCATTGATTGTGTACTGTTTGATTCCCAGCAGGGGCAGATAACAGACCCCTCAAGGAACCTCAGTGTGACATCTTGCCAGCTCACCATCTGGATGCCATACTCGAAGGCTTTTTGAGCCAGGCGACCCGGACCTTCGACAGTTTTGCCATCATCATTGGGCCCCCAGCTAGCACTGTAGATGTCCACATGATCGGGATTGAAGCCGATAGAGCTGGCCTCAATGGCATCCGTTACAATCCCATCCAGCATGCGAATGCCTGAGTGGAAAGAATCAAGAATATGAAATATAATGAGAAGCTTATTGTAAGATGTTCGACCTGGGGACTCAGAAAACCAGTCAGTGTGGCCTTTTACTGTGGGCAGTCTAAATTCATATAATAAATAGAAAATGGGAGCAAAAACAAAAGTGTTGCGTTTATATTTTTGTTGAGTATACATGCTCACCAATTTCCTAATGACAAATTCAGGACAAAATAAAAGCCTCTTACCTCCAACTTTGGAATTGAAGGCCACTCCGACACCACATTTATTGTTGTCTGCTTGCATGGCGATCTCACCGGCACATCTGGTCCCGTGCCTGAATGACAATATCCTCATTATGTGGTGCAATCAAACTCGGTGTCATTATGATTATTATTTTATTTTTTTGTACAACTGCAGTGAACAACATACCTTGTACGCTCATAACATTATGATTAGATTTACATTGAAATCTAATCCTGTCCAAGAACTGTGTCAAAACTTTCCATGTGCTTATTATGCTGATTTTTTTTTTTTTATTGATGTTCAGTCAGGTAATTTTTTAACAGTGATTTACATAGAAAACATTATTGTGGGTGCACTGTAGTTATCATTAAAGATGTTCGATAACCGGGCATTTTTCCAGACTGATACCAGAACAAGTACTAAACTCTTCAGAAGTCACTGGTACGACATCAGGTACCAATACCACTAGTACTAAAATTTCCCCAAAAAACAACAAACAATTTTAAAGAAATGCCAATATACTGTGACCCAATGCAGCATTTTTTTCTGCATCAAATTAAAGACAATTTTCCAATTATCTCATTTCTAGTTTCTGATCATAAAACGACCACAAGAAGCTGATATTGCGAGTAAAGGTAACTTGAAATAAGATCAGGCCGATAGTGCTACCTGGTATCGGTCCTCACCCATCCCTAGTGTTTATATTTTGTCCCGCAAATGAAGAACATTAGATTGTACCTAAGGAAGGTGCCGGCGTTTTCTTCTCTACTCATATTGTAAAATTCCCAAGTAAAAAATAGCGGCAGATACAAATTGATGATGCAAGTGATGCATGCGGTATATCTGCCTTGCCAACATACTTGTTTTCATTGGTGGCGTCATATCTGGGGAACGGGTCAGCATCATTGTCGTTGAAGTCATAGCTGGCTGCTGCGTCCTTTAAAATAGATGAAAGATGATGAGCGGGCATATTTTCAGAAAAAGTGCACATGTACATTTTGTCAAGAGCTGCCATGTATGAGTGCTGGGAAAGTCTCCTATTATTGAAAAATAGTAACATGTCTCTATTCATTGCTGTAGTGAGACAGTGGTGACGGGCTTTGATGAGTAACAACAATGGGAAATTTTTTAAAGATGTAAATCTAGAAGAAATAATTTGACATTTCTCCTCAAACAGCGTAAAAGCCAAAAGGGTATTTACTAGGCCACCATTAGAGCAGATGTAGAAAAGTAGAGCTAAATCAAAGCGAAAATGTCTTTGCCATACAAGGTGTCACCAGCACCGTTGCTGTGGAAACAGCAGACTGAGATGACGGGGCGGTCTCCATGGAAACAGTATCTTACGTAGTTGGAGTAGATGTCTGTGTGGTTCCACTCCAGCCCGTCATCCAGAACAGTGATGACTACTCCTTTGCCCGTGATCCCCTTCTGCCACACTGGGATGACGTGCAGGTCCAACTTGGGCAGGGAAGACGACGTGCGTGTGTCTTGCTGCATGGAAGATGAGGACAAAAGTCAATGATTGCTTATCCGAATAGGCTCTTTACATGTTATTGTGTGTTGTAAAAGGTTAGGCGATTCAAGCTTTTCAGCTTCATCCACTGACATTTAAGGTGTTTCAAGACTGTATTGTTGAATTAGTCCACTCCTGCAGCCACTTGTTGAGGCATTGAGGCTTTTGTGCTGTCCAGTGCCTGATTAATTTAACACTCAAGTTCAAGTCAATGCAATCGGGGAACATTTCACTGAGGGAGCGACCATACAAACCCACACATAATCCGTATTTTTGTTATCACTTCTGTAATTAAAAACTGATTGTTTTTACAACCACCCACAGTCAGGGTTTAGTGAAATAAAATGCACATATATAAAGAACCTTGCCCAACACGCTCATAATATAAGCAGGACCAAGTCTAAGGAAAAACATTGCTCTAATCTTAATTTACTAGCTAATTCCATTTTCTTTGCTGTTGTTTTGCTTTTTTATACTATATCTTAGTGTTATTCTGATACCGATACTGGTATCGGTAAAGCCCCGATACTGCATTAAAACAGTGGTATCGGTGAGTACTAACAAGTAACATGCTGATACCATTAATTCTGACGCTAATATAGGACTTTGGATGCAGCATCTCGTGTCTTTCTCATGCACGGCATTCACTGATGTGTGACATGTTCACTGCATGCCGAGCTAAGATATCCTATTGGCCCTTGAATATTCTAAACCAATGGCAGGACAGCTTTTTCATGTTGAGAAAAAAACCCACGTAGGTACCGGTATGGTATAGGCATTGGCCAATACTGCAAAGCGGTATCGGGGTCAAAAAACGGTATCGGAACAACACTGCTATATCTCATAGTCTACTTCTATGTCATGCACTAATTCACTAGTTAACAGCCAATCAAAGTGATCAGCTCTCCAAAGGCAGATGCTGTTTTTCATAAAGTGATCAATAGCTCATTCATTCGAATTATTAGACATTACTTAGACTAGTTTCTTCTTGTATTATGAGTGTATTGGGCAAGATTGGTATATGTGTAAAAAAAATTCATGAGGCAATGACGGTGAATGGTATGATAAACAATAATTTGTATTTTATTTTTACATATATATTGTAAATAAGTAGTGGCAAAGTATCAAAGGGTTTAAGAACACTGCATCCATGTGAAAATGACATAAAAGTCACAGGTATCAAAATCTGCCCAGAGATATGGGGGTGGCCATGGCCACCCCTGGCCACCATTTAATTCCACCCCTGGCATCCAATACATTGTGTTGCAACTTGCATATCTTTTCACTTGGCGTACATTTGTTTTTTTATTTCTCCCCTAAGACTCTGTTATTTAAAAACAAATAGGGATAACAAAACAAAATAAGGCTGAAAGCCTCATACTATAGAGTCTTTTTGTTTTCCTTGTACATTATGCACTGCAGAACGTCACCCCAACATGTGACTCATACTTGTGATGCATTATCCTTTTTAACCCTCTCCTCTTTTGTTTGGACTGATTCCAGTTGGACCCCAGTTCTATGAATATTTCCTTTTTAATAGCGAGTCTTAATTGTTAAAACACTGAATTCCTTGTTGATGAAGGTACATCCAAACATGTATACATTTAATGGCACAAAGCAAACAACACACACAGCATTTAGATGCACGCAGTCATGCAGCAAAGCAATGAGTCACACCCTGATAAAATTTTCAGGCAAGGCATAATGACGTCTCACTCGACTCTCCCCCCGGTTGCTTTGCTGCGTTGCTCATCCGACTCCGTCACACATGTAGCTCCACCCTCTCTAATGTAAGCAAACATCTGCTAGCGTCACCATCCTCTGACCACTTAGTCACCGCCGCTTCCTTTCACCCACAAATGCACACATCAATGTTTTTACACTCTGATATGACTTTGCTGCTTTACTTGTATTTTCACGAATGATTCACAATACGTTTAGTGAGGGGCCGATGCATTAAGTGGCATTTGAAGGTAGTCATCCTCCCTTGTTGGGAAAAATGATTTGAAAATGTTGTTTTCGCAAGCTCCATAAATGTGTGACTCATGTTTGTTCAGTGCAGGTATGGAGAAGTGGTCGTTAAGTGGACTCTCGTTCCATCTTTCAGAAAAGCAAGGCAATACACATTTACAATAAATGTTCCGGAGCTAATGTGCTCAGTGGTTTGGTTTCCCATGATGTGATTCCCTTTATTAGCAAGTCTGTCCGATCTGATACGCTGTTTGTGTGTTGATCATGGATTAACATGAGTGAAGGCCTCATCCAAAGGGGTCAAGCCAGGGTCAGGATGTAGTCAACATGTCAGTAATATAACTCAGAAGGGTGCATGTGGCTGCGAAAACCGACTCTTCTGTGCTCCAACGTGGCCTTAATGGACCAAAAATCCCATTGAGGGTAAATTGGGACTTAATGCATCATAGCATTGTGCTCTGCTCTGCTCTGCTCCATCCCGTTGGATTATATTCTCTCAACTACACTCATCCCGACTCGGACAGCATAACCAATTAAGCAAATGGCTCTTTTGGACAGAATGCTTGTTTTATTGTTGTGCATGTTTTGTTTTGGTTTGTTTTCATTTTTAGTCTCTAGTGCCAGTGTTAGCCAAGTGGGAACAGAGGGCAGGGGGGCATCATGCATCCTTTAATAGGCTTCTGAGCCAACTCTGGGGAAAACAGAGCATCCGCAAGCAAATAGAAGGTCACCCAAATAACACATATGTGAAGTAACCTTACATATGTGTTATGTCTTGTTAACCCTTCAAGACAGATCCTAAGCGAATAAAGCAGCAAAGTGCTCAAACACAGTTTTAAAACCAAGACAAATTAACATTTAAATCCGAAATACTGTACACTCTAAAAACAGTTGGGTCAAAAATAACCCAAATTGGGTCAAGAATGGACTGACCCAACTTTGTGAGTTAATTAACCCAAAAAGTTTAATTAATTAACCCAAAAAGTTGGGAAAAATGAATGATCGACAAAACAACCCAAAAATTGGTTATTATAAATGGGTTATTAATTTAAAAAACGTTTGGTCAAAATATATTAATAACCCACAAATCACTCCAATTTGTTGGGTTTGCTTTGTGGGTTATTAATTTGACCCAACTTTTTGGGTGAATTGAATAACCCCAAAAAGTTGGCTTGGTCCCTTTTTGACACAATTTGGGTTATTTTTGACCAACCTGTTTTTAGAGTGTACTTCTTTTTCTTTTCTTTTTTATCGGGGTGGGGGCTTGTTTGTTTGTTTTTTACATAGAGGGTTAGTTTAAAATACTGGGGTCCTAATAAAAAATGAATAATTTTAACATTATTTAAAGGTTCACTAGTACTGAGGCATTAGTTAGAGGTTTAAGAAAAACAAACATATTATTCACACTGATAAGTAATAATAAAGGAAATCGGCAAATTGGGGGACTGTATTATACCCAAGCACAGGAAAAAAAACCTTATTTTTAAGGGTGATTTTGAGGGACCATATAAGACACAGGTACGTGTTATTCAATGGATTTTATGGTATCTTACATTAGAACATTTTTAACTGAGAACCGAACAAACAAAATGTCACAAAAAGTAACAGTACTTGTCTGAATTTCCTCATAAATCTACTCCGCGTGAAGTCTGAGTCTGCTTTATGTCATAATATATTGCTAGCAATAGATAGATGAACAAAGAACCATTATTTTTAGTAAATAAATAATGCACAGTCCGAATGATCTCCCATAACATACTAATGTGTCACGGTACAGTTGTTGGGAATCACTGCTTGGTCGAATGCGAACATTTTCCAGCTTTTTCGCAGACTCACCAGATACCACTGCTGGTTCCACATGGGATCATCAAACAGCTTGTCCGCCGGGCAGTCCCTGCACTGCCCGAGGGATGCTCGCTTGCTGCGTCGTTTCTCATACTGCTGCTCTGCCCACACCACCTGCCGAGACAGACGAGGTTATGTTATGATCGAGGTGGGACCGAATAAATGTGTGTGAAGACACATTCAGCTGAACATTCAAAGACACCACTCACCCGATCATCCTCCGACAACTGCCTGGTGACGTGCGTGGCGCTTCGCTTCATTCTGCGAGGATGTTTGCGATGCCTGAACAAGAAATGGTCCTTCAGGGCCCCAATCTGCAGAGAAAATAATTATGCTCTATTAAAGAGATAATAATTTAATATATTACTGAACACTGATTTGTTTACACTGGTGTATTATAGTAAATAAAGATTCCACAGTTTGATTGGTTTCTTATTAACTACGATTTCAGTGGGCCAATTCTAGTTTTAGCTTGGCACATGGCTTCAGATTTGTGGTTGGACACAAATCAGTCACACAGCTAAAATTATGTTTCAAAATTCTACGGTATTCTTGATGTTACCTGAGTGAGTAACCTCTGGACTTTGGTTTTCACCACACCTTTGTTTTTAATGTGAAGAATTCTCCGGTAATTCAGCCCTCGATTTGTCTTGACCGCCTGCAGCCTGAGTTTTATTCCTGCTTTATCCCTTATACAGAATTTCACATTGGATAATTCACATCATTCTTGAGAAGGGTTTCTATTTTCATTGCTATCTTTCTTTAGCGCCAGTACACGAGAAGAGCAAAACATTACAAATAGGTCTTAGTATAATGCAATTAATTGCATAATATTGGTGGGCATTATATTGGATTATATTGTTGTATATCCCAATGCACACTACAACCACAATAAGCATTTTGTTCAATGAATACATGACTGCGCTAATCTGAACTGGGCATTGTTACCTTTGTATAAATGTTTGTACCAAATTCAACTTAATTCTATATAAGCCTGTAGAGATGATATCAATAAGTCATAATATTCATCTTTGATTTCAGATTTTTTTTTGTATTGGGTCTCATTTACAAGTATGTGTACCTAATTTTGTGGCCAGTGGATGTAATCTTACAAATTGTGCTGTAAATATAAATACAAAGTGTACAAATCATGAGACACAATCGTGCTATATCTATAAGATAAACAGTAACGCATAATATGGAAATTCTGTGTTAAATTCCACAGATATGACTGGTCTGATGCAAGGCATTGAGATGTCTCCGCTGCAGATGTTTGAGAGATTTACTAACTGACCACACGTCATTGACAGCCTGTTCTAATGTGTTTGCATAAGCGAAGAAATTCACAATTAAGGAATACAACCAGCATTTATGAGGAAAGTGCAAACTGTGAGTCATACATTGATTAAATCCTTTAATTTAGCAACTGACTGAATGTTGGGCTTCCATTAAGGCTCATTTTTCCATTGTAATGGTATCAGAGAAAGCATAATAACATTGCTCTGCTTTTACATTACATTAACCCAAAGCTTATGAGATACTGAAACCTCTAACATCTCACATTTCTGTGAGGGTTATTTTAAAAACTGCCATTTTTTATTGATGAACAATAACGAACATTTTCAGGATTCAGGAAGTCCTGCCTACCTGTCGGACCAGTTGGTAGTCCAGCTCTCGGGCGATCTCCGCCGCAGCATCCAGTCCACCCGGGATCTCGACCGCCCACTCGTTCAGATACTGTCGGTCCACGTAAGGCGAGCCCACAGAGAGTGGAACCGCCGAGGAGAGGACGGCGAGGAAACAACACATCACCGCGGAACGACATCTCAATTCCATCTCAGAGGAAATTCAACCAGATGAGAAAAATAATCGCACAGAGGAGGTTGGATGTTCCAGGAAAAAAAAGACACACTGCTAAATCTAATTATTACTAGTGATGTAATATTCCTTCTTTCCTTTTGGTGCAGATGGATGGAGGATGAAAAACTGCGGGTTTTGGCTCCGTCAAGGAAACACTTTAAGTGATGGTTGAGTGTGTGCGTGCGTCTGCGTGTGCGCGTGTGATCACGACGAGGGGCGGGTGTTCACACGTTGCTATGACGTCAATTCGGCGTCCACCTTCAGTAAAGTATGCGAGTTCGTGTCCCTTGGGGAAGAAAGTGGGAGGGGGAGAGGGCTGAGCCTAAAAATATCCCAGACCAGAATGAGGGGCCGTGAAGAAAAAGGCATGTAATAAAATATAATACCTTCATGATCTGACGACATAAATCCTAATCAAAGAAAATACATAGATTTGTTTTTAAATAATTGCCATCCGTTGGGTGTACAAGATGCGTTTACGTGCAATCGAAATCTGGATGCATCTTTTGAATATATTTTATTTTCATATTACCAGAAGAGGAATAAGGGTTCAGCACTAAGGACAGTTCCTCGCTTGGAAAAGAAAAATAATCAACATGGCACCAGGTCGACTGAGTAGGGAAGCTGCTCCAGCACAGTAATGTTCTTATCTGCCAGGAACTGTCAGATGCTCAGGGCATTGTGAGCAAGCATATTGTCCTTCCACAACTCTCGCCCCTTCTATCACACAGAACAAAGAAAACGCTGCAGGATCTCTTTGTATGTGGCGTGCTGGTTGATCATCTAAACTCAAAGTGGACATCGCCCCTCATAGTGAAGAATGCCTTTAAGGTGACTTTGACTTTGGACTCTGACTGTCTTACTTTCTTTGGGCTTTATGATGTTGAACTTTTCCATTTGAGAAGGCTCCTGCGTGTGGTTTCCGGGTCACACTTGAAGATCCAAGCTTATCACAAGCGATGACCCACATGTGTTACAGTCTGATAAAACTAACATTGAACTTATTTTCCATAATTCCAAAAGTTTTGTTCATTACACATCACCAGCGAAGCATGGTGGTTGCATCATCATGTTTTGGGACTGGAACTTCAACTGGAACTGGGGCCTTCGATAAGGTGGAGGGAGTTATGAACAGTTCGGGAAAAAACTGTGTTAGTACAAAACTTTCAGACTTTTGCTCAGAAGCATATTATATGTCAGGAAAAATCTACTCTCAAAATTATTTGTAAAGTACACTCTGTTAACGAGTGTACTTTACAGTTTTTCTCCATAGGTTTGGCACATTTCTTGAAACTGAGATGACAATTTCCAAATACCAAGGACAAATCCCAAAACTACCTTACAATTGGTCTCAACTGAATGGCATTTCTCATTGCTTTCATCAAATTGCCAATGTGTTAGTACATGTCTCAATTGCCTCAGTGGATCTGTGGAAATGGTTGTGTACATTTAGCCTACAGTTAGCACAATGTGCCCACATTTAGCACATTTTCAAAAATGGATAGATCTTGCTGATCGAACTGAATTAGTGTTTTTTCAGTCTTATGGCTGTCCTCTCCAAAACATGTCAGCAGGATTTCAGTGTGTAAGTCATAATATGCAAAATCATCTGTTCAATTGTCAAAATTAGTCAAGCATATCACAGGGGATCAGTGTAGAGGATGGTTGAGACATTCACAACGTTTTTTTTCCCTCGCAGCATTGAAAGGGAAAATATCGGCTGCGATGTGGATGAAAACCTTTGGCCAAACAAAGAGCAGCGTATGGATGGCCAAGAGGGGGAAGGTGACGATAGTGACTACACAGTAAATTCCATAGAGTAAATTTGACTCTCTTTTGAGTGGGACCAAATAGACTCAGTTTTAGAGTAATATTTACACTTGGAAGAGAGTAAAATAAAGAATAGACAAAAATAAATAAAAGTCACTGAAGGGTTGAGGAACCTTCAGGTTGGGAAACGGCCGCAGTACCACCTGAGCTACGCCAATTCTATTGTTTGCTTAACTTCAATATGTTTTTGGTCTCAGAGTTATGAAGATTCCAGCTGACACGAGCGATATACTTACTACAGTAACACAGCACCAGTAGCTCTGTTGCTCAGGGCGTCTCCCAAGCTGAAGGTCGTGAGTTCGTTCCTCAACCCTTGAGTGACTTTTACTTATTTATTTTACACTTCTTTATTTTACACTCTTCCAAGTGTAAATATTACTCTAAAACTGAGTATATTTGGTCCCACTCTAAATAGAGTCAAATTTACTCTACAGAATTTACTGTATAGTGAAAGTGTTACAGTAGTTGGTTCTTCATTTATGCTGTGCGCTAGGTATAATTTTAGTTATTAGTTTTTCATGAATATACAGATTTTGACTTACACTTTTGTTGCACTCTGTAAGTAACTTTGTGTCAATTTCCTTGACTGTGAGTGCAGTATGTCAAACCGCAAAAAAACGCAAGATAGATAGATAGATAGATAGATAGATAGATAGATAGATAGATAGATAGATAGATAGATAGATAGATAGATAGATAGATAGATAGATAGATAGATAGATAGATAGATAGATAGATAGATAGATAGATAGATAGATAGATAGATAGATAGATAGATAGCTTTATTGTCTGTAAAAACAGAAATGTAAAACAGTTGAAAAATCAAATTCAAACATTACAAACATCCCACACATTTAAAAATACATGACAACAGATAAAAACAATTACACAGTACATTGTGAATTAATTTGTATGTGATTTAAAAAAAATTCAACTGAGTTGTACAGAGATCACAATAATGGTGGAAAAGATTTTGAAATGTAGATGGATGTTGTTATTATATAGCAGGAAAATTTAAAATAAAAGTTCTGGACAGGAATGGAAACTAGGTAAATAAAAGTCTGGAGTTAATATCAGGTTTTGAGTTGGCATTTGGGTTTCAATCTGAAAATGATTCACGATACAAGTGGAGGCCCGCACTGTAATGAAAAAGCCACATAAATAATAGCAAACACCTTAGGTGGTGAACATAAAAAGGCCTGGAGGAGCATGGTAGCGACTAAAGTAGATGATGGAAATATCCTTTCTTTGGTGAAAATAAGAAAAAAAAATCATTGGACTTCAGCAGAAGTCCAGCGTATACTGTACACTGCAGAATGTTGTCATGTCATCAAAATCTTTAGAGAAACCCCATAATTACTGTAAATATGGAAGTTTCCATTTTAATTTTGTATTATTATAATTATTTTTAGATAAGAAATATGGAACGCTGATAACAGTTTGTCTTGTGTCATCAGACAGATGAAACATAGGTCAACTTGTATCAGATTGAAGGGAAGAGAAAAGTCTGTGGGGGAGGGGGGGGGCAGTACGGCATGTACATGTACAACTGCCAGAACAGGCTCTTTGGACCCTTTTAAATTGCTGATGTACTGTGGTGAGGCAAAGTCATAAAAACATATTGTTGTTTTCAATATATGGTAACTCTATCTAACTAATATAAAATATATAGCCCCACTATTTGTATTTATTTTTTACTTCACATGATGTCTGTGAACGAGCTGTGATTACTGAATGTATCCAAGCTATGCTAACATGCTAAGCTTGCATGATGTTCAAATATTTTAGGGCCAGTATATGCTTTTCCTGACAATATCTTTGGATCAATTGATGATGTTTCTCTGGTGGAAGAGGAAGTAAGCTCTACTAACAATGAGGATGCTGAGCTGGGGCTGTTGTCGGTGTGGATGATCACACAATGGAAGGTTACGTAGCCTACAATGAAGGAGGGAGTCCATATCGGACACGATGTGTCGTGAGAGCAAACAACCAGGACTCACAAGGCCACTGTCACACAAAAAAAAGACTCTTGTTGTAATTGACATGTGCAAAACAAGACAAAGGAGGAAGATATGGTTGCCAATCACTGTGAATTAGACGTGTGAACACTCATACTGACTGATTAGCTCTTGCTCATCTGGTCGTAAACAAACAGCTTGGCTGTGCGTCAGCTGTATAATCTACCTTTACCTAGCAACAGCTGTTTGCTTTGAGATGAGGCAGTGCACACAACACACAGTCCGAAAACCACAAAAAACAACAGCAAGATGGACATTGGCATTTGCAGTAGTATGTGGTCTTTTTCCAGAGCTGCGTCTTCTTCATCGATTGTGGCCTAATTTTTCTGTGTGTGTGTGTGTTCCTTTCACAATAATGGACTCCGATCACTCATGTGGCTTCCCCTTGACCGCCCACAGAACAAAAACATCGGAAGAGGTCAGAGGTGTGTGTGACTCCATTTAGTCCACTAAGTATTTTTTTCCATTTCTGACACACAATGAAAGTCGTGTTTACGGCTTGTGGATGACGCACATGAACACAAGGGACTCAACTCAGTGAACTGTAATGTACCTAAAATCAATCAAATGTGGTTAATGCAAGGGAAGACTTCAGGCGCACTTCCTGCACCTTGTGCAGTTTTATTATCATCAGAGGTAGATTGAAGACTCTAAATTGTCTCTAGGTGTAAATTGTTGTATATGTGTCCTGTGATTTGGTTGGCTACCAGTCTCACCCTTGGGCAGAAGTCTAATACATTTGCTAAGCACTGGAAATATGCCGTAGTGGTGAAAAGAAGCAACGTTTTTATTTCAATCTTCTTTTGTCGCCAAAGCTGTACAATGTTGCACAAATGTCATGTGTCATTAACAGATGTAACGAAAATGTCAACCTTGTGTCATCCAGACTGGCATATGCAAGGAGGAAATGAGACATTGATGTGACACAATGCATACTCTTATCAACAAGTCTGAAGGTCAGATGGTAAGGTTCGAGTAATGGCGATGCTTTCACTTTTATGGGTCTCCTCTGTACTGTACTGAATTATGTCCTATAGGATATACACTGCTTATTGTTTTAGCCTAATTATTGTTGTCCTTAACTTAAAATGTTCATATGGCTCAATTAAGGAATCCAAACATTTAGTTATTCCCTTTTTATCTTTGTAAAGGAACCATGAATTGGTGTAGATCGTCTACTGGGCCAGTTGTTGCATACAATGAAAAAAACATCATCATCATCATTATAAAAAAAATAAAAATAATTAAAAAAATAAAAATAATAAGAATAATAAAAAAATATAAATAGAAATATATATTTTTTAGATTTAAGATGTGTTTTAAATTCCACTAGAGAGCAGCATTGAATATAGCGTCACCAGTGGAAACATGATGACGTAAACGATGACTCATCCCGACCACTGCTTTTGGGGCGTGTTATGTAAATACTTTGCTGGGAAGGTTTTAAAAGGACACTGACATACCATTAGCATTCGCCTTCTGTTAAACGCACCCTTAACAGTTGGTTACTTGAATAAGTCATGCATTGTTGTGGCTTTACAGATTATAAGAAATAATTTGAAACAGGAATATAAAAAGAAGAGGCGATTCTTTTGATAACGTCTGAATTTCGAACCGTTGTGTGTGTGTGTGCGTGTTTTTACATAAATCGTCACAATTAGAACTTCCAATGTCCACCCCCCCCCCCCCCCACTAGCAACCTTATAATATGTTTTGTCCAGTTCACGTGTGTGATCTACAAAGTTGACTAAAGCTGAATAAGAGAAAAAAGGGGGTTGTGGGTGTGTCCAACATTGTTGTTTTTCCCCTTCTTGTAGGAACAAAGTGGTTTCAAATAGAATGAAACGGACAATAGTCGTCAAATAATATAATTTACGTTTATGTAGCTAACCATATTATTGTCACACCATGTGTTATCTAGAAACACACAAACATTCTGTGCTTGCGATAAAATATCTTAAATTCATCAAGTCTGACAAAAGTAGTGCCAGCGGGAGGGGCAACATTTTTTTATTTTTTTTATTCGGCTTCAAGGGACTCCCCTGCGTCCACTTTTCAAAGACTTTATGAGCGAGAAGAAGTGAAACAGTTGATCCACTCAAGTTTTATCGAGATGCCACACAAGAGGGGAACACACGGCCACCATCACAAACACGAGAAACACGCGACGGACACGAATGAGGTAAGAAAAGCTGCAATTAGCCTATTATAAGAAGTCTCTTCTCAAAGTGATGCGCGTTGATGCATGCTTGTATGTAACGTGTTGTGGCGTGTTATTAAATCGTCTTTTATACTTGCTGAATGACATGCTGTCAATCAGAAAAGCGTCATGTCTGTGGAAAACAGACATCCCGAGGCATTGCACAACTGCAGTTGTAGTTGTATTGTTATGCAACTGTGTTAAGATGCGCAGCCCACTTCTTCTTCTACGTACACTACCGGTACTGGCGGTAAAGTGTGGTGATGAAAGTGAGGGGTGGTGCAAAAGCACGTACACACAGGTCGACTATTGTTCCCTGGGAGGGGAAAAGGCTGCTGGAAAAGAATGCATTTGATGTGACTTGGCCAGTGAGTCAAAAGGCAACAGAACAGACAGCTTCGTGTTTTAATTGCCGACAGTGTGTTGGGAGTGGCACACACGGTTTTGGAGTGGCATGGGAAAGTTCGCGTAGAAGTCTACCAAGGAGTGACTTCCAGTGCCGAGTGACTGTTTAATTCCATTTGTGTGTTTTGCCTCCTCTTTTCTGATGGCGTACGCAGCGTACTACAACTCTCTTGTAAGTACAACTTGGAACACACTCTCTTGCTTTACAAGCGTGACAGTAACACGCTACGTTCACTCTTTGCTACTAGTGCGGGGTTTGTACAACTCTTAACCACTAGAACGAGTCTGAATGTGAATATGTTGGGTGACATAACAATTAAACCTTTTATATTTGTTTAAATTGTTTGATTAGCATGCCTTGTTGTTTCTTTCTGAGGGCCTTCGTCAAGAAAGGTGTTGTTAAGTGTTAGCCTTTTGCTCAACCTAACTGTGTGCTTAGTGAGTGAACCTCTGAAATGAGAAACCAAGTGAAACAATGGGTCGAAAATGCAGCATCCTGTAGAGTTCCCCCTGAATTTACTCCTTAACATTCTGTTGCCAAACAATAACCCTCCAGGATATTTCTGGACTGATGGGATTTTTGGGTGTTCCCTAAATTTGCTGAGTTTCAATTTTACACTCCCCGTTGGAACATATTTTAGCAATGGAAGTGAAAGTGTGGCTATTTTGCAAAGCAAACACTTAAAAAAAAATCCAGTAATGATAGCGTAATAGTTTGAACTTTGTTTTTGTCTCGCAGAAATGTACTCTTTTTACATTGTGCCCTCTAGTGTTCAGATTCTGATGCCACATAACTGCATTGCCTTGTGCAGTTACAGTAGATGGATGTTAATGTGCAGTTACATGATCTGTGGCTGTATGAATGACAATATTCACAAGCATGTAAAAAACAACAACATGCTGTTGGATGTTAAAATATCCATAATGATAGAGTTGTTACTCTAAGAAGCGTTGTATTTGAATGAAATCTATGCCTTGTTCAATAAGAGTTAGCATTTTTTGTTTTTGAACAATATTTTGTTTTGTTTAAAAAAGACAAGCATTTTCATCAAAATTGCAAGTCATAATGGCATTGAAGTACCAGTACTCACTTTTGGTGAGCACTCAAATGTAAATACTAAATACTATACTAATACAAAAAAAAAGTGGTATCAGTGCATCCCCATTCCCGAATAAAAACATGTAATAGATTTACACCTTCCACACCCTTTTAAGTAACCCACTTAAACGTGCGAAATAACAATTTTATAAGAATTTGCCACCGTTCCGGCTCTATTGTTCGCTTAGTTCTTTAAATGAGAACGTGTTTTCTTCAAGCTATTAATTTGTCACTCCCAACTGAAATTAACTGTAAAACTGGAGAAATATACATTGTATAATTTATTTCAAAAACAACAAACAAACAAAGATTAAAATTTTGTAAAACGAAAGTCTGCTAGCTTAATGCTAATATATAATGTGCCACAACATAGCAATTGTAAATTAGCATACATGTTAACGATACTTATTAACATTCAAATAACTGCTACTTTACTTACACACATCACATGGAGCAGCATCACCTACAAATAGAGCATACAGCAGTACTCATACACGTACGCAATATTCTCTCCCCTCTGTAAGCAAATATTCAAATGTCAAAACGTGGTACATGTATACCACTGAAGGAGTGTCATCTTCCTCTTATCATTACAGTGCATCTCTCCCTATTGACCTCAGCTGACCTCATGTTGCGTGACAATGTGGTACTACGCTAAAGGCGAGCAACTCTTAATTTGGGCTTTCCTGTTTGTATGCTGTAAAAACCCATAAAAAGACGATCTCTGTAACTAGTTTATCAACAATCCATCTATCTGTCTGTTTCAGGTCAGAAATGAGGACACAATGAATCCTTAAGAGTGCATGATGTTCAATCTGTTTGTCTCCCTCTGCTGCCGAAAACAATCACGCGTAAGATCATGCTGATAAATGCTACTTCCTCAAATAACAGGCGTGTCCACGTGATTCCAGTCTTTAGTTGAGTCAGTATTTTTGCTCCACTGTTCAGTTTTACCCCTTGACTTACATAATTTCACTAAAAAAACACCACATATTTCATTTCTGTTGCCAGATGTTGCAAAATTAACATTTGTGCAACTTCTCTTTGACTGAAGTCATTTGTTGTAACGCCCAGACGTATGCAGGCACCACAAAATCAAATGAACTGTGTGGGAACGACACGCCCACCTACAGAGAGTGACAAGAATATGAAATAGTTGTTGATATTTGATATCAGCTGTTGCTTCTTGAAGATGCTTTTGCATATCTGAGTTTTGTTGTTTCTCTGATGCATTTCTTAAGTTAGATTTGTAGAGAAAGCTTACACAGAATGGCTATGTGGGCTTTTTAAAGGAAGAATATGTAATAGACACAACTTTTATATCAGATTGCATTTGATGTGGCCAGTGAGTATATTCACTAAAGGAATCATGAAAGTGTTTGCTATTTTAAAAATTGTTACATTTTTAAATATGGAGTCAGATCTTTTTCTGAAAATGCCTGAATTCTTAGCTTAACCTTGTCTATTACTGTATTTACAATGTAATGTCATGTATTTTCGATGATAAAATAAATGTTTGCTCAATGCTGTTAACAATGTAATGCCACGGACTTCCGACTTCTGGGTTCCACACATCAGCGTAGTTTCCGGCCACTGATGGCCGTGTTCCAACACTCGCGTCCCCACCCCTGCACCCCCCAACAGCGCGCTCCCGCCGATGGTCGGGTGCGTCTCAACTCTCTGAAATGCTTCGGACAACTGAGACAGACATACTACACACTCGCACACGTCGACGGGAGCGCGCAACCGAGGGGCACAAAGGCGGAAGCGCAAGAACTGGGACGAGGCCCACACGTTGCAAACAGAAAACGGAAACAAAGCTGATGTGTGAAAACCAGGAAGTCAGAAGTCCCGCCTCCTCCGTGGCATATACCCCATAGTAATAATACCAAAGTAACTCACAATTGTGTCTGATAACTTTCGTAGACTCCTACTTGTTTCCCCGGTCACTGGAAGCAGCTCCTCTCATTCCCTTTAAATTTAGTTGACAAAGTCTTTGACATTGTGGAAAGTGAAATAGACTCGCTCAAAGAAAATTGAAGCGCACAAAATATGCATCTAAGGAACTGCAAGCAACTCTCCATTTGCTGATGGTGCAATGTTGGCCAGGGCGATCACAGATCTCTGCTGTGAACTGAAGTCGGCACTTGTAGACCGCCCTCCACTTTGATAGTTTATGTCATACACTAGCCTTGCCGTGGCTCAGTGGGTAAAGATGTTGATAATAATCATGCGTTTGATTAATTGATTTCTATGATCATTCAGAGGGTTCAATGCACTTTGTTGTCATATTTATGAATGAAGTACGTGACATCCAACCACCACACATATCAGCCGAGTGCAGATTCTTTCAGCCTGCACCTTGATCAATGCACCAAAATCACATTTGCGCCACAACTTAGACCTGCTCTGAGCTGGTCTAAAGTCGACATTCAGTCACCAAATTGACAGGTGCGCCGGGGCAGGTTAAAGAAAACGCCCTTGGTTCTTGCCAAATTCCCAAACACGTTAAACTAGACTAGCTCACAAAACTCAAGATGCGGCAGGGTTTTTTTCTGTCTACAAAAATAGAGCCCACCCTATGTCCACAATTCAATACTACTTCATTGCAAATGTATACAGCAATTACCTCCAAGCATAATATATTCAGAAAAAAATCTCTTGTGTTTTTCTTGTCAACAACGCATCTATTGTGTCTTCCCATGCAACGCTGATCTCATTAAATCTTGACTAGAGCCATATCATCGGAGTTGACGACGCAGACTAATTACAGCGTTTGTATTGTTTCCCGTGGTGCATCAGCTTGTTTGACGGGCTGGGTGGCTTGGGACTTTACATTGCCGATAGTGTCGGCACGACAGGGAATGTCTCATGCACAGTGTGAATAAGAAGACAACTGGGTTTGTAACGTGACATGTAATGTCATGTTCGCTACATACTTTATTTTATTTATTTTTGAAATGACACGAGTCAACATGCTCTGTGTGGACATAGAGATGTCAAATCTTAGTCCAGGAAGTAAAAATCCTGCCACAGTTTGGCTTTAGCTACAGGTGCTTATACTCAACCGGCAAGTAAACCAGCCGATTCAATATACTGTAATATTCAAAATTTTATTTGAAGTTTCAATATGCTGTATGGAATTCTAAGAAATGTTTTATTTGATTTTTTTTTTAAAATAGTCATTAATATGTACGCTAAAGTCATGCCGAGTGTTAGCCACCCTATGGCTCATGTTCCCCCTGTATACAGTATGTCACAGTGTGCAATGACACTCATTTATATTTGGCACCCATAAACCATGATGCTATATATGGTAAGGCCCATGGACTCAAAGCTTCAGTGACCAGTTGATCTTGGTTCCACAAACAGGAGTAGCAAGTTTTAAAGGCATTAATTTGCAGACAGCATACCGATTCTATCTCTGTGACTCACGCAAAAGCTGTCTTGTGTACACACTCCACCCAAGTGCGTCCTGAAGAGGCACACATGCGCATAACACAGATATGAATTCAGACTTTGCACCCACGATACTTTGAAGTGACAAGTTAAAAGAATAGCTTTAAATAGTTCTATCTCTCTCTTGTTTGCATTAGTTAGGGCTGCAGCTATCAAAAAAAATAAAAAATAAATAAAAGTATTTTTGCTTGGTTGAAGAAAAAATAAGAATACACTTAATAATGAACGACCTATTGATTTATTTTCCCCTAAATTCAAACTGTGCTTTGCAACAAACAAGTAATAATAAAAAAGTAGCAGTAAAAATAAGTGAGATTTTTGGGCTATGAGACATTGAGATCAGAACTAGAGAAGCGATTTTGCGAACTAAAACAGCACATTTGAGAGATGCCTTGTTTGTTAGAAATTGATCAGTGAAGTGCAACTGCGTCAAGCTGTCAAAAGTGCGTAGAGTCATTTTAGAAAAGAAATCGGATGGATGCTGCAGTGCTAGCCTATATAAGGAGCATTCGGTTAGCCTTAGTGGCTAGCTGCTAGCCACTAGCCTCTAACGCTATGAACAGGCTTCACATTCTACCATGTCTATGTATTTATTTTATTTATTTATTCATTTATTTAGATTTTAGCATCCTTACTTAGTTCTTGAACATTATTTCAGGATGATGTGTTGATGTTGGTGGCAAATGTCTGTGAAGGCAATTTAAACTTAAACTGAGCTTTAACAATGGGCTCTTTGCACAAATCCACTACTTCCTGAACTCAAGCAACTTCAAAATAAAAGCATACCAAGCACTGACTGTCTGTAATACAGTATTTGGAAAGATTTTATTTTGAAGTTGACCTTCTTACCATGTTGGCGCCGTGTTACCGTCATGCATAGCATTGCTACTGCTAGCTTGTCTGTCTTCCCTACCATGCACACCAAATAAACAAGTACCCGAGGCAGAAAAAAAATCCTCAAGCATTTTTTTTTATCGAGGTTCTTGTATTCCTCGAGGACACGTTTCACCCCTTGAGTCGTTAAGAAGTTGGTGTTTACGCTAGTACGAACTGCACTTAAGCTAAGATAACTAAGTGAATTCTTGAACCCTCCTCTGTTTTCATTTATGTGCTCCCTTTATTACTTTATGGTTATGGTCATTGAAATGGTATAAGTGGCTTATTGAATACTTTTAAAATATTTTGTCTGAAATGCCAATTTTAATGTAATAATTTTGTTGCAAGGTTCAATTCTGTGTAAAACTTGAATTTTAACATAACAGAACAATGTACAATGCTTGACATAATTACATTTCGGTGGTGACTTTTCTACAGACTTACAGTATATTGCTTTTTGCTAAATAGGTTGTTCACATAAAAAAAGAGGTTAGAGAAGAGGAGTAGAGAAGGTTGCCTGTCATTTCTTTACCTTTAGTTTGACCAAAGAAAGCTTGTCTACATTATATTGCGTGCAGAATCTAAATCTATCGCCTCCCTTTATTGTTTGTCAATGAGAAGTTACATAAGCTCCCCTTTATAACAGTTGATCGACCTGTGTGTGTGTTCATGTGTGTTTGCTCAAGGCATGAATATGATCATAAAAATGGGTGTGCATGAACTTTGGGTAAAAACCTAGATAGCTTTCACATGTTGTTTAAAGAATAGTCATATATAATATACCCATCCATCCATGCGTATGATGTGCATGGATGTGTGTGCGGGCTGTGGTGGCTCAGCTCACTTCCAGTTGAGTTAAAGTCCAGCCTCCTGTGAGCCGTGCACGTGCGAGCGTCCCCTCCTAGCCACATCAGGCCCTCGTCCCACCACGCCCCCTTCCTCGCTGCCGCCTCCCCCTTTCCCTCCCTTTTCCCTCCCTGCGTGCTCGAAACATGCAGCGAGCCGACAGACACGCCAGCGGCTGCCAGACAAACACTCACACACACATACATACACAAAGGCACCATCAGCCAACATGGGCCAGATACTGAGCTGGATCCGAGGCCCCCGAGAGACCTCGACCCTGCAGGATGTTGCCGTGGAGGAGCAGGTGTGTGTTATAGCGTGTTAATGTGTGTGAGTGTGTCGGGAAATGTGCTGAGCAACCTACTAAAAGTATCCACGTGTGTTTTGTTTTGTTGCTGTGAATCAGCCTGAGAAGAGAACGGCACAAAGCTTGCCATACAGTTTGGTCTTTTACTGTTCTGCTAGGAGAAACTTTCGCAGCGGAAAACTGCACTGGCACCAGTCCAAGATAGACCTCGCTCCCTGTTTGCGGAATGTGGAGCTCCTGGTCAGCCCCTGCGAGCGGAATATGTGTTTTCAAGTAGTCATATTAAGCCAGTTTGGGACAAGGCCTTCACTGTTTGCAAAAAGCACGCGAGCAGGTGTGTGTTTTGTTTTGTTCCATCTTGTACAGATTGTTGATAGTCAGGAAAAGGCTTCGAGTCCTTGGAGAGTTTCTGTGTCTCGCCCAAATAGCTTTCTCATGTGATAATGTGTTGCGATGGAGCAATCTGAATGGGTGTGTTGCCGGTTTTAGGCTTACGTTTTCTTTTTCTACTTTGTGCAACCTGAAAAGACATATAATCATAGTGTGGTTGACTTTTATGATACTTTAATGAGTTTAAAGGGATTATATAACAGTCCCGCTTGGGTTATTCCGCTGTCAGTACTTTATTGTCAGGGCCATATTTGTTTACGTGTGACTGTCAGCTGGGAGTGTTCATCGTTTTCATTGGAAGGTTGTTGTGATCAGGTTGAATTCACAATTTTCACTGGCCTGGAAGAATTTTCATTACAAGGACAGGAAACAGGCTCTGGGAAAACATATCCAAGCGGCACATGCACAAGCATTAGAGCAAAGTTCACAGATAAGAGAAGCGCAGATCCATTAAAGGTTGACTGGATGCTTCTTTTCTTCTCAACCGTGTACTTTAGGTGTGAATCAGCAAGTAATATCTTAGACTTTCATACCCCTGCGTGAAAGCATGGAACTGCAAATGCAGAGTAAACTGTTTTGACTAGGCTATGTCGTTTGAACATATACTGCAAAATCATTTGAACATATTTATAGTTATTCCAGCGTATTTATAAAGTCGAAGGTATTGACAATTCCGAGTTTACGTCACAAGACAAAATGGCGGTCAACTTGGTCAAAGGAAGCTCTCTGCTCCTTGAAATGCTTTGGACTTTGGTCATTGTATTTGATTTGTGAGGATTATGTTGATTTCAAAATGTGATGAAATGTCATTTGATTACTATAACAATCCATGTGGTTTGTATGCTAGTCACAGACAACAGCAATACAATACGCCGTTTGTTTACACTGTGTAAAGCAAACATTTGCAATTTTGCATTGCCTTGCATTACAGAAATATCAGAAATACAGAGATGTTTGGACTTGTCAATTAGTAAAGTTGTTTGAACATATTTATAAAGTCACTCAAACATATTTACAAAGTCGCTCGAATGCATTCTTAACGTCGTTCGAACGTATATTTAAAGTTGCTTGTACGTGCTGGTTAAGTCATTCGAACATGTTTATAAAGTTATTGGTAAAGTCGTTTGAACATATTTCTGAAGTCGCTCAAACATATTGTTTGAACGTATTGGTAGGTCAAATGTTAAAAACAGCCATACTGCCACAGGATAATTGCTATAATTGTGCATGTGCGCTGTGGAATTATGGGGGGGGAATAAGTTTTTAGCATTTAGCCAGTGTTTTACCAATACGTTTGAACAACTTTACCAATACGCTCGAGCAACTTTATAAATAGGTTAAAATGTCTTATCAATATGTTCGAACGACATAGCCCAGTCAAAACAGTTTGCTCCAAATTGGCAGTTCCACGCTTCTGTACAACACAATGGAAATTGATACATTACAAGAGCCATTGCAGCTGAATGATGTTTGAGCCCTGACTGTGCAGTTCGAATTTATAAGCAATTACCATTGATATTGCCACTATTTGTGGATACGTCAGTAAAGGATCTGAATAGTTTACAATTCAGTTTAATTTATCATTCAAAAGCCTTAGTTTGTTATGAAATCACATTGGCCGGTTAGTCTGTGTTATGTGCGGGTCACTGCACATTTGTCGCATTATGCCTGCAAACTGAACTTCAGTCGTCATCATTAACCTGCTATTTCAAGCTACTCATGTCAAGTGAGCGTATATGTGAAGTAAAGCTTAAAATAGGCAAAGAGGAATCTGTTGAGTGGATAAGATTAACATCCATCTATATGTAATGCAGTGTTATATACAATAGAAAAGAGAATTGGTACACACGTTTTCTCCTGCCACAAATTATGATTTGCATTGAATGCGGTTGTGTATAATTGCGCAGGACTCAGCCAGACTTCCAAATATTGCTTGCAGGCTTTTGCCATGCCTGTTATGTAAAATCAAGCTTTAAAGGGCTTGCCTGTTATAATGCTTTTTGGAGCCTGCTGTCTTTGTTCCTCCTGCCTGTTTGCATCTGCCATGCTTGGGGTGAGGCAGCTGTTTGTCCTGAAATGCAACCACTAAGCAGAGGAAATAAAAAAACTGCCCTTTTAATTACTAGAAATGCAATATAGTAAGTGAGATGTTTGCTTCTAGACTTCACATAAACACATCAGGACACACGTTGTTGACATTATTTTGCGCTACTTTTCACAATTGCTGACAAGTTCTAACTTAATAATCTTGATCTCGTTAAAAGCTGTATGTGTGCTCCAGAAGGTGATAGCCTGACAGTGGGAGGTTAAGTTGAAATGAAGGACAGCAAACAGGTTGTATGGGGCTAAATTTAGAGAAGGCACAGCAAAGGACACCTAAAGCGGGAGGACGTAGATGCACGTGGAAACTGGAGATGTTTAGTTTGCTCAATTAAATCACTAATGTGGACCTTTCTGTAAAGCCGAAATTAATCTCATGTGTGAATGTGAGCGTGATACATTTCAGTCTCTCTAAAGCCTGTAATTGACAGCTGATCACCCTATAGGGTGTACCCCCAAGTCAGCTGGGAAAAGCTCGAGCTTCCCACATGACCCTCAACAGGATAAACATTCTAAATGTTATTTATGGCCATACATGTTGTCTTTAATTCTATATGTTATGTTAAAGTATTATTAGAGTACATTTTAATGGCGTTACCCTCATAAGCAGCACAATTCATTATGTAAATCTATAAAGTACACTGGAAAGAAATGAACATTTCCAATAAAGTACTAAAATAAAAATAAACGGTGTAAAGTTTGGTCAAGAAAAAAAACAACAACAAACTGCAAAGGGGCTCAGTTAAAATTTTACTGTGTTTGTTTGACTGATCATATTTTAGCAGGCCACTTTTCTTTGTGGTGCAGGTGGAATAATTTCATCGGGACTCAAATGTCAAAAAGAGAAAATACAATTCCTGTAACCGAAGTGGAAAGATTATAGCAGATCATATTTTTTCCCTTCTGTCTGCTGGCTACTTTCTTTTTGATGGAGGATGAGATGAGACGGATTTAACACTCGTTTGCGTTATGGGGCTGTGAGAATGATTCCATCATGACCCAAAGATAGAAGGAGAAAGCACCAGTGCTCTAAAATATAAAAAATAATCCAAAAGTATGTGCGAGAAAAACTAATTTTATTAATGGGACCATGTGTTTTCCTATACTGGTTACTAAAATTACATGAAGAGAACACTGTACATCACCAAAAGAACACAATGCTCAGTTTGGCAAGATGATGACAGCATCATATATTTCATAGTTTTTTCTTTAGCTCGAATTGGACCTAAAGTCCTCATGAAAAGTTTCAAATCATAGTCAATTATGGCCCCAAACCTTTAAAAAGTCAAAATGTGTCATGCTGAAAGACTTCATCCGCAAATGCTCTCAGTTAGGCGAAAGGTGCTTGGTTTTAGGGTGTGAACACTTATGCAAAATGTACACATACACTGTATATTTTTCTCAGGGACATTGCAGTTTAAATCCCCTGGACATATTGTATGATATTGTATCCAACTATATAGTTTAGGGCTAATATTTTTTAGAATAGTTTATTCTATTGATTATTCATTCCATAATTCCTTTAATGCAATGGCAACTCAATTACTTCTTATTATTACTACAACTGCAAATAATGATAATTTTTGGAATAGATTAAACTGACTACTATTTGTCCCATAAATTGATTATGATTCAGTTAATGATTTGGTCCATGGCGTGTACAAAACTTGGTAAAACTGTTGCTCATTTTTTTCTCAAAGTAAAAAACAATTTTTTGCAAACTTATAGTTTGATGAAAGACAAATGTAATCAATCTGCTTTCACGAGGGACTGCAGAGAATGTTTCTTTTGAAAGGTTGAAATCAAGAGGATTTGGACAAGTTTAAGCGATTATTAGAATTAGTTAGATTAGATTTGATGATTAGTTCGATTAATTTGTTGCACTACCAACATTTTCCTCCTTTAGGTTACATTTTCACGAAATCACCACATGAATTCAAGAGTGGAAGAGATTGGCTTAAAGCACGCACACCCCCCCCCCCCACACACAGGAATTAGGATATTTTATTGTTTTGCTGTAATGACTTCATGAACCTGTCAACATCAATTCCTTAATAGAAGAGGCTAAATGAATCCCTAACCTGCCCCACATTGTCTACAAAATGAACAACTTAAGAGAAACCTGTCAAACCTGATACATATTTATCTTTCAAAACTCTGTCAGAACGAACCTGGGGAAAAACACTTCCACCATCGTTTTAGATTTTTTATTTAACTGGACATGATCAATATGAGAAACAGTCTTGGGAATTTTATGACAAATGGAGTTGACCTTTGAATTATGATTTCCCATTCAAAGAAATGAAACCTCGTTCTATTGGTCTGGTTCAGTACAATGACATTTTTGTCAATTATATTAAAATATAACTTTGATGTCTTGCAGAGTCAGGTTGTTTCCTGAACACACCCATTTGAGACGTATGAATTGCTTGTGGCGATTTCTTGGGTCTCTTAACAGGTCTCACCTGGATTTGGTATGGTAAATGAAAATTTTAAGCCAAAAATGAAACACAAAATATTTCTACTTGTTTCTTAGCTGCAATGGAAGACCAAAAATATGTCACACATGACACGAATATGATGATGTTGCATGCTGCTAAGCCAGCTGTTAAGTGTTTGGCTTTGCATGTTAAGGCATGCGCACTCTCGTCAAATGTTCACGTTTAGTTTGGTCTTCTCCACAGGAAGTTGCAGTGCAGTCTTCAAAAAGTTTGTTGCTGACATGACGTGTATTTTGTTTGGCATCCATTTTCAGTGGAAAAGCTGCATTTGTCACTTCTTCACTGTTTCTTCCCATTAACACAATTCCAGTTTCTTCTGTAGGATAAAAAATTGTATTCACTGTTTTTCAGACAAACTCATTTTGCCAGCCCTCTGTAGATATTTTGACTACATTATCTCAACTTTCATTTCACTCCTCGAGAATGCAAGGCTATAGGCTTTGAGACTAAAACCTTTAAGATTACAAGCTTTGTACGGGCGGGGCCAAGGTCTGCTTTGCTTCATTATTTGACAACACAGATAAGTGTTGTCAGGGGTTACCAAGTAAGGCATTTGGATCCAGTACAAGCATGCAGTGTTGCTTTTCGGAGACACACTTGCTCTTTGTCGCGGTCAAAAGCAGAATGACATGTTCTGTTGTCTCATTCCGGGGAGTGGAGCTCTTAAAGTAGATTTGCTATGCTGAGATCCCAAATCAGACAAATATTCCTACCAGAAAGTGGATTTGGCTATCTTGCTTTTTGTCCTTTTAAGGGGATTGTGGTCGCATAATTTCAGACACTTGAGGGAGCCAGTTGTAAGTAAAGGGGTTTTCTAAATTTGTTGTGTAAAACAGGACTGCTAGCTGCAAATATATTCATGTGATGCTTTCAAAAAGTAATCATGAGTTCACATTAAGGGTGAAACGAGTCCTGGAGTGTTTCATTTATTTGGTTTGCATGGGTGGGAAGACAGTCAAGCTAGCCGTAGCCATGCGTTGCATGACGGAAACACAACACCAACGTGGTGAGTAGACCAACTTCAAAATAAAATCTTGCCAAATACAGTAATACATGGACATCAGTGCCTTGAAAGGCTTTTATTTTGAAGTTGTTCTTGGCACAGCGTAGTGGCTTGGTGGCTGACTTGACTCAGCTTCCCGCCTAGAAGTTGGGAGTACAGTTGATTTAAATTGCTGTCACAAACTGTTTCCAGTGCCACTAAACATTGACATGTCATCCTGAAATCATGTTCAATTGCTAATTAAGGACGTTTAAAAAAAATCCTGTCGTTAATTACAAATTACATTGTAGAATTGGCAACATTAGCGGCTAGTGGCTAGCAGCTAGCCACTAAGCAAGTGGCCATCGGACTACTCACCAAAGGCACTTTGATAGGCAAAAATGACAGCCTAATACATTTGCAGTTATTACGGATCCGTTTTTAACAAACCAGGCTTACTTATATCGGCTATTTTTTGCTGGCAAAATCACTACTGTGGTTCTGACAACACTTTGTGTCTCAGCCCAAAAACTCACTAATGTCTCTCGAGAAGAAAATAGTAATATGTTCTATGTGCCCCACCAGTATAAACACGGCATTCTGATTAATATTGCATTTGTGAAATAGAAATTAAGCAGCAAAATCCTCCCGTTTTTATCCATCTCAGGTGCCACTTGCTGTCAACAAAACTGTAATGTCATTTTTAGTTGACAGCAAAATGGCCGCCCCTGAGATGGATAAAAACAGGTAGATTCATAAAGATATTTTGCAATATTAAACAGGCATTTATTCAACAATATGTTTATTGTTGTGATTGTAGATTACAGTGATATTAAACTGCACACAATCCTATTATAGTTAGTTTGTGATACTTTTTTATTTATTTAATCAATCTCTCGGACTTTGTTCATTAGAACTGAGAATTATTATTCATAAAATAATTACATCTTGAATGACATAAGATTGTGCAGTTGTAAAATTATTAATTCCTTGGCTAAATTTTTTTGTTTAAAAAATGCACTATTATTTGGTGAATGTGTAACTAAATTATCCTAAAATGACAAAAATAAATAAAAACCAGTGGTATTTTTGACAATAATTTTTACATTACGACAATAATGACATAAACAATAATGTTTTTTAACACAACTTTGCCACTTTTCCCGTGTTATTTCCATTTTGCATTCAAAAACTAAAACATCACTGTGATTCAAAATTTAGCCTAACTATAGCTAATGTTGTGGCCAGTGCTTGCATACTGACAATGTGGACTTTGTCAGCAGTGACCCACATTTAAACTAGAGTTTTTATCATGAAGCAGAAAATAGCACAAAAGTGTGAGATGACAGACATGGCAAGCCCACAGCGAAGAGTGACACTACATTGTCACTTCGGTGTTGTGACTATTATTAGACACGGGGAGGTGCTGCTGTCCATAGCAATCCCTTCTCAATACACTCAAGTAGATAAAAGGATTAACTTTAAAGAGCTGGCTGGCAGCGTGCAGAGCAGAGGAAGCCTCAAATGCTATTTTTTCTTTTTCGTCTTACATAACATCTGGCTACTGAGCAGAAGTTTCCTGTGCGTCTGAACTATACATGTCTGTTTCTATCCTGGGTCGATTTTAAACGAACCTTTTTGTTCTCCACTATGTTGTGTTTGGGTTGGGTTGGTTCGAGACATGTGATCGGACCCGCCTCCTTCTTTTCTCTTCTTTCCAACCGCACACATTCAGCCTCTGTTGGAGTGGCTGAACAGTCGAGATTCCAGAGCAGTGAGTCTATCAGTCACACCCAGATGCTGCCGGACTACACGGCCCTTTCTGTGTCTTCTCCACATCACACAAAAACTCTCCCTTAATGTTACTTACCCCCTTCCAGTTGATGTATGTATTTTTTTTCCACGTAAGCAATGGCAAGTGGGCGGTTATGTATTGGGCCGACTGTCTAATCGGACTGAGCCTGCTCAACTGCCTTCAGGGGGAAGGGGAGGGCCCTGCCTGACACATGCCACTGCCAGCTTGTTGTGCACACCCTAAAGGGCGGAGCAGCAAGTTGTGCTCGGCTGGGCGTGTGTTTTCAGATGTGTTCGTGCGTGCGCGCGTGTGTGTATGAGCATGAATGCGGATTAAAAGAGAGGATCTAAGGTGATCAAGCCTGAAGAGAACATCTTGGACGTCCATATAAGTTATATTGAGGATATAATTGCAAAAGCAAACCTATGGTATGTATGCAGAGTGCATTTCTCTTTGGTGAATGTGTGTGTGTTTGGGTGTGTGGAAGGACTTCCTGACTGTTACCTGGAAACTTTTTTACAGCTCTCCTATGGAGGATAGTTTGTCAACAGTGTGCTTGCGCTTTTAAGTGAGGTTTTCTGCGTGTCGAGCTATCGAGGTTGGAAAGTAGCTGTCACAGAATTGTTGGCGAAGTAAACAACAGGACCGTAAATGGTGCTCTATTAATATCTTGCTTGTGTCATCATGGCCAGACAGTAGCTGAAAATTGTGTTACCAAACATTATCTGATGTGTCATTAGATTGTTGTTTTTGTTTTGTTTTGCAGACCTCTACCAAAGCAGAACAATCATTATTTAGATGAACACCAAATGATAAACTTCTATAAACTGCATATAGGTTTGTGTTAGTTTCAAAAAGATAATAACTACCTTATGGTTTGTTCCCTGTGGCATCACGTGGATTAATTTTAGCATGTCTATCTCATAGTTAAGAGGTCGCGGGTTTAATCTTGGTTTGGGAAGTTTGCATGTTTTTTGGGGAATCTATCTTGGTAAATGACAAAAAATATATCTAATTAATTAAAGAATCAAAATTAGACAATGTTTGTTTGTCTATATGTGCCCTATGATTGATTAGCAACCAGACCAGGTTATACCCCGCCTCTTAGCCAAAGCCTGTTTTTACCACCACTCCTACGTTTTGTCAAAATTGATGACGTTAATCATGTAATGCACTAACAAGCAAAGGGCCGGATTTTCCAAGATCTCAAATAGTGGGTGTTAAATTTCTTGTTCACTCATACTTTTGGTGACGAGTGTGAAATGGTAAAGACCTTGTTCAAAAGTGGGTTTCTCTCCCACAAGCACAGATTGAAATTTGAGGTGATGGAAATGGAAGTGTTAGTGGAAGAACCGAGCAACACCATAAAATACATGTTTTGTTACTGTAGATTTTATCTCTGCATAGGAATTGTATCGTGTGCACATCTTGCATTACATTATGTTTAAAACTTGAGACAGAACTCCCGAAAAACTGCTCTGGGAGAGGCCATCACCAGTTGTTACAGTGCACTGAAATGACCCTAACACAAGAAAATGCAGAGTTTTGCCATACGAGGTGTGCCAGCAAAAGTCCAGGACTAATCGTCACAACAGTATTTTAATCCCAAACTGTGAGTATTCCCCTTCAATATAGGCCAGATGATCAACTAGCATGTAGAGATCCTGTGGCTTTGTTCAGTGTGTGAGAAGAGGCGAGATTTGTAGCAGGACAACTCGTGGCTTCTTTACCATGACAACCCACCAGCTCGCAATGCCCTGAGCAACCAGCAGTTTGTGACCAAGAAGGACATTACTGAACTGCAGAATCCTCTGTATGCACATGACCTGGCTCGGTTTTTTATTTCCTCTTGGCTGTGATGACAGTGCTGTAGAGGATCCCGGAAGAATTCGGCCAGGAGTGCATGAAGTCGTGGCAGAAGGCTGGGAAGGTGTGCTAGGCTGTACTTAATACTTAAAAGGTTTGGATTTGAAATATTGCTTTTGTGACAACAGTCCTGGAACTTTTCTGACAATAGGTGATATTGCATGGATCCTTCTCACGTCTGGCTTGACGTAAACCTTTAGATCAGGGGTAGTGAACCCTGGTCCTTGAGAGCCGCTGTCCTGTCTGTTTTCCATGTCTCCCTCCTCCAACACAGCTGACTCATTATCAGCTCATCAGCAAGCTCTGTAGAAGCCTGATAACGATTTTGTTCATAAAATCTGATGTATTGGTGGCGGGAGACATGGAAGGCAGGCAGGACAGTGGCTCTCCAGGACTAGGGTTTCCTACCCCTGCCTTAGATCATTCAGAAGCTCCAAAAATGACATCTATGATTGAACAATATGTCTCTCTCTTTTGTTTTTAGTATTTCAATAATGTAGCATGATCAGATGCCGTATTTAAACACGCAAAAACAACCGATGCAATTTGTATCAGGCTTGATAAATTGAATTTCGTATGCTAAATTAATCTGTTTGCTTCAATCCATTCCCATCGTGTTGCATTGTGGTGCTAAGGAATTATGTTCAAGTGAATTGAGGAGCTCCATTTACACAACAGTAGTGTTTTGTAATTCGGAGCTGGGCTCGGTCGCTATCCCCTGCGAATGGCGGGGAAACAATGTAGACTACTTTTAGGAGGGCGTCTCGGCTATCTGAAATGCTTCGTACACTGAGACAGACCCTACACACTTGCAGCCTCGCACCCGTCGACGAGAACGCGCAACTGAGGGGCACAAAAGCGGAAGCGCAAGTACTGGGACGCGGCCCACACGTTGCAAACCGGAAACGGAAAAACAAAGTTGATGGGTGAAAACCCAGAAGTCGGAAGTCCCGCCTCCTCCGTGGCATATAGTCCATTAGCCTGTGTAACCACCTTGTTGCCTTTCATAGGGTAAATAATAGCTTCCCATATCAGCTTTGTGTTCAGTTCAACAGGCTCAGACTTGAGACTGAGTAAATACATTGAAATGAGATCATCATTATTTCAGTTTATGTACTTTTTTTGTGGCATTTTTGTTTGGTTTTTGCTTTGAGATTTTCTAATGTAAGATACACAAGGAAGGTCGGAAAACACTGCATTATAGTACAGTAGACATTTGAGCCTGTTGATATTTCTCCTGCTCCTCCACTGGGAATGAAAGCCAGTGCATCCAGTGTATTTATACTCCGGCACAGAGCCTGACAATGATACTGCATCATTAACTCCCCACCTTTCACTCTTCTCCTCTCTTGCTGCTGCTTTCCTCACTTCCACCTTTTAAAACTGCGATGATGCACACCACTGTTTCCATCTCTTTGAGCTGCCTGCTCTATTTAAAAGCTGAAGCAGTAGCTGGAGAAGCAGCTGCTGCCATCCGAGTTTGCATGTGTCTGTGTGTGGTTTTGAGGGGAGGAGCCTGAGATTAGTCATCAGTTTTCAAAACAGGCTTGATCTTAAACTGCGTAGTTGAGTTAGGCCTGGGCCTACTGCATTGTTTGTGCGCTGACCCCGTTTTCCCTCATGTCATGTATTTGATAGCTGACAGGTGATCTGTGCATCACACCCATCGAAACCATAGAACAAGCGACATATTTGTTTTGTCATGTATTCCTTATTTGAGAATATTGTGACGCCACTGTTGAAGCCATTGAATGTTGAAACGTGTTCCTATTTTGGCTGTACACAAGCACAGCTGTTCTAAACTAACTGTCATGTTTCTGTGAGATTCCATTGGTTCATCATCCATGTGCCACTCAAATAAGACACGTGTGGTCAAACTATCAGGCACACTCAGAGACTAACTGGAATAAATTAACTTTCCAAATAATGCTATTAAATCAACATAATCAATACAAAAGTGTTCATTCACATAGCTTTAGCTTAGCTTAGCATGAATAGACCACTAGCTGTGTTCAGTTTGGGTATACTGTACTTGCACTTATAGGTATAAGCTACATTGCTGTTTGCTTAGGTGTGTGTGTTGTGTGTAGATGGACAAGGGATGAGGAATATAGGAATGCTGCAGATGGCACACCACGAAGCCTGCATAAAGTTTGGGTGGGTCTCAGCAAAACAATCGTCCCACATGTAACTACAGTATATTTCTGACCAAATTATGTTGGCTCTTTTACATTTTCAATGGAAACAACAGCAACTTTAAATATTGTACAAGAGAATTAGTTAAAGGTTTGACTGGCTAAGTTAAGAAACTTAATGAAAAGTTGGTTATAAAGGCTTTGAATCACTGTGGCTAAAGTGTTTCCTGACAAAAAGACCATATAGCTTTTCCATATTTGTGGCGTGTTTATTCATGAAGTGCTACTGTATCGTTTGTTATTTTACAAGAAACGTTAGCAAAATGTAGCACAGCTCATTGCATTTTCTTATATATTCCTATATATTGTTGTTGCTATGTGAAAAACACTTACATCTATTTTTGTCTTTATTTTAATTTTATTTGTTTTACATTTTTATGTTTTGGGGATAAAGCTAAATGCAGATATCCCTAAAATGTAAAAAATGGCAAAAAATGGTCATACGTGTTTTTACAATATTTTAGTAAGAAAAATACAGCAGTATAAAAATGTTGCATTTTCATTCTCAATTTCATAGTCTGTATTGTTAGCAAATAAGCTTTCCTTAGTGAAAAGTTATATCTTAAAGCAACGATGTGTTGTAAACTTGTCTTAAAAATACCAGATTCATTACCATGGCAACCCTGGATGACGCCTCGACTGCATGCAACTTAAGCCAGGCACTCCCTTTTCCACTCTCTGCTTTGATTTGCATTCTTAAACCTTTCTCCTGCATATGTATCACCATCCATTCAGGTGTTTATTGATTATTTCTGTGATCATAACATTAGCTGAATATCTTCTCAGCCTGTTGTACACTTTTGCAACCGTTTTCATGTGAGTCTCAAGGGAAGTATGTCTTGTGAAGTTTGATGATAGGACATATCAGAAAAGGCAATATCATAACCGTTTTAACTGTTTCTCGAAAAATAACCTACAGAAGCCACCGTTTTGAGAAAGGACTACTCCATATTTGAAAGCATCAAGGGAGCATGTGTTAGGAAACCTCTTTATGTGTACACTACACTTGTGACCAAAAGGCAAATGAGTCACCAAATCCTGTTGGGCAACTTCCCTTTCATTTGAATGGCACAAATACTAGGAAGTTCCTCAATGTATTGAATTTGTGGTTATAGAGGAGTGCGACTGATGAGGTATGCCGAGTTGGGAAAGTATAGCATACAGTGATGCGGTCATTATGTGATGATGTCATCTTAGACTTTCTCATATGTTCCAACTCGGAACAAAATGTGTGATGTGGATCATGGTTAGACGTTACGCTTTCAGCCCCCTAATTCCATTTTAGGCCCACCGCACACCACACACCTGAACTTAGACAATTGCAGGTATAGATTGTCACCAAAATGTTGGCCTAATGCCCCCTTTTGTTTAACTCAAAAACAGCAGAAGAAAATGAATGATGATGATGAATACCATTTAAGTATCAAATGTGCTCAAAGGACTCGTAATGTGATTTGTTTTTCTTCAACATTAACTCATTGTAATGAAAATATCCCAGCAGCTTGTTGAATTTTGTTTCCCACTCAAGTTCAGTCAGCATTTTATTGTAACTTAGCGACAGTATTATTTACAGCAATACCCGGAACCACATGACTAGCCATGTGGTATGGTGATGCCCTAAGTGCTGTGCTGGGTGAGCTCACTTTATTATGATCTTGCTTCACAAACAGCTTTGTCTTTCATCATGTCTAGTAGAAAAGTGACAAACAATACACTGTATTGCTATGTTTTGTTGTTGTCGAGGCAAAGCAAGCGTGAACAACACGTGATTGGCATGCTTTCACCAAACTTGTGACCCCCTTTGTGTTACATACAGCACCAGTCCCTGAAGTAATCACTGACACCACTGTCTAAAGCAACTGTGTCAAATACTAACTGAACACCTCCTGAGATGTCCGCAATATTACAACAGAAGGATTTATCACCTCCGGTTCAACTCTGACACAAAGAAAAGCTAAGGGTTTGAAATGTTTTATCATTAACAAGAGGGATAATGACCCCCAAAAATATTGAAAAAAATATTGAAAAAAAGATTGATAAAGGCTGCTATCATGTTTAAAATACAGATCAATAAAGATCATCCATTGGACTGGTGTCATCAGGAGAAAGATAAATATAGCTGTGTTTCGTCAATGTAGCTATGGAAGATCATGTCCACGCCCTCTGATGACACCACCAAGAGAGGAACATGTACAAGTTGAACAATATAGGGCCTACAATGGAACCCTGAGGCACACCACACATTACTTCATGGACTTTTGATGAGAATGTATCTAAACATTGCATAAACGTTCTCTCAGTAAGGTAGGATGAAAACTGTGTGCAGCACCAAAGAGGCTAGTCTCTCGGGTTTCCATCCACCCATTTTTATCAGAATTTTCAAGAAATGCGAAAATAAAACTGAATGGAAACGCTAGAAATTTGAAAAGGGCCCAAAATTCGCAAAAAAGTTTTTACGTTTAGAGGGGGTGGAATTTGAAGCGTATCGAAAAAAGGAAAATGAGAATTTTTGCTATAGAAACAGGTTTTGCGAATAACTATGGCAAGACCGGATACACGTCGTACGTTTTGACCGGATTTGGACTGGACGACGAAACTGAAATATTTTTGGAATTAATTAAAGAAGCTAATATTAATGTTATTTTAGATGTAAAACAACAAAGAAACGCTATGGTCACGAATTACAAAAGCAAACTCACATGATGTCATCGCATGGCACAGTCGCTTCCTGGTCTTCTTTTCTTTTAAATTACCTGGTGGATCACATCTCTTTAGTGTATACCGCCACCTACAACGCCGGAGTCCCCTCTCAAAAGAAGAACAGATTGAAACGGGCATAAGTCTCATGTTCGTTTTGCGCATTTTCAGTAAATTCGCTTAAAAAATTCTAAACAATTGGATGGAAACCTGACTTCATTCCAAAAACATGAACTCTAAATTGTCCATGATGTGAATAGTTTGTCTGCAGCTACTTTCACACTGCTTTAGCTGGCAAATTGACAAATCAGTGGCATAACTGTAGAGCTGACATTTATTTATTTTAGGCCAAACTTGCCCAAGTGTGACATTGAAGGGTGACTTGTCGGAGTGACAGAATTAGATGTGTGGCAAGTTCCATTGTCTGAGTGCAAATATTGCTTTCAACACAATTAAGGTTAGTCGACTAAGTCGAGTGTTAAACTTCATACTCACAGTTGGTGTTCTGTAGTTCATTACTTTAATAAGTTGTCATATTTCCAGGTCAACGTCAAACTCCAGCTCACCTGTTAACCTTAATAGGATTAGAAGTCAAAAATGGATGGATGAGCTTGAGATTTTCACTTGTCTGTATGTGGAAGATCATTGTTGTTTTACAGGCTAGCTACAGTTAGCATCTGCAGTATTCACAAAACACACACACACTAGCTATCTTGACAGGTTCACTCGCTAAAAGACTTAACTGCTTACAAACTGAATAATGATATTTGCGGGGCTCAATGTTTTCACTATTTAATTTTTTTGTTCAGCATGTGGTTGACAGATTGTTTTGTTTAGCAAACACATAAAACAGGTTCTGTAAAGAGCTGAGGCATAATATAATGTAATATGTTCTCAAACTGGATGGGTTAGGTCTTTTCACAACACACTGGGTTGGACTGCAGTCATTCTGCCATGAAGTGGTGGCACATTGCTCTTTAATGGCACCCCATGTAAGAACCAGACTGTTAAGCCCCACCTAGAGACGGCTCAAAGCTCGTAACACCTTGTATCATGTGCTCCATTATTGTTTGGGTTGACATCAAGAGAATGCTGTTTATTGACTCGCCATGTCACCAGTCATTCATTGAAGCTCAGTTAATTAGGCGTGAGAAGAACTTCAACACATGGTGCGGATGCTCTACCATTGAGCTAAGTTTTGTCACCTTTTCAGGTCCTCACAAAAAAATGTATATGTTCATCCATGCACCACCCTTAAAAGTTTAGTGGAAATATAATTTTATAATCCGCCTAAGTGTATGTATTCTATGATTTACTTTTGTAATATATCAAAATATGACAGCATTTCACAGTTAGTCTTTCAAGAAAAAAATGTAATTTCTCAAACATGCACAGGATAATTATTGTTACGCTCATAGCACATAAGTTACTCATCTAATTGACTGAATAATATGTCTTTTGCGAATGGTGCCTCAATGTGCTCTTCTTTGCGCACGGTTCAACAAAACAGACACACCCCATAGTCACACATGAAACTGAATGCAATGACATCACCATAGAGGTCATTTTGTGTTTTGCAGCACTCAAGCAACAGTTTCACTTCATGTGATAAATTTCCCTCCATCAATCGTAGCTACCCACTATTTTGGCATATTTCTCTGTGTGTTTTGTTTTGTTGCTGACTTTAACTAAATGTTTAAACTTGAAACTTCTCAAGGTTTCCTTTGATCCAAAGATGAACTGCTAGGAATCTATTTCTCCATTTTTTGGGGGGTTTGTTGTTAGTTAGTTTTAGTTGTCTTTTTCCTGCATGCGTAACTTGTCTGTGTGCGTGTGTGTCTTTGCAGTCGCAGCCCAGCCAGGCCACGCCCAAACCAGCAGCTCAGGTCTCCATTGTGACGCCTTCTCAGTTTGAGGTATCAAAACTTCCTCTTTAATAACCACCAAGATCTTATCTCAGGAGTGACTTTCTCCATTTGCTAATCTCCCATTGGCAGTGAGGGAACTTTTGTCTAGATGACCTCTGACCCTCACTGCTATGTGGACTGTGTGGTATTTTTGCTGCTTTTCCTGTTCCAGTGCCAGATGTTTTGATAGCGATCATGTCTTAAGTTGAAAAAGGGTAGAGGTCTAGCTTGGGAGATAAAATGTCCCATTTTGTGGCATTGGAGCATGTGAAGGTAATGCCCAGTTTCTCAGTCAATAGAAAATGCCTTTTTTTTCTCTAAATTAATACCTTTTTTAATTGCTGATGTGAACCCCAAGGTTTACATAAGCTAATATATTGTGAACAAGTCTAGTTATACATATTTACTTGTATATAGGGGTATGTGGTCTGTTGTATAGCTTATTTTGCTGAGTGATTGGCTCCAAAAAATTTCTGCAGCAATTTCAGGGAGCTTCTTGTGTATATTTAATAGTGTTTGGATCATGGAATGTCCCCTTTCAGTGTAATGTATCTAGTCTTTGTTGCATTGGCACGTGGTTTAAATTTACTTGTTTTAAACCTAGTTTGATATTTATAGACTTACTCCATCTTTAACTTTAAGCCTTAAGGGGCTTTTATTATTAGATTGTGACCTTTGCACCCTGCTTTAATGTCTCTTCGGGTCAGTTTACAACTGCCTGTCAGTCTGCAGGAGTGTGGTATCAGGTCGGCACAGTAAACACTGTATGTATGTACTCCATGCCATACAGTATTTAGCCATATAAACTGAGAATTCTACAGTAAGCAGTCTTTTTTTCTTCTTTTTTTTCCCTGTAGCACCTACAGCGCATTCAAACCGAAAGAACTACTGTAAGAATTTTTGTCACACTTCCGTAATGTTAAGAAAGGATTAGGTGATACCGTAAGTGTTAAACTTGGAGAAACATTATACAAACCATTTGGCTGATATGTAGCCTTGAGTATCAACTAGTGGCAACCTCAGATAATCTGCTGTGCTGGTAATACAAGAGATGTACGAATATTACAGAAACCAATTGGATTAAAGGGATACTTGCCTCAGTGAGCCATTTTCAGCAGTAAAAAGTTCATATTTTGTCCACAATTAATTTGATAACTTCATTATTTTTCATGTACAATTAATACGTTTAAAAACAAATTTTTCCACTTGCTGTCGACTGAAGATGGCATCACCTGTGCTGAGGAAGTCGGCAACGGCCAATCATGGATCACCTGTTTTCTGGGTTTGGTCATCAAACTGAGCCGTGATTGGTCATTACCTACTTCCTCAGCACAGGTGATGTCATCTTCAGTCAACAGCAAGCGGAAAAAGTAGTTTTTAAAGTTATTAATTGTACGGTATTATTTGAGTTTTCAAAAACCCGAATAAAAGCATATTCAGGTTTTTGCGCTTGTTTACATGGTCTTTGAAAACCTGAATATTGGCAACATTGACTGCATGTAAACATACTCTATGTCAGTCTGTCTGTCTGTCGACGTGTCTGCCGGCTCTTTAATGGTGTTTCAAGCATTTTAAAATATTTTACTCAAAGTGAGACCAGTAGCACGGTTACTTGCTAAACATGCGTAATATACAACGTGTATATTCAAATATAACAAAAGCACATTAGGTGCTATGAACGGCCATCTGTAAAGTCATCCGCTAATGCTAGCTGATGATTAGCCTTAAATCGTGAAAACGGTCGTCAGCGTATTCACCAAATGCCCTTGTGTAACAATAATAAAGGAAGTATACTGTATTCTGTAGCCAGCTCACATATCAATTCACAAATCAGTCAGTGAAGAGGTCTAGATGTGACTGGATGAGAAAGTGTCAGTGAGTGAATTCGCGTCAACTAGAAAAGTCTGAAGACCTTCAATCCCTACTATATACAGTACTGTTATTTGCGCTAAAGGATACTTAATAATTTTATGAGCTATCAGTAAGCTTTAAATGAGGGCAGATGATGGACATCTTCATTCCTGATGCTTTTCAGAAGGCATCATCAGGACCCATCATGGCTTCAAAGCCTGGGGGAGTTACTACAAAAGGTGGCACTGCCGGAAGTACTTTCATCAGGACAGCGGGACAGGGGGTTCCTAAAGCTAAAACTGAGGTAGATGGGTGATGATGGTCAAAGCGGAAGGGCTTGGCTTCAGCGTGACGGGAACTTCCTGTTTCTTTTTTCTGGTGTTGCTCGCTTGTCTGGATGCCATTCACTGGCTTCTTATTTTCATGTGTCTTGCTTCAGCAATCTCCACATCATGACCCTCCATCTGTGTCACAGTGTTTGCACATTTCTGACTGCTCTGCCTTTGCTTTCGGCGTTGGAGACTTTCCCACGAGCTTTTGAGCTGCTTACACAAATAACCCCATGGCGTCCTTTAAACACTTGCTCCTTGGTTTGTAGACTAACACCAATCCCACTGTTATTGACATGTCGTCTGCTGGGTCAACTGTTGTCAACATGACATTGTCTGGGACGAAGGGCAGTCCCAAAATGATGTCGAAGGTAACTCTTTAAACTTGGAGCTCAATGGGTGATGGATGGTTGCATTTTGTTGCTTTATACATTACATTTTATTCTGAAACATTTTTCAATTTTGGACCTTTTGACTGAATCCATGCTGGGGCTTTTTTTTTTAAGTAATTGGTATGGTTTGGTTTGTAGACGTCACCTGTCTCCACTATAAAGTCTTCTACTGCTGCCACTGGAACAGCAGCGACCACAGCAGCAGCAGCAGCAGCTAATGTTGCCATGTCGACATCTAAAGGCTCGCCAAAAGACACAGCCAAGGTATACTTGTCCGTTCATTTAGCAAGAAATATGAAATAGATTATTTGCTTCACAGGCGACGTAAAATGATGCAGTGGACATATCTGAGTTTGACAACTCTGGTATATGGCATTAAATGGCTTTTGTTCGCTTTCTTAGACTTTAGCTGTTTATGGTGGACTTTTGTTTTCTTTTGGTCTGTTGCTCAATCATGCCTGTGCTTGTTGTATTTGAAAGAGTTGAGTTCACCTCTGACTCCTTGCATCATCAAAAAAACATGGAAAAAATGTTTTGTGCACTAGCAGCATTACACAACACTGTTGATGAATTAGTGGAAGCTGTCTCGAAAAAGAAGTCATTGCATGTTTATCCAGTACTGATTGAATGGTATTGGCTGTGGAATTCAGCGCACAATACATGTGAAGTTTACAGGAACCGACTGCACAGTTAGTTAGAAGTTAGTTTGAGAACACAGAGATAAATAAATAGTTTACTCATCAATCACTATAATTACAACAATATTATTCTTAAAATATTTATTATTCATTATTAAATTTGTTGTCCCTTTCAATGTTATTCACACTAGTGCCCGCTATTGACGAGCTCCCACTGCTAAATTGTCCATAGGTGTGAATGGTTAGTTGTTGGCATTCGGACTTGCACCCAAAATCTCCTTGCGCTATTCTTATTAATATCAGCGAATAATGATCAAATTAATTCGTAACTCATGCTTTTTTGGGGGGGGGGGAAACATCATAGTCCAACACATTTTTTAAATGAGTTTATACGGTATAGCGCTTTAGTTTCTTCAGAAGTTTAACAATTATTTTCAGCCTACACCGGCGCATTGACACAGCGTATCAACTATCAACAACAGAAAACTTTTCCTTTTTAGTTTAAAATTACTTTTTACTTTGGTCCCATTTTAACTCCATCCATGTGTTATGCTAGCCTCATCATAGCTAGCGTTAGCTAGTTCGTCTCATCGGTCTGATGTCCAATTTTAGTAGCCTAGCTGGGGTAGGCAACTTGGGTAGCTTGACTGACTACTTAATAGTTGAATTTAATGCTCGTTAGTTGGCCAAATATTTCCATACACGCGCAAGTACTTCCGGACATCTGCTGAAAGTGCGCATATCTACTTTAGCGTTCGTGTACAGTTCACGTACAGTTTGTGCACTCCCCGCGTAGACATGTCGCACATACAGAGACGCGAGTGCTATTCAAACAATCCGCATAATCCGTTCTTACTGAAATGCAAAAATTCTGATTCGTTGTTTGTTTTCAATGGCCAATTACAAATCAGTTTGAGTCCCCACCGATTTGAGCACAACCATATTGTTTGTCTACAATAAGATTGATTTAGATTCTTGGTTTCAGGTGCAAGTGGAAGTACGTCCCAAAACAGAAACAATTGGGGCCAAAGAGGTAAGAGGGAGTTTATTTGCTCTTGAAAGCATCTTGTGTATCTCGTGTGAAGCCTGCATCAGTGTGCTGAATTGTGCGGCATGTGCAGACACTTGCAATAGATCCATTTGACGCCTTGGCCAGTATACTGCCACCAGCCGATCCGGTCACCCCGAAACAACCAATATTCACTGGGCCTGAGGTCAAAGAGGTACACCGTTTCACTCAAGTGATCAGACGTGTGATTGCACTGACACGCAGCATGGCTCTAGTGTGGGTAACTGTGTGTCGCATGTGTCGCAGCATTCTGCCACGTCCGAGAAGGCTCCAAAGTGTGGAGAAAGAGAAGAGACGCTGCCTCCAGATTACAGATTTGGAAATATGGTCGGTTGTATGCCAAGAATATTGAACGTAGCTGAATCTGTTTGCATCCCTCGTCTGTTTGTTTCTGTTTGTAATCATGTATTCTGCTAAATCTACCACTTGTTCACCTTCAGTCAACTGAGTTTAGGATTACCGGTAACTGTTATGACTGTTTATCTTTTGATCATCTCTTAAACAAATGATTGACAGTTTTTTTTAGGAACGTTGTAATGAGCACAAATCGCATCATACAGTTGTGTCTCAATAAAGTAGGACGTTGTAGAAAGGTTCATGTGTCTCAAAAAGTGACACACATACAATGTTGCTATTTTCTATATTAAAATCATTTTCACAATCGTAATATAATTTCTCAAGATGGAGCATTTGGGGTTTTCACAAGAAGTAAGCTAAAATCAGAAAAATCATGAAAAATAAAATTACAAACATTTGACTATAGTAAATCATTTTTGGAATTAAAATGCCAAAGAAAATACATTTTTCAATCAAGTATTTTTTACTTATTGAGATGCACCCTGTATACAGTAGTATTGAAAAACAATGAACTGATTATTTAATTTTCTTTATTATTTTTGTCCCTGAATACAATTCTAATTTTTAGGCTCCACTTCCTGCAGATGCCACACCTAAGGATGTTCCTGTAAGTGGCTATCTTTTTTCCAATGAATATTTTTATGTGTAGACAGTATGAGAAACACTCCAACACACTAGTGTGAGGAATGTTGCATTGTAGTGCTGGGTGTTGTCTTTGCAAGCTGTACAGGACCCATCACTAACTTTCCCTACTGGATCGTGTTTGCTCTTGTCCAACATCCTCATCCACAAATGGACAAAAGTATTAAAACGCCTATCATAATCCAATAATCAATCACGGTTTGATCTTGATCCCTTAGTTCCACCTGAAATGTAATTCAACAAACTTCACATTTTCCTACATTTTTGTGTCGTATAGTTAGGTGTGGGTGCCAGATGTTCGAATACTGCTGCTCATTATAGTGTGGAGTGTGTACACTTTTACACTTGATGTCAAAGTTCACCCGTTCATTCTTTACTGGTGGTCATCACAGCTTCGTTTCCAATTTAGCATACGCCCACTTTTTTGTCATCTTCTGTTCCAAGACACTCTTCTTTTTTTTTTCAGTCTCGTGATCTTACCCACTCCTTTTCTTTGTCCAGCGTGTGTTCTGTGATTTTAAGCTTTCGTGTTTTGAATACGTACGTAAGGCAATTTTATGTTACATGAGTCATTTCAAGTAGTTTATTTAAGATTGCTTTGCCTCTTGATGGAATTTGATGGGTGTGTCTGTATTTTTCCTTCACTCCTGATCTGTTTGTGTGGTTTGAGTTATTTTGTTTGTGTGTGGTCAGAAGTGCCCTCTAGTGGAGAATTAAAAGAACCTTAGGATCATTCTCTTATCAGACTACTTTTTGTTGTTGTAAGAAAATGTGTGCTTAGCTCATGGTGACAGTCTGCATTTCTCCTCAGAAACCACTCAGCACAGACGAGGCCCTGGAATCCCTTTCGGCAGGTTTCATGACATCAACTGTTCCAACTGCACCTAAAATGCAAGAGGTCAGTCAAATGTTGAGCATGTAGTACTTCCACAACTTATAGGAAACCTTTTTCCAAGCAGCTCCTAGGTGTCTTAATAACATACTTTTGTCAAAATAATCCAATAATTAAAAACTACAGCACGCTTTAAAATGGACTTAACACCATTTTTAAAATCACTTGGTCCTGTCTCATGCAAATTAGCCACTACTCACCCCGTCCAGTCTAGTTTGAGGTCAATGCAGAGTATGATGACTAAATAAGCCATATGTCCATTTAAGTTGATTTGGATATTAACTTACTATTAACATTTCTTCTCCTCAGAAAAAAGACAATGCTGCTGCCTTATCTACTGCCCCATGTTATGTTGCACCACCACTTGTGAAGGTAGGGAAAGATGTTCACATTCATTATTTGCATCATTTGTTTCGCATCTTGCCTTGCATCTTCAGCCCCCTTTGTCGTGATGTTTGCAGAAAGTTGACGTCCCTGCGCCTGATCCTTCTGTAGCAGTTCGACCTCCAGCTGATAAGAAAGCCAAGATGGAAGTTGATAACTTCTCGTTGGAAGCTTTAATTCCCCCTGCCCAATTCAAGGTACAAAAGCACTACTGTAACTCACAATTGCTCTTTGATGCAATCTTCCATTCATTCTAATTTCTGTCCTAAATAATGCTTGTTTGTCATATACTTCTTAAATTGTGTTAATTTAAAAAAAATGCCAAAACTTCAATTAACATATCATTCTATTATATATGTAAACATAAATGTTGAAAGGAGAAAAAAAAAGCATGGTGGTCAATACTGTTTCACTCCATTCCTGTAGGTGGCAGTAATTGCATTACAAACTGGTTGCAAACTAATGAAGGAGATTAAGCTTTTGTTGCTTTGCTCATAAGCCACCATTTCATGTTTCGTATTCTTTTAAAATCTTATCACTGTTATGTTACCTTCTGTTTCCTGGTTGGTGTGTGTGGCTCCTCCCCCTGCTGAAAAACAAACCCAGGTGGAAAAGGCCTCTTCTGATTTTTCTCTGAAGGCTGACCTGGATACAAGGCCCAAGACGGATAAGGTTAGTGGCCTTTCACTCCCGACTTTTATTGAGCCAAGATGCACACCAGCAAACAAAAATCTCACAAAAAGTATATGTGATCTTGTTTTACACACACATTACCGACTCAGTTTGAATTCTGCAATTTAGTTGAAGCTGATTTATGACTTACTCAAATTTTGTGAATGCTAACATGTAGTTTGTACTCTGACACCACATCCCTTGTTGTCTCGTCAGGGTGGTTCCATGTCTATGGGTGCTCTCAGTGCTCTTGGTGACATGTTGGCAGCACCAGAACGCAAACCAGAACCCAAACTGAGACCTGAGGATATTGTCTCGGTAGGTAAACATTTTTATGTCGCATCTTCACAAGCTCGTAGGCTGTATGGTCGCCACACGCAGTGGCACTCACAGAATCCCAAATTCCATATTCACCATGTAGGAGAAAAAACACAAGGAGGAAGATGCTGTGCGTGTAGGAGAGAGGGAAGACTCAATTGCTCCAGAGTACAGGTTCAATGAGGAGCAACTCAAGAAACTGCCTGCTCCCAAACCTCAGGTGAGACCACACAACAATTTAGGCTCTAAGGCTGGACGGTCATTTGTTGTTGAATGAACAACAAGGATAATGTTTTTGTTTTTCCATTGTGCATCACGCAGCCCACCTTGAACACAAATGAGGCCCTGGACCTTCTGTCCGGAGACCTTTTGACCTCCTCAGCTGTTCCTGCACAGGTGCACTGCACTTCAGACAGATAACAGATAACACAATATGACAAGCAGTGCTGAAAACTCTTTTGTTTTCTACTGTTGTAGAAAGCTGAAGTCCCTGCATTTGCTCCAACTGTCTCTGTGTCTCCTGCTCCACCCAAACCTTCTCAGGTGAGAATTCCGACTTCTTTTTTCTTCCTTTCCATAATGTTAGACATCATTTGCATTTTAATTCCCCACAAATGAGTTACTGCCGCTCCATAAAGCTAAATGACAGAGCTCCATCTTTTGTTCTCAGGGTAGCTCCTTGCCTCTGGATGCACTCAGTGCTCTTAGTGACACTCTACCAGCGGATGTACCAAAACCTAAACCCCCCAAGCTCAGACCTGCAGATGTTGTCTCTGTAAGAGCACAACAGTCACCATTTTTCCAGTGGTCAGACGTGACACTTAACTCATTCACTGCCATTGACGGTTATAGACGTCATAAATTCATTTTAACTATTTCTATTAGTTTAACATATTTTCCCCACTTTTGTTAACAAGAGTATGAATTTTTTGGGGGGTACATTTAGAACAGATTTTTGATTAACTAGTGAAGTCATGCGATTAATTACGATTAAAATCCTGACACCCTTAATTTTTAATCATCTTTTCTTTAAAAAATAAAAATAATAATTGTAATAAATTTTTTTTTTTTTTTTTTTTTTAAAGAAAAGATTATTAAGAATTAGGGGCATCAGGCAATTACAATTAGTAATCGTAATTAATCGCATGACTTCACTCCCGATTAATCACACATTTTATATCTGTTCTAATACAATAAAAAAAATCTAGGTTTTCATAACTCTTGTTAACAAAAGTGGGAAAATGTTTAACTAATAGAAATAGATAAAATGATTTTTTTTATGTCTATAGCCATCAATGGCAGTGGATGAGTTTTAATTTACATCTTTTTTTTATGATAGGAGAAAAAACACAAGGAGAAAGAGGCTGCCCGTGTAGGAGAGAGGGAGGACTCGATTGCACCAGAGTACAGGTTCAATAAGGACGAACTTAAAAAATTACCTGCTCCTAAACCTCAGGTTAGATTGAATGATTATATTTTGTGAGTCCTGTAGTGCAGTGATTCATTTTTCTGCTACAGTTCAGAAGGTTACAAAGTTTCCACGTGGAATATAATTAGGTTGACCTTTCAAGACTTGATGTCATGCGGGAAGATGTTTCAGGTTGTTTTTCTTTGTGCTTCTTGCAGCCCACCTTGAATACTAATGAGGCGTTAGATCTTTTGTCTGGAGACTTGACAACCTCCTCAGTTGCCCCAGCACAGGTAAACGATGGCTAATGTCACATACAGATGATTATTTGTTTACCATACCCCCCCCCCAAAAAAAAACAAACAATTTCAACTGTTGCCTTGTCAGACCACAGCAGACCTTTTCTACTTAGTCCATAAAATGAGCTAAGTTAGTAACATTTCTGGATGTTGTTGATGTATGGCCTATTTCTTATGCTTATGCTAGACATATTCTGGAATTCTATATTATAAAAATATTCGATTTTCAGCAAGTTTTTTTTATTAGTCGAAAAGTGCTGTCAAACTAAAAGAGAACCTTAGTTGGAAAGTATAACTTTGTTAATTGTGCAAATTTATTTTGATTACTCCATGATTACATTTTGACTCAATGCTGTTGTCTGTTTCTAGACCCAAAAAATGTTATCCGCTCAAGATGTTTTGACTTCAACAAAATCATCTGGTGTTCACTCATCTCTTCCTCCTTCCACCAAAAAGACACCCCAGGTAAAACTTGCAAATCATCTTGTCAGTCATTGTCCCCGTAAGCCTTCACTTCATTGTTCATCGACTGTGTCTTGTATTTCTGTAGGTATCAGACTGTCCTCCAGTGTTAGCGCCACAAAGAAAGGCCAAGACTGATGAGGTCTTCTTGAAGACCAAAGTTGCCATAATTCTGTGTTTCCGCTCTTGGTTTTAATGGTGATCATGAGAACTATCCTGAAGTTCCAGTCTTGTCTCCTCAGGGCAACTCCATGTCTCTGGATGCTCTCGGTGCTCTTGGTGACATGTTGGCAGCACCAGAACCATCACCAAAACCCCCCAAACTTAGACCAGAGGATATTGTTCCAGTAAGAAACACACAGCTATACTTACTACACTTGAGTTAATCCAATTAATACTTTTGTTAGTTCTTTGTTAACAAACTCCTGTGAAATGCATTGTATTATGTTCTGAATTTACCCACGAATGGTGTTTTATTTTTAAATTTTGAATAGGAGGATAAACACAAGGAAAAAGACGCCATGCGTGTAGGAGAGAGGGAAGACTCAATTGCACCAGACTACAGGTTTAATAAGGAGGAACTCAAGAAACTGCCTGCTCCCATACCTCAGGTAAGACTTGATCAGAATCACTTGGAGTGTTTGATGGTGATGATTGTTTCGGTTTATACTCAAGATCCGAGAACTAGTAGCGTTCTCGGGGTTTTGTGAAAACACTCACTTACATGATGCATTTGGGGGTTTGATTGGAATCTAATTTGATGATCATTTATACCTGCAGCCCAAGATGAATACCAATGATGCCCTTGACCTTCTGTCTGGAGAATTCTTGACCTCCTCTGCTGCTCCTGCTGTCCAGGCTCCCGTGGTCTCCTCCTCTGCTGCTTCTGCGCAAGTATGTTGTGTTCTGCCGTGTCGCGTTTCCTGATGGATTCATAAATAATGCAAGAATGTACAATTTTTAGCAAATGTGTCCTTATTTGTCCCAGAGAACATCGTGCATCTTCTGGTGCTTTAATGCTGACTTTTTCATTTTCAGTGAGCTCTAGATGTTTCACCATTTTGAACAGAGATGAGGGGTTTCAAATTACAACTACTAAAATATAGGGGTGTCAAAAGTAGATTGTTAATTTAGAATTATTAATTCCCTTAAAGCGACTAATGTTTTTTATTAATGCATGATTGACCCACCTCTTACTTGGAAAGCCTGTACTGGGGGAATTCCAGTCGCAACGCAGCAGACACGTCCACGTCAAAATTTAGCAGTAATAAATTTAATAATAATGCATATATTTGTGGAGAATGGGGTCAAGTTGTATTTTACAATTTAAAAATGTGCAGAATTTCACAAGTTACTTCATGTTAAAAATTAGATAGCTCTTAATATGAACAGAAAAATACATTGAGCTGTCACCGTCTTACAAAAAGGACCAACACAAATCAATATCACACTTGTTTTTTACAGTACAGTAATTGTTTTTAATTTGAACTCAATTTTATGAATTATCATGAAATTACTGTATTAATGACTAAACGATGCAGCCATATTTCTAGTAGTTTAACATGTTATTGTACATTTAGAACAGATATAAAATTTGCGATCAATCGTGATTAATTACGACTAAAAATTGTAATTGCCTGACACCCCTACTAAAATATAATATTTTCACTATTCTTTTAAAGAGTACATTTGATAAATCATGGACAAACAATACTAACATTGAAAATTTAATTTAAGTAAAAGAGCTTCTACATACTGGTGTATTAACCAAACCATTTCAGGAACAGACAAATGAAATTGGTCATAAACTTGACATGGCTGTTGGTTCAACATTTGTTACGTGCTGTATGATTTAAAAAATGATGGAGTAGAATGAAAACATGCTGACTTAAATTGTCTCTCCCTCAGTCCTCTGCAGACTTTGCTCTGGATGCCTTAGCAGGAGACTTTGTTTCATCGTCTGCTGCCCCCACAGTGAAATCTGCTGCTGCCAAACAGGTGACAAAAAAAAGGCTGAAATACTTGTGAAGTGCTTAATTTCGTCCGATGATTATTATTTGAATGTGAATTTATTTAAAAAAATATATATAATTCTACATGCAGCTTTCATCAGGAGCAGACAATGCTCTGGATGCTTTATCAGAAACTCTGATCACGGAAATCACCCCCGCCCCTCAGCCAGCCCCCGTTCCTGCCAAATACCTTGTCAAGGTGGGAAGAAAAAAAACACTCTGAGACTTAAGATATTAAATGTTAAAAGAGAGATTTCATTCAAGGAACAAAATGTGATGACATAAATTTCACACTTCATATCAGATTATGTTTACACTATTATTCATTGTTTTAAAGCTTGTCATTTTTATTTTATTATTGTTTTAATGTCATCAAGTGCTCATCAGAAGTGTGTCATTTCTTTTGTTTTGATGTGTGTTGGTGTACAGGAGAAGAAGGCTGTTGAAGAGAGGCTCATTAAAATGGGTGAGAGAGACGACACACTTCCACCAGAGTACAGACCCACTGAGGAGGATCTTAAGGTAGCACATTTTATACCTTTTATACCAGCAAGAGACCCTGCATTCATTTAAAAATGCAGGAAAACTCATTACTGTATTTCCGTCCCGGTACAGTTTAGCGGTCCAGTTGACTAAATGAACAACCTTAGCGAATCTGGCGACAAAATGAGGAAATACTGAACTATTCATTGTGTGTAATACAAACTGACTTGAATGAAATTCCCTTTTTCTTTTTTTTTCAAGAAAATGGCCGAAGCTAAGGCTAACGCGGACGCCAAACCAAAGCCGGTGAGTCCCTCACACAATACAATAATGATACATGACATATGCATAGTATGGAAGTTCATGTTCTATTCTTTGCTCCCCTGTGGAAGTCTATGGACGACAAGACGGCCTTGGACTTGCTGTCCAGTGATTTCGACACATTGGTCGCATCGTCCGACGCTGCCGCCACAAAGCTGACACCTCCTGTGCTCGACTCGGAGACCCTCAAGGTAACACAAAATTGACTTTGAACAATTACTATAGTAAAATGGGATTAGCGTTTGTAAAATCAATAGGATTTGCTGTAAAAGTAAATAACTTTAGAAATATTTTTTTGTTTTTTTTCCTTTCGGACATGTCATTGTGGCAGTTTCATTACAACAGCTTGCAACACAACATATATGGGATGAAGCTGAAGTTTATTAATCCCCGTCCGTCCCCAGAATACATTTAAGACGCATAATTATCAAGATGTTGTTCATGTTGGATAAATGATTCAAATGTTATTTGTTGATAACCTCATCTCAGTATACTTGCAAATGCACAAAGCTGTTATTCTGTTGTTTAAAGCAGAACATGTGGCAGAACATTTCCATGTTTTGTTTGTCACCATGTCTCACTGGCATGCATACTGACAAAGATACATTAGTAAGTAAATAATTTGTGAACAGAGTAAGTGAACTAGGATATTTTCCCATGGCACATTCTTTTATCACAATGGTTGGAAATGACAGATTTTGTAGTGCATTCAAACAGTTTGAAACATTTCAACGTGCCCCACAAAAATTGTCAAAATTTCAAAGGATGTCATTATTTCACGTAGGTTAAAAAAAAGTGATGGATTTGCATTTTGAGTGCATCGTGAGAATTCTGCAAAAAAATCAAAAAATGAAGGTTGAGTGAGTATGGGCTTATTTGTTGAAATGAGAATGAATTAAATACCTCCAAGAGGTGGGAAAAAACAATATATAGCAGTCGAACGGTAGGCCTACAATTATCTTCTTTAGGGCATGGGTGTCAAACTCCGGTCCTCGAGGGCCGGAGTCCTGCAGGTTTTGGATGTTTCCCTTCTCCAACACAGCTGATATATGATCAGCTCATCAGCAAGCTCTGCGTAAGCCTGATAACGATCCTGCTGATTGGAATCAGCTTTTGTTGAAAGAGGGAAACCTCCAAAACTTGCAGGACTACGGCCCTCGAGGACCGGAGTTTGACACCCATGTTTTGTAGGGTGTTGTAATATATTTTTTCTGTATAAAAATGTATTTGGTTTTTATTGTTGAATTTATGTGATGTGATCACTCTTAAAAGGCAGCACTTTATTTCTAACATAAATAAATCATTTTTACACACCCTCCCATGCCCCTCTGTGTCTTATCATAAAAGGCCCTGCTGTTTTTATATAGGTCCTGTAAGTGCTATTGTGTTTATGCATTCTCCGTGATTAACAGTGGAGGCAACTTTATTGGCCATTTAAAATATTTGTTTCTTTTCTCTGGCAGCCCATGTCCCGTCCTGTTCTGGACACACTGGCTGGCACCCTCCTTCCCGATGACCCGGCATTCAAGGCTAAGGCAGCAACAGCCAAGGTAAATAAACAAAAATGAGTTACCGTTAAGTGGGCTTAAAGCATAATATTTATAAATACATCCTGTTAATGAGTTAACATAAATGTAAAAATACAGCAAATCTTCAGGGACATATGGTTTCATTAAGCTCAACAACCCCCTCTAGAGGTTATTTGCTAGACCAACTGTATAAATTGATCCTCCCTTCTGTGACCCCCGAGTTTGCATAGCTTGACTTAGGTGTCAACTTTGTTACCTACAGAGCAAGAGCAAGTCAAAGTCAAAGTCTAAAGTAAGCAACGTTCCTGCTGCATGAAGAATTCACCTTTGCGCAACAAATGACTATTTACCAGCCTGTTTGTGCTTGACGTCGCACACAGATGCATGCAGTGCGCTTCACCTCATACATACAAATGCATTAAGCCTGATGTATGCACGAGGTTTCCCCGAGTATTACTTTTTCTTCTTTTCTTTTTTTAAACTGACACTTGTGTTCCAGAAGCAGCATGCATCAGAGCCTCCTGCCGACAACCAACTCCCTGGCCAACAAAGCTCTGACATCGTAGCAACATCTACGCAGCAGGGCAGGAAGAACTAGACGGCTTGCTTGTCAGGTTTGTGTCATTTTATGCACTTGATGAAGAGGAAATGTCATTTGTTCACAGTGCAGGGACAAAGTATGGAGGAACAAAACTGCCAAAATAAAAAATAAATAAAAGTGAAAATAAAAACGAATATAAAAAATATAATTCAAAAAAATAAATAAATCTGAATGGAAATAAAAACTATATATATATAGTTTTTATTTCCATTCAGATTTATATATATATATATATATATATATACCATAAATAAAAAGTGAAAATACAAAAATAAAAACAAATGTGGAAATAAATAGAATTAAATATCAATAATAAATAAAAACATGCTGCAGACGCTCTGCATACAGCACATGAACAGTTAAAGAGCACTTAACGAATCGGATTCAATGCGATTTTCAAAATTGTGCTTTTTATAATTACTAAGAATAAATAATGAAATACGTACATGTTTGTGTTGCAGGTGCAGTTTGACCTCCGGAGGCCTTTGAGAAAGCACTAGTTGGGACCCTACTCTCTTGCATTGAGATTGTACTTTTATTAAATCATCAAGGATGTACACTAGTTGAACGACAACCTACACACACATACACACTTATGTACAACCATGCCTTTTTTTTGCTTGGTTTCACTTGTAGTCAAGGATGAGGAGCTTTGGGTTTCTGTCTGTGTCGCGAGACATACTGGAAAAAAGAAAAACAATAAGTTTGCTGGTCAATGTGGAGAAAGAAGGGGATGTTCATGTCTTGTTTCAGTTCTCCCGCAACCCGACGGCTTTGTGAGCTTGTTGACTGTCGGCTTACGCTAGCAGTGTGGAGTCCGTGTATAGTATTACGATGTGCAATGCTTTATGCAAATCCAATGTTTTCTATCATGATGTGCTCAAGTGCCATTAAGACGTTTTGTTCACTTTTATTAGAGACAATACTTATAAATATGCAGAGTTGACTAGGAGGCTTACATTCTTGCAAATGCCATTTTGAGAAATATCTATCGGGTCTTTGGTATGTATTTTGTAAAAAAGTACTGGTGTCCATAATTGCACTTTGTAAACAAAGGTGGTGTTTACAACAAACTGTAAAAAACAGAAGATAGAAAAAGATTATACTCTATAAGAAAACACTGTATGACTTACAAAAGGGCTCTGGTATGTTAAATTAATGCAAAGACATTATTTTCTCTCTCCCTCTATTGTTTGTCAAGAGAGGTAAGATATTTTACATATGGGAATACTCATTGAATCTAATAAAGTCTAATCCGTATATGTGTATTTTACACACCATTTGTGCCTAAAAATACTTCTTTTTTTTAAGAACATATGAACTATTTTGATGTTTGGGAAAGTACTGCTAAGAAAGTTTTTCATGATTTCTTTCTTAAAGGTGCAAGGGATCCGTGTGTTTGTGTGTATGTTAAACCTGAACAGGAACAATAAACTCCTGCCTTGGTGGTTTTTCACGTTGCAAAAAGTTTTAGCAGCCCACTTCCTGTTCACTTCGGGGGGCTTAAACACAACATCTATTTTGATAAAAACATCGAATGTTTATATATTATATTTTAGCCAAGATCCTGAATGACTGATGGTGATGCAACTGAGCGGGTTTGTTGAAATTAAGTGATGAAATAATGAACATTAATAAAGACAAATAATTCATTGAAAATGCTCCTTGAGTTTTCATAATTTATAGAAATGTAAGAATTGTAAAATAATGTGCACATATGCAAATGAGTGGGTTTGTTGAGTTAAAATCATAGTGACAAAACACTGAAAGTCCACAAATACAAATGATTCATTTTAATTAAAAAGTGCTCTTTGATTTTACATCTCAAATTAATTTTTCTAAAATACTATGCACTTGGATTAAAAACATGACTTGATTTAAATGATATAATTTGTGGTACTTGAAATAAAAACAAACAAACAGCAAACTTACAAAAAGCATTAATCTTCTTAACTTATTTTCAAAGTAAACATGTAGAATTCCTGAATTGTTATTAGCATTTATTAACCTACATAATTTGAAAAATTCATATTAAAAAAAAAACAATACAGTCATTTGGATGAATAAACATTCATCCTAATAAAATAAAATATTCTTTGGACATACACCATCACTACGTACTCAAAAAAAAAAATTCAATGAAAGGAAAAGAAGATTCATTACAAAAAAATTGTAAAGCTTCATCACTTTTAAAGTTGAACGACACTGAAGGGAAGGGAGTAGGAAATTGTTGCATACTGTACTTGAGCTTTGTTGAAAACGTCTTCAAAATATCAAGTCAACAAAATGGAATGTTTATAGACATGTCGTGTACGATGATCAAGCGTGCTGCTGCTGCTGCTGTTTTCCAGGAGCCGTTTTCTTCTCCGGCCTGAGTAAGACAAAAAAAAAAAAGCTTGTTGAGATGAAGAGATTTGAGAATGAATATCTTTTGTTTATTCAATTAAATTTTTACTCTAGTCTATGTATTTAGTCATGACAACTTTGAACTTTTGAAATGTCATTTTGCCGAGAAGCAGTATTAAAAATATAATTTATAGGATTTTCTATTCCAAATTTACCATAATTTGATCATTACATTTTGAAATGTTTCCATTAATTTCACCAGAATATAATTTAAATTGTACATTTAAGTTTCATATCATATGAATTCACATTTGTGTTTAGTCTCATAATGCCATGTTGGGTGGACTTGAACCAAATGGCCTGATATAAAATATGGGCCACAATTTCAATAATTTCAATTATTACATTGCATAATTAAATTATAAAACAACATACCTCTTTTTATAATAATGATGTGGGCACCTTCGTGTTCTCACGCCTGCGACGACGAAAGAAAAAAAAATTCAACTGCAGTAAAATGAAGATATTTTCCAACGTGTAATGAATGAATCCAAAATTTAAAATGTGATTGAGGACTGCCACTTGCGTCTTTGACACATTGAAAATGACTTACGATTGCAGTACACGACAATAATGAAGATGAGTAGGAGGAGAAGGCCACAACTGCCCGCTAGTGGAATCAGTATGATGGGATTACACAACATGGATTCACCTAATAAAATAAATATTGATTTACTTCTATTTGTCCAAACAGGAGTACAAGAGTGACATTATTAACGTACCTTGCTTAGTAGCATTCTCACAAGCACAAGGCAAGGTGGTTGTGGATAGTTTGAGTTTGTCTGTGGGGGCCACAGGAGCTTGTGACACAGCTTCAATTTTTTCTTAAGAGAGAAAAAAATATGATCAAATAAATAGTGCTTCATACAATCACTTTTGACTTGACGAAAACCAAATGTCACCTGTCAGTCGGATGACGTTGCCAAATTTCAATTCGTTGCTTTTTAGGGATGCGCAACTGTAAATGCCGCTGTCACGACCTTTGTGGAAGGACTTGAGAGTGAGGACGTCCTCACGGATTCGTAGGTCACTGAAGATGGATGAGAAGGATTTACTTGCTGACTTTAGAATGCCATTGTTGGAGAAAGACGCCAGGAACTCCAAGCCGGATTTGTCCAGCACTCGAAACCACATAATCATGGAGCCAATCTCAGAAGGCTTACAAGTCATCTCGATGCTCTGCTCTTCTTTGCTTTCCACCGCTATACTGGTTCCTGCAGTTAACTCTGGCAGAAAACACAAAGTAGGAATAGTTTCTCATTTCATTCATGTTCATGTAGCAGTAAAAATATTCCAGGTCAAATTTACAAGGAACTTACTGTTGTAAAACAACACGGTTGCCAGGATGCGAATCCACCGTTGATCCATTTGAAAAGTGCACAACTGCGGAGGATGTGTTTGTGGTCTCAGGAGGGAGTCTGCTTGTGAGAGAGGACATGCGGGCCACGCCCCCCGAGGTGTCAAAACAGCCTCTTTGCAGCACGTTGCATTGAGGTCGCGCTCTACATAATGTTTGAGGAGCTCGCTGATCTGAATGACACCCCCTTACGATTTTCTCTTGTCACCGTGGAGCCAACTGACAGTCAATCAGTGGCGGCTGGTGGAATTTTCGCCCAGGGGACACTAACTATATATTCTGGCTCCCTGCATATTCGGGGTTTCAAATTCACACCTATATATATATATATATATATATATATATATATATATATATAGATAAAAATTGGTGAATCTATTTTTTTTTTTTCAAAATACTTTTTTAAAATGGGGTTATGGTTCTCATTTCCCCTAAGCTTATTGTGAAAAATGTAGTAGAGGTTCGTCAGATTTTTTTTCCTCCAATACATTTCAATGGCTGTCAATTATATGCTGTCTCCATATGCCCGCCGGGGTCCCGTTGGGGGGTTGGGTGGGGGTGTGGTGGGCGGGTGCGCCTTCTGTCCCCGCCGGGTTGGGAGAGGCCCTGCTGGTCGCTCCTCTTAACTCACGACACTAGTTTTGCACAATACACTTTATTAATAGACACATAGGGCACATAACACACCATTTTTAATGCACCACATACACTCACCTCTGAGAAGCAGGTGGATCGAAGCGGGGGGATATAATTTCCCATCTCACCTGCTCTTAATTTTAATGCACCACACACACACACACACACTTGTATATACACCGGGTGGGGTAACATCCACGGTGTAGGGGTAGAGTTCGCCAGTCGGCGAGCTGGCGAACTCAGTAACAGGGTTAGCTTTCACTAGGTACCCTGATGTGATGACCGGGACCTTTCCCCGCTGGGCCTGGGGTTCGGGGGTGCCGTCCTTCTCCCAGTGCACCCATTTCCCCTTCCGCCCCCAGTGTTCCGCCCCACCACACGGCCCCTCTCCGGCACAGATGCCTTGGTACGGGGGGTCCCTGGGGTTTGGGGGGCTGGCGGGGGTGATAGTGGGGTCGGCGGGGCTTGGTGGGGAAGGGGGGTGGTACGAGTGGCTGGGTGGGGGGGGGGTTTGCTGGGGTTGGGGGGGGGAATCTGGGAGTTTGGGTGCCTAGAGGCGGCGGGGACTGGGTTGTGGTGGGTGGCGGGTGTGGGTGGGAGGCAGGGGGCTGTGGGCCGGTGGGGTGCCTGGTGGGTGATGTTCTTGGGTTTGAAGAAAAGAGGGTGTTGTCAGCTTCTTCAGGACCTTTGTTGAATGATGTCATCAATAGGGGGCAGCTGACACTGGATCAGTAGGCGTGGTTTTCCGGTCGTTGTCAGGTGGTGGGATCGCTGAGCCTGAGGCGGATCTGGCGGGTCGTGTAGACGAGATGTGGAACCAGGTGTCCCCTTTTCCGTGCAGGCGAACTGCAGAAGATGTCCTCTCCGTCACCTTGTGGGGTCCAGTCCACCTGGGCTCAGACCATTTTCGTTTAATCACTTTCAACCATACATATTCACAATCATTTATTTCTGAAGGAGCATCTGGTTGTTTTTTGTTAGTTGGGAATTAGTAAATGTTAGTTGTTTAAGTTATGGAGGTCCTGGAACATGCGTCTCTTCCAATGGAGCTGTTGGAGCCGGAAAAGGTCTGTTGGTGTGACATTTAAACGGAGTCCAGCCTTTGGCTGAGTTAAGTGACATTCGCATATTCATTAAGGCAACAGGAAGAGCTTGTAGCCAATTGAAATTTGATGAGGCCAATGCTTTAGCCAATTTTTCTTTAATATTTCTATTCATTCGCTCAACCTGTCCTTGGGATTGGGGATGATACACTGAACCAAATGTGTGTTTTAGCCCCAATGCTTTTTCTACTGCTTGTAGATGTTTGTTTTTGAAATGGGTTCCATTTTCTGATCAAATTTTTCTAGGAAAACCATGTGATGGTATGTAATGATTAATCAAATGTTTTACCACAATATTTGCTGTTTCAGATTTGCATGGATATGCCTCTAGCCATCCTGAAAAGGAATCCACTATTACCAGCAAATATCTGTATCCTGACACTGGTTTTATCATGTCAGTGAAATCCATCGAAACCACCTGACCCCGGAGCAGTCACGTCCGGCCGGACCGTGAGTGCCCTGGGGAGGTTTAGATGTAGGCATACTATTATATCTGTTGCAAACACTGCAGTCCTGCAGTTCACTTTTAACAATTTGTCTCATGAAAGGATGCCACCAGGTGTGTAGTCGTCTCAGTTTCTTCCACACCTAAATGGCATATTCCATGGGCTTCAGAAATTAGATTTTTCAATTGTTTCTGAGATGAAATACATTTACCTTCTTTCCGCCATATACCTACTTCATCTTGTTGTCCCCCTTTGGACATCCACACATTTTTTTCCTCCTGGACTTACTTTTTCCTGCCACAGCTTAACTGTTTCTGTTATCACCTCCTGTGAATTGTCACATTCAGACTCACTTACAGCTAGTTGGAGTGTTGGTCGGTACCCCGCAACCTTTTTTGCTGCTTGATCTGCTTATTCATTTCCATTCTTTTAATGCAACATGAACTGTCATGTGTGCATATTTTTCCAGTGGAGTTGATGCATACAGACAAACTTGTCGACTTCCTCCTTCCCCCTTCTGATAAAGGGCAGCAGAAATACTGCTGGTCTTTTCAGGAACATCCAGATAGAACATGCGACTGAAATCAGAAATCACAAGAGCTGCAGTAGTGGAAAGATGCTGTTTCAAGGAGATGAAGAGCAGAGACCTGGTGGCTTCAAGACAAGAAGTTTCAGATGGAGCTGTCAGCATGAGGTCATCCACATACTGCACCAGGAGAACAACAGGGGGCAGTTCAAGTGGAGACAGTAACTGGCGAAGACAGTCGTTGAAGAGTCCAGTTGAAAGGACAAAGCCTTGAGGTAGGCGATTGTAGGAGTAGCAAACACGTGAAAGCAAAAAATTGCTTCATTGAAGGGTGAAGTGGAATGCAAAAGAAAGCATTAGCCAGGTCAATGCAAGTGAAATGAGTTATTGGGTTGATGCAATTTGAGACAATGCCGAGTGAGGATTCGGGACAGAAAAAGTAGGAGTTAAGACGGCCGCATTAATCGCTCGCAGGTCATGGACCATGCGAAACTTTCCAGTATCTTTCTTCTCAACAGGTAAAATAGGCGAGTTATAATAAGAGCCGGAAATTTCACACAACACTCCTGCTTTGAGCAAACCGTCAATTGTTTCCGAAATGCCAATCATCCCAGCCTCTTTTACAGAGTATTGGGGAACATATATTTGTCCTGGTTTCATCTGAAATACAACAGGTGAGACGTTACAGAGATCCATGTACTACAGCGATGTGGGGGGAAAAAAATCAAAAAGATAACCAGCAAAATCGCTGTTGTTTAACGTCCATGGTGCCTATCCAGAAGCTGGTGCTCCAAAACGGAAGTGGGTAAAAAATTATTAGACTGAATCCAATAAGCATCAAGTGATGGGAAATAGAAATAAATTTTGCCAATCAGTGGCCTGTGTGTATGCCAGGACAAACGGACCGAGATCCTTCGCTGTGTGCTGAGGCGAGATCATCAAGGAGACATATGGGAGTTGTTTAGGGACACCGAAAAGGCGACACCTGGTTTGCCTGCAAAAAAATCACCCATGTTCAATTCCCATATATAGTTTTCAATTTCCTGAAATGCCTCTCTATAGATCTCATCCCCTGATCTGCCATAGTACAGAGTGCAATGCATACAATCAGTTACCATATCATAAGATCTGAGGTTACGAACCCAAGGTGACCAGAGAGCTCAGAAGTGCTCAGCTTCGAGTCAACAACTGGAGTCAATATTCACTCTTGCCCAGTAGATGTTGGCAGTGGCGCATACCACAGGGTATTGTTTAACAAGCAGGAACTCGGAGGTGGCACTGGAAGCAGAGCAGGAGTAGGTGTTATCATCCGGAAATTCCAGGATAAGTCCATCAGGGCTGCATTTGATGAGAGAGCATGTGGCGATGAGGAGATCTCTGCCCAAAAGATTGACTGGACAGTTAGGTGAAAACACAAAATAATGCAAAAGAGTCTGTGAACAGTCACTGAGCATGTGGATTCAGGGAATATCCTTGTTGCTGTTGCGGTTGCTCTCTCTCCTCGATTGTAGCCATGTGCAGTTTGTTGGCCTCTGTCTCTCCACCCAGACGCTTGAGGTCGCTGTTTGCAATCGCGGGCCCAATGACCAGGCCGTCCACAATTGAAGCACATGTTAGGCCACCCAGGGGGCGCACCTTGACCCATGAATGAACCTGCTTGATACATCATGCACTCGGAATCGACAGAGGGAGATGAGATCACAGCAAGAATGTTTTCTTCCTGCTTTTTCAAATTTTGCAACTGCACCATAGCAAGTTGTGTTTCTGTACTTTTGTGTTTGTCTACCTTAGACTCTTTTTCTTTAGCATGTCTCCTTAAATGATGTTTAAGATGTGACAACCACCGGTCAAGTTCAGCACCGGGAAGATCCCTCCATGGCCTGTGCCACAGACTTGGGAATGCCCTTGCTCGGAACACTTGCAAATGCAAGGCGGAGGCCGTAGGGGCGTATCCTGTTTTCAGAGTGTAATCAGTGAGGGCCAGATCAACAAAAGCCGCGGCCTCCTCATCTGCTTTGGGAGCGAACACCAGATCTGAAACACTCAGGGAGGAAAAACAAAGGTTAAATAATTTTCTCGCCTAAGAGCCTAATTATCAGGGAGGGGAAAAAACATTTTTTAAAAACTAAACTTTACATTAAAATATTAAACTATAAAAGCAGACATTATTGTGTAGAAAGAACACGGATATCACCTGCTCTTAACATTTGTCCCGTAACTGCTTTCTGCACTGCCTGCAGCAAATTGCCACCCCCACACACAGTGGGAGAGAAAGGTTTGTAAAGCGTAGCAGAGTTCTGGGGCCAATTTTGGCCAACATGGGTGCCTGCAAGATTTGGGACTTCGGGTGGGCACCTGAAAGATTCTGGACATGACACTTTAACTCTGCCACTTAATTCTGTAATTGAGCAATGTACATGTTTTCCACTTCCTCATTCGAAAGGTGTGTAGCCTTTTATTTTTATTTTTATTTTTTTTAACAGTCAACTCGAGAGCCACCGCTCCTCCAACACAAGCCTTTTTTCCATTTCTCTCATAAATATCACCAAACACACAGTTGAAAACATTGTAAAAAAACATTCATTCTCGCAACACTTCTCATCCAGTTATTCAACAATTATTTCTCTACTTCTCTAACTTTTTCAGGCACACCCCCACACTCACTTTCTTGCACTCATTCACACACACACGCACACTCACCCTCCTAGCGCTTTGTCACACACTCCTTGCATACTGCTCCCCCTCCCATCTCTTACACACACTCCCTTCCTCCTTCCTCTGCCCTCGCACACACATGTATTCCTGATTTACTCACCAAGCACACTCATTCAGAATGGTTTGGTATTTGCCGAAAATCGAACCAAACACTGTCCCTACCTTCATTTAGTTTTTATTTATTTACTTATTTCCTTATTTATTATATTTTATCATTTATTATTTTATTTTAGTTACTCCATTGACGTCTCTTTGTGGTACCACAGTTTAATAGGCCTTCTATTTATTCAAAAACATTGCTTATCCCCCCCCCCCCAAAATAAAATAATAATAACAAACAAACAAACAAAAATGTCCGAGCCTTAATTTCTCAGCAAAACAAGGATTTATGATTTCTAGGATTCCATAACGAAACGAAACTACCTTGTGGTTTACTCAAATAAAAATGTCCGAGCCTTAATTTCTCAGCAAAACAAGGACTTATGATTTCTAGGATTCCATAACGGAACGAAACTACCTTGGGGTTCACTCAAATAAAAATGTCCGAGCCTTAATTTCTCAGCAAAACAAGGATTTATGATTTCTAGGATTCCATAACGGAATGAAACTACCTTGTGTTTTACTCAGATTCCATCAAAACCGCTCGAACTTCTTATTCTCTTATTTCTCTTATTTCTCTTCACTCAGTCATTTCTTATGCGCTCATTTCTTCATAACGTTACTACGTATACAATGACTTAGGTTTCTAGGATTCTAAAATAGAACGAAACCACCTTGTATATTTAATGTCTTAGTAAAACTAAAAACAAGGATTTCTTGTTTCTAAGATTCCATAATGGAACGAAACAACCTTGTATTTTATACTTTATTAATACCTGTTCACTTAGAGCTCATATACAATTTAGTCACAATTTAGATGACCTGAAAACAGGTCTCAGAGTACTCAACAGACAGAAAATCAACTAGGAGGATAAATGTCCTCTTACCTGTAATTACTTGGCACCTGATGTTCTGTCTGCTGATCAACATCTCAACCCGAAATCACGTTCCGGGTCACCATTTTGTTGGAAAACAATCTTTGTCTTCCGCGTGTTCGTTTTGTTCGGGTAGAGAGAATGTTGATTTTCTGAATACAGACTAGAGATCGGTTAACAGGTCCTTCGAAGGATTTATTTCAACAGAATATTCCGGGCACAAGCGAGCTCCCAGCAATGGTGGCAGCCTCTCGCAAGTGCGTCGATTACAGACACTTACAACCTTTTAATACTATCTTGAAGGGCGGTTCCAAACAGTCCACCTGGAGTTCACTGGACATGAAGATAATCTAATCGATTATCTTATAAAATGGTCATATCTTGCTTTGCAGTCGGTTGTACAGACAGACAAAGGTGTAAACCAAATGTTACTTTTTAATTGCATAACCTACTAATGAAGACAAAAGCCGTCGATTGATAGCAGCAATCAACAGAAAGGACTGGCAGCCCACAAAGTATTCACGGATTTGAAGCAATAATTTTTTTGCAAGGTTAGTAGATAAATGTTGTAATTAGTAGATAAATGTTCATACAATTTACTAGTAAACATACACTCTAACAAAGATTGTAACAGAGGTGTCGAATTGCGTGTTTCAAATCACATTAACGGGCCAAATAGTTAGCGTCCACTCCAACTGCACGAACACACATCTTAGTTTTAAAATGTACCTTCAAAACTATTAAGTGCATTTGACTGTTTAATAATGGGGGATTTCATGTTTGTGCTTGGAATTTTTCATTCTGGAGCCGGAGTCATATTCGTGAAATTACTGCATAGCTTGCCACTACGATAGTCATTTGTTGCATGCTATTAAACATAGTAACATAACATCGTCACAGCGTTTCAATATAGAACGGAGTGTGTACAAATAAGTCAGTTAGCATGATGAACAAGTTTTACCTTTGCATTACGAGGTATATTGTCCCCCGGTGTGATCGTAGCATCTCATCCCAGAGACCCAGCCAGCGACAAGCTTTTAAATCAGCACTGGTATAAGGAGACGGGATTGACTACATAATGATATAGGTCGTGCGCTGTGAATTACGGCAAAGTCGGCGATTTGATTAACTTGGTAAAAACAACAGGCAACAGACGGTAAGGGGCTGTTTTCAAACTAGCGATCTCCAACTTAAGTAAATATCCCGCTCTATGAGTCCCGACTAAATGTGCAACTTCGACTGACAGGCGACCTTCGGTTGAAGTAGTAGATTCCATGGCTCTATGGGCAATAATAACTTTTAAATTGTAAAATAGCAGTCACTAAGTCACTGAGTCGCTCCGGGTCACTTCCACTTCCATTCAACAATCATTTCTTTCCGCCGTCCGTCATAGGACAGTCACGTGATCACGTGACGTTGGTGCAAATGGTCAATACCAGATGCGTATTTAGCCCATTTTTGGGGGTGCTTCAGCACAATAGCACCCCCAAAATTTTGGAGTATATACAGATACATTTTACTATGTGTTATTTTCAACAAGCTAGAAACTTATAGCTATAATATATATAGTTTAAAAGTAATATTCAAACAACAAAAATACAGTACACTCAACATTTGATTGAAAATGGTTTCATCCAACTCGACCCCTCCCATCTCTGCTTTTACTGACAAGCAAGCGGTGCAGAAAGCGGTGCAGAAAGCGGTGCAGAAAGCGGTGCAGAAAGCGGTGCAGAAAGCGGAGCGTGTCATCCTCCTCAGTCCATACTCGGGGTATGTCTGTCTAGAGTAGTGAAATTAAGTGTTACTTACTTACACTAGGATATGTGAAAAGTATTTTACCTTCTACCACTCAACACCAACACATTATTTTCATTACTTGTCTGCTTATTTGCTCCTCAATCATGTTGCTACTTCCTAATGAGGGAAACTTAACGTGTATGTGTGGTTTGCGTGCTTGTGTGCGTGTGCCTGCACAGATAAAAGTAGCCTCATGGAGTAAGTCATGGACATGAGCTCTAAAAAGGCAGAGACAAACTTGTGCTAAGGTCAATTTGTTTTGTTAATATGTTTTATATATGCCTGCACTTCACCCTACACAGACTTGTACATGCATTATTAATATTATTTTGTATATTCAAGCGAATTTCCTTTTTGATGTATATGTTATGTATGTTTTTTATAACATAGTACAGACAAGCAATATATAGTCAAAAAAACAAACATTCTGTATTAAGTTAATGTCTGTTAATATATGCTATATGTTATGGTTTCATTTATAAGAAAATTTCATAAACGTCCAAGGTCCATTTTTTGTTAAATTTCACTGTAAACTGTGTGGAACTGGTTTACTCCAGAAACATGCATACTGTCAATGCGTATGTTGAGGAGCTGTTGTATTAAAAAGAGTACTCTTCCCAAGAAATTAGGGTTGGGATATGTTTATATTTTAAGTAACTACGACAAGCAAACAAACCCCCCCCCCCCCCGCACGCTCTATGTACCACCCAAGCACCCCCAAACGTCTTTATAGCACCCCTAAAACTCTCACCCTAGCATCGCCTCTGACCTACACTTTACCATACAATCACGGTATACAATAACCAGCCAAATGCCTTTTTCTTAAACCAGCCAAAGAGCAGTCAGCCGGGAACAGCGATTAATTAAGTCTTCATTGTAGCCTAACCTATGATTAAGTTCATAAATCCATCATACATGTTTTTATCCATGTGGCCAGAACTCCATGTTCTCCTCTCAAAACATGTTGAAGTGACTTCACTGAGTTAAATATTAAGACAAAACTTAACATACTGGAGAAGCTGGCTGAGCCCCATCCAATATGGCTGCCACGTGGAAAAAGGGTGCCCAATAACTAATTAAACGCACAATAACAATAATGTGTGTGTTGCACGACAACCAACTGAGCATGTCAAACGTTTCGGATATCGGCATTGTTTCTTGCGCCCAAACCTTAAAGATGCATTGCAAAGTTTCAAATGTTAATGTTAAAGATGCTTCGACATCATGCAGGCTCCAAACTCCGCAGTGCACCCTGAAAACGTTTCTGTGAGTGAGCCATTTTGAAATTTGGCTCGCTGTAATTAACAATGGGAATAATTTACTGCCACTACGCTGACTTGCAGCGAGGATTGGTGAAGATTCACCATTTTCAAGCCATGGACAGATTACACGATCTGAAACAGTGTCAAAGTCAGAGATAAGCAGAGCTGCACTGAGTTTTGTTGTATGCACAGATTAGCATTAGCTTGGTGCTCTGGGTTATTGATGGTGTGTGGGTGCAGAGTATGTGCTGCCTGTGCCTCATCCATGGATCTGCACTAATTGACAAGTAATTTGGCGACTTGCTGATGAGGAGTTGACTCTACAAGGGTAAATATAAAACAAGCTTGCTGGATGTCAGAGCTTTTAAACCAGTGATAAAGTATCTCTGGTTAGAGGAGGACAGTATACTGTAAAACACTTAATGTATAAATGTTTTACATTGGTTAATGTCAGAAAACTACAACTAATTGTTATCAGAATTTGCACGCACTCAATACCCAACCTCTGAAAAAAGTCGGGTTTCCATCCACTAATTGTATTCAAATTTTCAAGAAATTCAAAAATAAACCTGAATGGAAACACTAGAAATTCGAAAAAGGGCTCGAAATTTGCAACAACAAAAAAAGTTTTTAAACTGAGAGGGGGTGGATTTTAAAGCGTATCGGAAAAAAGAAAATGCTAATTTGGGCTATGGAAACAGGTTTTGCGAATAAACGCTGCCAAGACCGGATATACGTCGCACATTTTGACCGTATATTTCGTCACACGTACGTTTGTAGTCACAAAGAAATCGTTGGACGATAAAGTAAGGTATGTTTGGGGGGACGATGAAACAGAAATCTTTTTGGAAGTAAGTCAAAATTTGCATTTGCGTGAATATGTGGTATAAGGCTATAAAAAGGAAGTAAGTAAGGGATAAAAATAAGTTAATAATTAGTAATTAACAAAGGCCATAGATGAAAGAGGAGATTTTGATGAAGAAATATTCAAAATTGCAGGGTTTTTTTTCCTTCAATGGACATTTTTCTTTTTACAAGAGTACAGATAGTAGGAAAATGATTGGTGACCGATGTAAATTATTTATTACACAATTTCTATTTTGGTGTGATTTGCAATAAAAAAAAATATGATTAGGTGGCAGGTTATGATGATTGTTTAGGTGAGTTAATTTAAATATATATATATATATATATATATATATATATGTATACATATAACTTCAGAAAGAAGGTGTCATAATATTGAATTTAATAATTGAATGTAGTTCTTAAGGGCTATAATGGATCTTTGTACGAACACAGATTTGTCCATTGTTGAAGTTTTTGCATGTATAGGTCACATAGTTTTAATCTCACTCAATAAGAAGGTAGTAAAGTTAAACAACTTAAAGTTATGAAAATGTACTCCTAACTTTTGATATATTGATGGCATTAAGTGTTAGACTGAGGAATGGCATTTGAGAATATTTTTTGGGGTTACTATTGTGTTAATAACTCCAAGTGGTATAGAAAATGTACTGCTCGGTCTGAGTGGTAATCAATGATGAGTGATATTTAAAACAAAGTAGAGGAGTGATTTAACGTTAAGCAATAAGGACATTTTCATTCGTAATATTATGCTACTTCACTACATTAGGTAGATGTGGGAGCACCAGTAGTTGGTTGTATGTTTGAATGTGAATAAGTCATTAATGAGAATGTTAAAAAGGGATAGATAGGCAGATAAGTTAAAGATGAAGAAGAAGAAAGTTTAGCAGGTGTGTGTGTGTGTGTGTGCAAGGTGCCATAAATACTTAGTTAATAGTCCCTCTCGCAGGGGGGTGAAATAAATATGAATAAGAAGTATGTTGAAATTTGAATGATATTAGAGTTAAGTAAAAGAAAAGTGCAGAATTAGTGGATGAATTCAGAGTGTGATTCAATAAAGTGTTTAGAACACCTGTGGTGGTGTTGATAAACAGATAGGAAGTGAAATATGAGAGGCCTCTGTTGCTCCCTTATCAGTCTAACCCTGAGTGAGTGACTCCACTCCTTCACTTTCTGTGGACAAGAATTCAGCTAACCTACACTTTCTTTTTGACTACACTGACACTCCCAAATTGCAAAGTTAACTGAAGGCCTTGTGTGAATGAAAAATATCACTTGAATGATAGAAGTTTCTATGTGGAATTGCAATGACTTCATGACTTTCTAACAGAATAAGACGATTACGTACTCGAAAATACTATGAACTATTTACTATTATTTTGAAAGGTAGTGATTTTAAACCCTTATTGACTATATTTAAAAATACTTACTAGATATTATTGTGGCGTTTGCATGTACTAACAAACTTGACAGTGACTCATGTAGATCCTAATTGGAAACACACAAAAATTGTAAGTAAGAGCCTTAACAATGTTGTATTAAATGTAGCCTTAAGATTTGTATAAAAGATTGGTTACATTGAAAAATGTTTTCCTGAGAGAATTCAGTTTCAGCTCCTGTTGTTGATGAGTGAGCTGATCCTCCCCAGCAGGACCTGATAAGCACTGGCATTGAAGAGAAAAATATTATTTAAAAGGTTTAAGACGTAAGCATATATTATAAGTGGTAACGACTAACAGTTGTGGTAGAAGGAAACAGTAGGTACTAAGATGGAATAAGTTGGCGTTAGAGGAGCTAAGGGATAGAGATGACAGTACTTTTGCAGCTGTTTAACCTACTTCCTTGTGAATTCTGAATATTAATTAATTCTGATGTTGGTGTAATGATAGCATATAAGTAAGTGGAAATCAGAGCGAAGAAGTCAATATTATCTATGCTAAAAACAATTTATTGAAGTATGATGCTGAAGTAGAGATACATTTGGCTAGCGATAAGGACTTGCTAAAGGCTGGAGTGCTGATTGAAAGTACTAAAATGACTAACTAGACACACATTATTAGATCATTTAGATTCTGAAGCAAGATTAAGCCTCAATCGTAAAACATTCAAGACACGGTACCATCCTGAGATAAGTCCACAGCTCTTGTTCTTGTCAAGGAAGATGACAGGCGCATGGGTCATACTCCCCTACACAGAATAAATGCTTTACAAACTTAGCAAGAGTAAATATGGGGTAAATGCATATATATAGGATATACAACAAACGTAACAAATATTTAGGTTATGTTTTGACTGTAAAGTGGTTATTATGGACACCCAACAAGAAAAGAAGCAATCTTGTCAGCCCTAAGATTTGAAACAAAAACACTAAATGATATCTTAAACCCATGGGTGGTATTGTGACCCGTTGTGAGCTTTTTGATGTTTTTGATTATGCTATTTTCAAATAAAATAACACCCACGGATTGATTTTGGGGCTGTGCAATTATTGCATGAGTTGGGGCGCTAATTATGCTAAGATAACAATGCCACTTATGAAATTGAATTGACACACCGATGAAAATAACAATGTCTGATACATTTTAATGGATAGATGAATGTGAAAAATGCAGTTTGTGAATTAAATTGAACAATGGCAGTATTGGCTTTATTAAAATATTAGAAAGCCATTTGAACAGACAGTTGATTGCTGATACGGTTACGACCTCAGTTTAGTTTAGAAAACTGGAAATAGAACTTAAGCCAGTATCATATATTGTTATTCATTGTTTACAAGATGATTACCAGCATTGTGGTTGTTCCCTTGAATGGATGCCAGATTTGAGCAAGTGCTTGCCTATAGTCTACTATGGGCAGACCTCAAAATTCTGCCCCCCAAGACATGTAAACTACAGTGTTCTTTCGCAAATTAGGGCCCGAGCAGTGACGGCTACGAGGTCCCTATTGTTTTTGCAATTATGCAGTTGCCTTTTATAATCTTGTTGATTTTTGTAAAACCGTGTAATTTTTTTTTTTTAAGAAAAAAGGATGTTAACACAGTGATGAGGGAACACTGTTGTGCACCAATTAGAAAAATGGAAACCTTCTGTAAAAATTAAGGTGTTATTAATAATTTATTATATGTAGTGAAAGTTTGTTTAAGTGGATAGTAACTTTGAGTTGTGAACCATAAATGTTTCCACACGGGGGATATTGGTAAACATGGTAACAACACTTTACTACATATGAATTAGATAATTTAATTTTCATGTTTTTACATTTTTGGTGATTGGATGTTTTTGTTAGAGCGATGGATTTTATAGAATTGAACAAAGGTAATACAGTTTGAATATTACCAAGTACTGTTTGATGGTTTTTAATTTTTTAATGAGTTGAAATTGTTTCAGCAAAACAACTGGACGTTATTATTATGGCAAAAGCATGGTGTAAATATATAATGTCTCTTGATGGCATATTAGTAATTTGGAGTAACGAATGAAAGTCACTTTGTTACTTTGTCACATTAGTCCGAGGTATGAAGATTATGGTTAGATAGTTTGGATTTAGTTAAAATGTATATGAGAATTATAAAAGGAACATGGCAGTTTATCCCGCTTGGAATTTTGTGTGATAGACTATTTAATGTGCCTATTGTAAATAACCTGTTAAGATGAGCAGATGAAAGACACTGATGTAAGTGACTATATGAGGAGATTGTTAAATGACAAGGAAGTGAAAATGTTTAATCAAATGCCAGACGACTCTCTGCCTCTGCAGGAAGGCCAACCTCCCACCAAGGGTTGTGACTGTGTTTTGATCAAAGGTCCATCCCGAGGTAAGAAGGTCCTTGTAAGTGTTGTTGATGACCCCGGAGGCTGTGAAGATCGCCGAACGACCCTCCTGGATTCTCCTATCGCACGGCACAACAGGTACTCATTGATTAACAGCTTGTCCGGTTGCGGAGCAAAGCCTGACTGAATCAAGGTCAGAGAGGGGAAAGACAAACAGCTTGTCTAGCTGTGGACCTGACCAAGTCAGTCTGAGGAGGATGGGATCACGCCCCCCCACAAGGTTCCCCAAACCGCTGTGAAGTCCAGGGCCTGTCAATTGTGCTGGAAGTGTTGGAAGGGACACATCGAGGAGACGAGTCCCACTCACTAATCCAACGGGAGAGTAAGATGCGATCTGACTCATTCGGGGCTGTCTTTTTTTTGTTTTGTTTTGTTTTTTTTGTTTTTGGGGCCATCTTGAGGGGAAAGAGAGACAGCTGGCTGAATTACTAACACTGAACAATAAGTACAGAAACAATGGACATTGTACATACTGGATTCCGAACATTGGACAATACACACATTGGAGCACGAACACTAGATATTACATACACACTCGATGGATTAAGTACAGGAAAAAAACACATGTTGCTGATTGACAAATATAGAGGTGATGTGCTGGTAACCTCTCCCTCTCGAAAAGACAAGAAAAATAAAAAATCGGATGATTTCTACCTGCAACTTAACGAGGAAATCGGGACTTGAAAGGAACGTGCGACGTTAATATGATTTTTGATGAAAAGAGAATGTTACGTCATGCTCTATGCGGTATTGATCTTATTGACAGAACAATATGATGAGGATTTGGATGACACCAATGTTTTAAGTGACAAGAACAAAATGAGTACTCGTTATGATTTTTATCAAGAAATTCTTTTGAGGTTTGACAATATGATGTTTAAATGTGCTGTTCATTTGATAATTAGAGGGGAATGTTGGAAAAAGTGTATAATAAGTTATCACATGAATGAGAACTTTACTATTTGCTGCAATTGAAATGTTACACCCACACACACACCAGATGCATGTTGTTGTTGTTTTTTATCATTGTGAATTTAGTACCGCTGAGAGCATCCACTTCCTCATTTCTGCAGAAAGACAAACTTGGGTGTCTCACGGAGTTGCATCATTTGAGGAAGAATTAAATGTAACCCCGACAGTGTGAGTGTGTATCACTTTTCCTACATAGACCAGGCAGACAAATATAAATCTCAGTCTATCGTTGCGATTAAACAGATATGTCAAATACAGTAGCATTGGAGAAGCAAAGTACATTTTCCATTACGGTTGCATATATTCTCTAACGTCTGCTCCATTTCTTCTTCATTGATGGAAAGTAAATACGGTACATCAGTTTAGTAGTGGGCAGCACTTTTACTTTGTTGTGGGTTTAGATCTGTTCCATGGGTGGAGGGAGGCCAAGTGGCCTTTACACAGGATTGCTATTAATGTATAACGCTCACACTCTTATTGTTCTTTTTAGTTTTTTACGTGTGCATGTTTGCTTTTTTAATTTCATTTTTGTAATTATTAAATAAATATTATATTTATAATGATCACATTTATTTTTATATATATATATTTTTTTTAATGGGCCATCTGCTGCTTGCTTTTTACTCATCAGGGGATTGAGTTGCTGCTTCACTGCTAGAGGGGAGACCCTAAGTCACTTAGCCCACATTATGTTTCCTCTGTGAATCACTTGCAAACACCTAAACGAGCTCCCCTGTCTGAGTCACACTGAGAATGTCCAACTTCAAACTTGAATATACGCAAACGTGCTTAAGAGCTCGAATATCGGTTAGAACAGAAATGGACAACAACATTATACATCAGTTGCTGCATTATTTGTAGCATTCCTGGAGACTTATGACGATGCTTCCTCTGTGCAGTAAGTTTAATTCCTTAAGTTCGAAGAAGCATACAAACAAAGACAGCCTATTGACTAATTTAGCATGTAATCAGTTTGACAAATCCTTCAGGAGGCACCTCCAGTACAGAATTGTGAACAGAAAACAATTTGACTGTGTAATAGACAGTTCAGTAGCAAAGGTTCGCATTCCACTCAGTGAAGGTGCGCATGAAAGTTGTCCGTCTCTCTCTATGTGCCCTGACATCCTAATCTACGTCCAGGGTAGCAGAAAATGGATACATGGATTTAGTTTGTCACAGAGACTATAGAACACATTTAAATACTCTTTAATCTATTATTTTGTTTGGGTTAGCTGGACCTCAGTCATTTAATAAAATATGTAATGAATTTCTGTGAAATTTGGCTTGTGCAAGATGCATTCAATGTTTAACATACACAAAGCATCATAAAGCATGATTTAACACACTATTTAAACTGCAATTCATTGTAAGCAAAGATGATTGATTACCTAGCTGTCACATTGCTTGCACATATACCAAGCGTTACCAACCCCCAAAAAATGTTGATAGCATTACAACTGACTTGGATATATTAAAGTGACCCTGAACTGGATAGTCACAATTAAGACGAACATTGTGGGTTTTTTTGGCTTCAACATCTTCTCAGGATGCGAATAATCTGCCACATCCTTAGTTAAACAGATTATACCATTGGTTCTCAACCTTTTTTCAGTTATCTACCCCCTGAGAAATATTTTTTTCAGCCAAGTGTTCCCTAACCAGTGAAAAACATTTTTGGTTAAAAAACAAACAAACAGTTGTCTGATTTAATAAAACTTTGGAACTTCATTTGCATAAGTGGTCTCTCTTGGAAATCCAAAAACAAAAACAAAAACCTTATTTTCTTTTTAAATAGAAAATGATTAAGTTACAAATAAAGATTTGTGCACATAAAAAAATATTATTACCATTAAGTGTCCTCCTTTGGGATCATAGTAAAGATCTGTTCTCAAAAATCATTTATTATCATTTAAATCCAAATTTCTAATGATTGACAGGTGATCCTAGATGGCATATGACAGTTTGGGTCGAACCATTCTGGTTTGAGGAGACTGGGTTTTTAGAACAATAAAATTCAATATACATTTTATTTCATTAACTTTGACTTTCCTGAAACATTTACATAATGTAATGATGATTTTTTTAAAGGATTTTTGCATGCATGCTTGCGTTCCCCCAGGAGTGCACGTAGCCTATTTGAGAACTACTAGATTATACCCCTGAAATGAAATTATCAAGAAATGTAATCTAACGAATATTTTTGATATTTTTTACGTTTTCTGAAAAAAGAAGAAATAACAGTTTATGAGAATGGCGAACGATATTTAATGTTACATTTTTGGTCTCAAGTCTGAAGCATTAGATCGTTTAGACATGAACATACCAAAGTAAAATCAATCAAAAATGTCTGTCCTGAAGAAGTCATGGTAAAGTTTTTCATTCTAAATTGTCTTTGTTTAAAAGTGAGCTCTTACTTTGCTTTCATAGTTTGTGGTTCATTTTGTGGTATTTTTGTGGTCTTTTTGTTCCAGAGAGTAAACGAGGAGCTCAAAGTGTAAACAAGGCTCGAGCTCTCCATGCACACAGGAAAGAGTCGCATGTGCTCCCTAAGCCTCCAGCAACCACCAGCTCGCTCACTTTTTTTTTTTTTTTACTTTTCTATCACACAGGTGGTTGTGTATGAGAGAAGCCACAGACATACACACAATAATATATATTTCATTTACAGATGGAATTCAAACTAAAGTTTACATGCTCAGCAATACACATGAACTATACGAAACCCTCCCCAGCCCTAAAATCAGTACAGTAAACAATTTGCATGACAGTATCAATTGTATAGAGATATCGTAGGTTTATAAACTGCAAATTAATAACATTCTCTATATATTTTTGGGCATTCATACATAAATACATACAAAATTATGTCTGCATGCTTTAGAGATTAAGTGCTTAATATAAACAGTAACACAAAATAAGATGTTAATTAGAAGAAGAAAAAAAGACAGCTGCCAATAGACTGGATATATATGTTTTCTTTCTTTAAAAAATAATTTGATTTACGACAGTATTGTTTTATTAAAGGTTACAATATATGCAGTATTTATAAAGATTTCCATCATTCTGATAAATGAAATGAAAATTCAATTTTCCTACATAGACCAGGCAGACAAATATAAATCTCAGTCTATCGTTGCGATTAAACAGATATGTAAAATACAGTAGCATTGGAGAAGTAAAGTACATTTTCCTTTTTATTTTTATTTTTTCTTCTTCTTTTTTTTCTATAAAGAGCTCAGTATTGTTCATTCGGAAATGTCATCATCATTGCTCTTTATTTTTATTTTTATTTTTATTATTTTTTTTTTTTTAAGTAAAGTACATTTTCCATTGCAGTTGCATATATTCTCTAACATCTGCTCCATTTCTTCTTCATTGATGGAAAGTAAATACGGTACATCAGTTTAGTAGTGGGCAGCACTTTTACTTTTACTTTGTTGTGGGTTTAGATCTGTTCCATGGGTGGAAGGAGGCCAAGTGTCCTTTACACAGGATTGCTATTAATGTATAACGCTCACACTCTTATTGTTCTTTTTAGTTTTTTACGTGTGCATGTTTGCTTTTTTAATTTCATTTTTGTAATTATTAAATAAATATTAGATTTATAATGATCACATTTATTTATATATATTTTTTTTTTTTTAATGGGCCATCTGCTGCTTGCTTTTTACTCATCAGGGGATTGAGTTGCTGCTTCACTGCTAGAGGGGAGACCCTAAGTCACTTAGCCCACATTATGTTTCCTCTGTGAATCACTTGCAAACACCTAGACGAGCTCCCCTGTCTGAGTCACACTGAGAATGTCCAACTTCAAATTTGAATGTACGCAAACGTGCTTAAGAGCTCGAATATCGGTTAGAACAGAAATGGACAACAACATTATACATCAGATGCTGCATTATTTGTAGCATTCCTGGAGACTTATGACGATGCTTCTTCTGTGCAGTAAGTTTAATTCCTTAAGTTCGAAGAAGCATACAAACAAAGACAGCCTATTGACTAATTTAGCATGTAATCAGTTTGACAAATCCTTCAGGAGGCACCTCGAGTACAGAATTGTGAACAGAAAACAATTTGACTGTGTAATAGACAGTTCAGTAGCAAAGGTTCGCATTCCACTCAGTGAAGGTGCGCATGAAAGTTGTCCGTCTCTCTCTATGTGCCCTGACATCCTAATCTACGTCCAGGGTAGCAGAAAATGGATACATGGATTTAGTTTGTCACAGAGACTATAGAACACATTTAAATACTCTTTAATCTATTCTTTTGTTTGGGTTAGCTGGACCTCAGTCATTTAATAAAATATGTAATGAATTTCTGTGAAATTTGGCTTGTGCATGATGCATTCAATGTTTAACATACACAAAGCATCATAAAGCATGACTTAACACACTATTTAAACTGCAATTCATTGTAAGCAAAAATGATTGATTACCCTAGCTGTCACATTGCTTGCACATATACCGAGCGTTACCTACCCCCAAAAAATGTTGATAGCATTACAACTGACTTGGATATATTAAAGTGACCCTGAACTGGATAGTCACAATTAAGACGAACATTGTGTTTTTTTTGCCTTCAACATCTTCTCAGGATGCGAATAATCTGCCACATCCTTAGTTAAACAGATTATACCATTGGTTCTCAACCTTTTTTCAGTTATCTACCCCCTGAGAAATATTTTTTTCAGCCAAGTGTTCCCTAACCAGTGAAAAACATTTTTGGTTAAAAAACAAACAAACAGTTGTCTGATTTAATAAAACTTTGGAACTTCATTTGCATAAGTGGTCTCTCTTGGAAATCCAAAAACAAAAACAAAAAACTTATTTTATTTTTAAATAGAAAATGATTAAGTTACAAATAAAGATTTGTGCACATAAAAAAATATTATTACCATTAAGTGTCCTCCTTTGGGATCATAGTAAAGATATGTTCTCAAAAATCATTTATTATCATTTAAATCCAAATTTCTAATGATTGACAGGTGATCCTAGATGGCATATGACAGTTTGGGTCGAACCATTCTGGTTTGAGGAGACTGGGTTTTTAGAACAATAAAATTCAATATACATTTTATTTCATTAACTTTGACTTTCCTGAAACATTTACATAATGTAATGATGATTTTTTTAAAGGATTTTTGCATGCATGCTTGCGTTCCCCCAGGAGTGCACGTAGCCTATTTGAGAACTACTAGATTATACCCCTGAAATGAAATTATCAAGAAATGTAATCTAACGAATATTTTTGATATTTTTTACGTTTTCTGAAAAAAGAAGAAATAACAGTTTATGAGAATGGCGAACGATATTTAATGTTACATTTTTGGTCTCAAGTCTGAAGCATTAGATCGTTTAGACATGAAAATACCAAAGTAAAATCAATCAAAAATGTCTGTCCTGAAGAAGTCATGGTAAAGTTTTTCATTCTAAATTGTCTTTGTTTAAAAGTGAGCTCTTACTTTGCTTTCATAGTTTGTGGTTCATTTTGTGGTATTTTTGTGGTCTTTTTGTTCCAGAGAGTAAACGAGGAGCTCAAAGTGTAAACAAGGCTCGAGCTCTCCATGCACACAGGAAAGAGTCGCATGTGCTCCCTAAGCCTCCAGCAACCACCAGCTCGCTCACTTTTTTTTTTTTTTTTACTTTTCTATCACACAGGTGGTTGTGTATGAGAGAAGCCACAGACATACACACAATAATATATATTTCATTTACAGATGGAATTCAAACTGAAGTTTACATGTTCAGCAATACACATGAACTATACGAAACCCTCCCCAGCCCTAAAATCAGTACAGTAAACAATTTGCATGACAGTATCAATTGTATAGAGATATCGTAAGTTTATAAACTGCAAATTAATAACATTCTCTATATATTTTTGGGCATTCATACATAAATACATACAAAATTACGTCTGCATGCTTTAGAGATTAAGTGCTTAATATAAACAGTAACACAAAATAAGATGTTAATTAGAAGAAGAAAAAAAGACAGCTGCCAATAGACTGGATATATATGTTTTCTTTCTTTAAAAAAAAAATGATTTACGACAGTATTGTTTTATTAAAGGTTACAATATATGCAGTATTTATAAAGATTTCCATCATTCTGATAAAAATATTACATACGGTATCTATCTGTTTTGAGGGCAAAACTTATTGTTTTGAGCTAAAATATTTTTCTTAAAGATGTTTTGAGTCTACTTGTTTATTCAATGTACATGTTTTATTTGGATCTTTAAAATCATCCTTTGTCTGTATTTAATAAGAAAAATATCTAAGATGTGCTTCAAAAATCTGCCGATGATTTGATTTGTATGCAGATTAGAATGAAAAAGTGCACAAGCTACTGTATATATTATTTATGAGATGCTAAGTTCTTGCCAACATGGTAGCTCAATCCTGCAAGACAAAGGTCACAATTTGGTCATATTAGAATCGTTTGTGATTACGTTCATTCCTTTTGTGCTCCTCCAGTCGACGGTAAGACATTTGCAAAGTGAGACGCTTTCGACTTTGACACTATAATCACAGAAATAAAACACAAAGTGTTCAAATCATCTTTCTTTTTGGAAGGTTTTAACATGTGTTTGTGTGAATATTTCCAAAAAATATCTAATGCTTTAATTGTTTAAACTCTAAGACCCTGATCTCTGGTTCCACAGGTCAATGTAAGAAATTGTTCGGAGGCTTCAACAAAACCATCCAAGTCCACTAACATTGTGGACAAGTAAAAAAAAAACAACAAAAAAAAAAAACCGCAATTATATTTTGCAATTATTTAAAAATTGTGTATTAGGTACATACTTGTATGATGTTTACTGACCACGTGTCTTTAACTGCCGCCTTTAAACAAACAAATTGAATGAAACAAATTACACACAGTCAAAACAGTAAGCTTTAAATTTCAAAAAGCCTACTTAACAAGCTCTAATGTTTAACTTACTTCACAAAATGGTGTCGACATTTTTTGGGAAGTCCTGTAAGAAACAATGAGTACAAACGCATGAAATCATATTGTCTCTCATTCAAATTTGTGACGTGTAAAACATTACGAAGAATACGGTACATAAAAACAAATTTAGGAATACTCACGGCTGAAGTAATAGAGGGTGCAGATGAGCGTGGTCATCATGACTGTGGCAAGGCCGACCAATGACCACAGGATGAGTGAGTCACAATCACCTGGTGCACAATATTCAAAAATATGCGCTTTGCCATTTAAATGTCTCTTAAAAATGACATAAAATAAATAATTCAATGGGCTAATTTAGTGATTATAACCCGTCATCACACATTTCAAATGTATGGTTTATTGCCATATCAATCATGATGATGAAAATCAGATGTATAATTAGCACAGTAAGAGTAAATTAATTACCTGCTGAAGTTTTAATGCAGCTACAGTCAAGTTTGCGTGGTGATTCAGGAGGTTTTGTCGGGAGCCTTTCTGTCACATAAAGACAAGACTTTTAACACAAAAAATACAAATGCATTTTAACAAGGGTTACACTGCTTTTATATTGATATATCTAAAATTTTGTGAATATTCCTCCATATTCTCACAGCGAAACTCTCACAGCCAGCAAATGACGAGTAATTTACCTGAGTATAAAACAGCAGTTTTAGTCAGCTTACAAACCTTGAGGGAGAAGAAGAACACCAGGCTGCCACAATTCTTCATTTTTCCTATCCTTTAAAATGCAAGAATACGTCCCAGTGTCCTCTTTTGTCACATTGCCGATTCGCAGTGTGAAAGCCTCACTGTTTTTTTTGCTCAACTGGAACCGACTTCGGTCCACGTTGTCTCCGTAAACTATGCGCTTGGCATTGTTTAACCTGCCCAGAAACTGAACTTTGTTGTGGTTGGGAATAGTGCGGAACCAGATGACCGACTCACAGACGCTATTGATGCAGTTGCATTGAATAAACTGTGTGCTGAGGAGCTGTGGATGGAGGATGCTGACTGCTTGTTGCAGGAATTGGCCCGAACCTATGGTGGAAGGGGGGGGGGACACAAGCTTAAACAATGTGGTGCTGAAGGCTTTTTATACAGTATGCACACAGATTCTATTAAGTTCTCTAATCGTAAGCATGCACAATCAACCTTGCTTTTAATAACCGGTCAGTTAAAAGTAACCACGTATTCTGTTATCACTGTCTTAACAATATAGTTACAATAATATCAACTAGAATGGCAAACCTCTATCAAGGACTAGCATCAAAATCTCGACCAGGAGTCTCTAACCATTTACACTGTGAGACGGAGACATTTTTTCCCCTCCCGAATATTCTGGTTTTTGTTTCTCTATGGTAAAATGTTTGACAAGAAAAGGGACAAGACGCCTACATTGGATGGTTCTAAAAACAGACTAGATATCTGTTGTAGACTTTCATAGACACCAATATCATACATAAACTGATTTTTTTGCATTACAATTACTACATTATATGAAAACTAACAAAGATGTTGAATAAACCTGAATCGTAAAGCTAACAGACCCTTTCTTTGGTGCTGTTAACAAACAGACAAGTGGCAATGAAAAACTTCTTATAGGATACATAACCTAAAAGTATCGTAAACAGACCAAATAAAACAAAGGCTGAGATCAATTGTTTATGTTATGACCAACGTCAGTTAAAACAACATTGCACAATTGCTCCATAAATAATCATATAGCATCCGTTTTAAGCAGAGTATCGCCGTCACGACAAGGTTCCTGAACGACATGGTATAAGAACAAGTTTATAGTGACAAAAACTCACCCAATGACCACAGGCATGTTGTGAGCAGCGTCCACGCTAGCAAGATCGCTTCAGGTGCAAGAGTCCGCATCTTTGTTGGTCTTCAGTGGAAGTTGGGGAGCACTGCTGATCATTTCATTTAAACTCAAGAGATGATGGGAGGGTTCAATGTGCCAGATCCCAAAGTCGTCATGGTAACACCTTGATGTGACTGAAAAAAATTCTCACACACGAAAAAGCTATCGGCGAGGACTGAACACATTACTCCATTAATAAACAAACATTTCATACAGTATGCTTTTTATTGATCACATATTTTATCTATTTTTTTATTGTTTAGATAAACAATTATCATAGATGTTTACTGTGATGTACTACACTATGATATACTGAGTGTTTAAAACATTACAAATTCTAACTGCAATAACAAATATTACATAGTGATGAAATTATTAACTTTTTGATTAGGTACTTTTTTGTTTTTAGCTTTTCCATATATATTGTAATTATTTGAATAATTAATCTTTGCAGTTAAAGCAAATAATCCCAATTTGAGATTGATCATTACAGTTTTTATAAAGTACGTTTGTTGACTCGTATTATTTTGTGTACCACATGACAAAGACAAGGTGAGGCTCAACAGAGCCAATATGGCGCTGAGTGCCACGTAACACAAAATTTGTGTTTCGATGTAGCAGCAGCAGTTTGCACTCTTGTGGTCTCAGGTGCTTAACCTCGAGTTCTATAAACCCAGCTTCAATAAGGACCTAAAATATCGAAGCACACTGAAACACTAACAGTTGACAATCTAAAGTTTTTTCGTCGACATTTAAATAAACGAGTTGGATCACAACTCACATTATTTTAACAAATGCATGTTGAATTTCAGTACACCATAAATACGTAGTTATCAGTACCAGTAATTCTCGACACATTGCTCGCTTTTGATTTCATTTGATAGAGTCAGGCCAGTTCAAATGTGGAACAGAATAATTTCTGTGATAAGATCATAAAAAGTGTGTGTGTGTGTACTTGTGCATACTACATTGTGAGGACCAAAATACATCTTTAACCAACAGATAGAGGACATTTTTGTGAAGTGAGGACATTTTGGCCGGTCCTCACAACTCAAGACCTCTTTTTGAGGGTCAAGACTTGGTTTTAGAGTTTAGGTTTGAATTGGGTTATGGTTGAGGTTAGGGTAAGGAACGGAGGTAGGCAATAATTTTTTATGGTTGGGGTTAGGTGAAGGGGCTAGGAAATGCATCGTCTATGGATGTCCTCGCAATTATATAAATACAAGTATATAAATACAAGTGTTTGTGTGTGTGTGCATTTTTGGTGGTCTCTGAGTGAGAGGATGTGCCCCCCCCGAAGTACTGAGTGGGTCGACGACTCAAGTGAGAGAGGGACCACAGGATTCTATGAAAACAGGAGATCTTGATGAGCTTCAGAGTTGGTTGGTTATGCATCACATCGTTAAGTCCTTGTTAGAAGTAGAATCTTTTGTCATTGCAGTGTAAAACGAAATTGGGTGTTAAGTCAACATCTGCCGAGACGCTGCTTTCATCTAATTGTATTTAGATCAGTTCAATTAAACAATCGTGCTGCTCACAGCTAAGTGGAATACAGAGACAACCTCAAAGTTAACTTCTTCTCTTCTTTTTTTTTTTAAACCCTACATTTTATTATTTTTACTGGGGCGGTTTTAACACTTGAACTGCATATTTATCATTGATAGTTCTCTACTGTATAAGTGCCTGCTTTAGATGTTTCCTCTTTAATTTGTACATGCATGTAGCTTTTCTGTTTTAGCTTTTGTCAAAAAGAAACAATAGTGTACTATAGAAGCAAAATTAAAAAAAGGTTTTATTTTCCTCTATATAGTCCTTCAAGGGGAAATCCAACCCACACTCCGATGTATGTGTTGTATTACACGCCACACATAGCACCACATCACACTGTACACAAATGCAGGCATGCAAGGAGAAAGTTGATAGCTTGCTCAAGGACACCTTGGCAGTACTCAGCAGACTGGCATCTCTCCAACAACTTGCTGCCATTTTAAGTGAAGTTATATGCATTTTAAATGTAGCTCTTCTTTCGTGAGACACATTTGAACTTCTTACATTGTTTCTCCAGGTGCAGGTTTGCTCTTCGTGAGAGATGAAATGACTCGACTTTCAACATGTGGCCAAACTTACCCAAAAGCGCTCACTACAGGCTGCTTGAGGAACTACAAGCCCTCGCACGCAATTTGGGTTTATATGATTCTCTTTTCAATTGTCTTGAAAATTACTAGGGAGGAATATTCACACCACTAACGAATGAAAGTGAAAGTTAATTAAATGTAATTTAGTCTAAGTGTGAAAAATGTAGCTTGTAAAGAAGTGGGTGTGACAGACACCATCAAACATCTTGGAATAAGTTAATTGAAGCCCAACAATGGCTAGCCGGCTAGCCAGCTAGCATACGGTATTAACAGGAAATTAAGTTTCAGGCTGATTATTATTATTATTTTAATTAACACAACCTTTGCCGTTTTAAATGTATATATAAGTAGTGTTGCTCTTAAATTTAAGTTAAGATGTTAATTATATATTTTAAATGCAGTTCCTGGTTTAACAGCCAAGAATGGAATCATCCCACAACTTCTCCTCCTCCGTCCTATTGTCCGTCATTTCTTTTGTTCTCTTCTTCTCTTTTCTAGATTTCATATTGTGGTCTTCCTGTCTGTCACTCTGCTGTACATTTGCTTTTGTCTCTTCTCTAATTTCCTTCATGTCTGTTGACGGTATGCGGTCTTTCACCTTGTCTTCTTCCTCCACTTGGTTATTTTCTTGCCGTCTCTGCTTGCTGTGGTATTTGCGTTTTTTTCTTTTCTCTTCTGCTGATTCTCCATCATCATCATCTCTTCTCTTTTCTTCTGAGTAATCATCTCTTGCTCTCTTTTGTTGCCTGCGCCTTGCCTTGTCTGTGCTTGCAGCTTTTGCTCGTCTGCCTCTTTCCCTCCTGGACCTTTTGGTCCTCCTCCTCTCTCTTTGCTTGCGTTCATCCTCATCACTGTCACTTGCTCCACTGCTAGTGAAAGAGGAATACGAGGAGGAAGAAGATGATGAAGTAGAATATGAGGAGGAGCTTGAGCACTTTCTACGTCTCTTCAGAGGCCGAGCAATTGATTCCAATGAAGGCCTTAAGCGTGTGAAAGATGGAGGACCATTGCAGTCCCAACTCCTGGATGGCCTGGGAGCGCCCATATACGGAGGTTGGAAACCTTCAACACTGAAGTTAGGGCCACGATGGTGTGGGTGAGGACCATATGTGGGAGAAAAGTTGGCCATGGTCTGATTTTGTAGTGTCATGTGTCCCTTTTCGAAATCCGCCGCTGCTTCTACTTTATCGTCTTCCTTCTGTACTTCATCCTTCGACAGAATCGTGCCAATCTTGGGTGCGAGGCCACGAGCTTTCTGGACTTCGACGTAATGTGCAAGTTCATCTGCAAACGTGTTATAGGATTTCTGTCGGGATTTGTACAGTTTGAAGACTTTCCTTTCCCTGGTAAACAAAAAAAAAAAGATTTTTCTTTTTCATAAATTATACGATGAATGTGGAAATGTAATGAGTTATACTTATTTTATACACATGCAGTACATGCCATTTGTTACACATGCAATGTAATAAATATTTTTATTTATATAATGAATAAATAAATAAATCTGCCACAACATCGTGTCATACTAACAGTTTGGTTTCCCCATTTCGCTATAGTTGTCTTTAGAATGACAGTGTGCTTAAAAAAAAAGAGTGAGTCAGGCTCAAAATCCTTACATTGATGTGCATTGGTAAAAAAAAAATCACATTATATTCAATTAATAAAATTTAAAAAAAAAAGCAAATTCAGAACATGAAGGAAAAGGAATAATGGACTGGAAAAAAAACGCTTTCAATATTTTCATTTACTGTGAATCACTGATCAAATAGTACAGAAAGCGATTTTTCGCTTCCTTTTAGAAACATGCTTGTATTTTTTCTGAACAACTCTTAAGTACCCCTCACTATTAAACGATCAAAGGTATGATGGTTAGAGACTGCTGCGGTAAACAGTGCTGGTGTGCCCAATGAAGTGTCCAGTGATTGTGTTTATTTATTGTTATTAAATTTACAAAGGTACACATTGAGAAATAAACAAAGCAATACCTCACGTGGTATGTATGATGAATTGTTTAGCAAGCTTACCTAGCAGAGTGCTTGTTCCCCTGCATATGGGCTTGGTACATCTCAACAGAGTTCAATCGCAAATTACAAATGGCGCACGTCAGAGGGTTTTCTGCAGAAAACAAAAGAGGTGGAAATTTCTTACAACTTCTTTGCTAATTCTGAGAACATTACAAAATATATTCAGAGGTACTTTTAGATTTCTGCAGTGTGCATGTTTATGTTGCTTTGCGGAAAGCCAGACCCCGTGTTACCTTCTTGAACATCTTCAAGCTCTTTCATCATTTCTTGTCTGGCCTTCTTCCTTTGGTGCTTGCGGCCATTATAGTGTTGTAGCGCCATTTGGGGATTATTGAAAGAGGCCGCACACAAGACGCAGTACTTGCTCGAGTCTGAACTGGCTGCATTTGGATCATGTGTCGGGTCTGTACTGTCCCCTGATATGTTGTCCTCAATAGCATGGTCCACCGCAGGGCTGGGTAAAGTACTGACCTCTGTGTTATCCGCTGTTAAGTGCAAGAGAAATCAATTCAACTTAAATGGCATTTGACCTTTTCAAATAAAACAGTGTGTTATTGGTACTGCATTATTGTACAAGATTCAGTAATGCATTTCCTCTTATTGTACACTTACCTGGCTTTTGAAGACTTTGTTTTCTGAGATTCTTCATGTGGACTTTGCCTTCATAATGTGACTTTGCTACCACAGGAGAAGTAAACACCATGCTACACAGCTCGCAGAAACGATCCTTGTCCGTCGGCATGCGGTGCTGCAAAATGAGGGACAGGACAATTTGCAAAATTAGAGAACATCAGCTCCAATCAATCCTTTGAATTATGACTACATGACTTCTTCTGTTGTCTTTTGTACCTGTACAACTATATTGTCATCACATGTATGTAAGTCCTTTCTTTCTGTCATGATATTGTTGGAATGCAAATAAAATAAAATGGGCAATCATTTTCAAGCAGTTCCCCAAGATGAAGGACATCACCCCTTTGAAAAGTAAAACAAGTGCTAACCAGCAGTCCAGCAGACTCTTTATGCCTCATTTCTTCCCTCTTGTTATGCAGGTACAGTCTCAATTTCTGAGCATGTTTTTTTCCCTATAAATGAGAGGTAAGAGTTGATATAATGTGGTATCAGACGCTGCGATTTAATGTGTGCTTCATTTTAAATATCCCAAACCTCATAATGCGACAGCCGCTGAGCCTCAAACAACAGCACAGCATCACAAACATGGCAGCGTTGATTAGTGAGGAGGCCTTTCAGGAGTTTTTCGTCACTCACATTTCCTGAAATGGCAAAAAATAAATAAAAAATACTTCAAGGACAAGTCAAGTCATCGTACAGTGTCAGTTACTCATGCATACAAGACATAGTGACTCCATTACACTAGATTCACTAAAACAAATGACAGTGACATATTGTAGTGCTCCATTTGCTTCCAATAGTAAAAATCAACCACAAACTACAAAAGTTCCTCTAATCTTCTCAACATGTGTATCAGTGGTATGTGGGCTCCCTCTGGTGGTACATGAAAGAATCACTGAATTAAATGTTCAAACTGTGCTTCATGTTAAAGTGACTTGAACATGCTTTTAACCATATGGTATGTTTGTTAAATTCAGTTTATTTGAATATAACCTTTTAGAACAATACGCATTTGCATATTTAGAGCTGGTTGTTTCCAAATATTTAATTAGCTTCAAATCAATTTTATTCAAATATTTAATTTGGTTAAATTTTTAATCTAATAGGTACTATGTTTTCTTAATATATTTCAGTAGTTCAAATAATGCATAATGTTACAATTTAGAGTGGGATAGTGCAGCGTCATATTACATAATTTTTTTAGGAGTTAAGCTTTACCTTGATTCAAATGAACACTGAAGCCTACAGCACTACTGTATGCTAATGTTGGTCATGATGGTGAACTTGGACTGTTTAATTTATACACTGCTCCAAAAAATTAAATAAAGGAACAAAGTGTTCCCTTATTTGTTTTAGGATTGTGAATTAGCGGTTACGAAATTGGATGGATGAATATTTTTTTAGGTGGTACTTAGTGTAAGATTTTAAGAACCACTACTCTAGTCTAACACACTCATTGAAGTGGCAAATATAAAGAGGTTGACCACTATATGATAAAACTATACGTAAAACCACACACTCTTTGAAGACACCTAACTAACAGACACATAATGGATGGAAAACTGAAAATTGCTTTCAGAGCAATACTATCCTCTATTGATGACAGGTGCAACAATTGGGTGTTAACTTCAGTTCCACTGGTTTATAAAACGTATGATTTTCCACAACAACCTCTGGTTAATAATTCCCATGCACTTCCACAGACATGGAGTACAGCACGTCAGAATTAGATCATTTACATACTTTAACATAAAAACTAATCACAATAACTCAATATTTTTTTTGCTGCCTGAAATGCATGAAAGCAGGCAGCTGACTTCTTAATAAACTATTATATTTTATTTATTAAACTGAACAAAGTTTGTCTTTTGTAATGCTGATGTGGCCACAGAGTAAAAGAATGGGGGTACAATAAAAGCAAATACAAATAAAAACTCGCAACAAACTGCACAATGTAATGAGCACAAAACAGCACATAAAACACAAACACACAAAATCATAATGAAACATTGTATATTGTTGTAGGATGTAAATTCAACGTCAACCTGTTTCTTGCAGATTTGCTGATGCTTTGAAAATCATGTTTTATTTTATGACTAAAGTATTGTTTTAGTTAAATAATTTTTGTGGCTTCCATGAACACTGTCTTGCTTGTCAGGGTTGTTGTTTTTTATTCCATGATTATGCATCATTAAAAAGTGCCAAGTAAAATAAAGTTCTGAATTAAATGTTGCATTAGGATGTTTGCCGAGTGATGCCTGATGGGGTACTTACCACGAACTGTCGCAGTTAAGTTGAAAGATAAGTTAAAGTTAGATAACTATTCTAAAGTGCCTGAGACAGACACACAAACTAATGTCTGTCCTTATATAGAGCAATGATTTAATTGTATCTCTAACAACACTTTAGGAGAATGTCCAATCCTACAGCCTACAAATTTGGTATTTATTTCGTAACCCCGGCCTGTGGAATTGCTAACTGGTCCAACAGATGTGTAATGGGCCTGCTATCTGTCATAAACAGTTAGCAAATATTTTAACACCACGAGCAAACCGTGAAGACGACATTGTTTATTTGTTAATGCCATTCTCGGCATGGGACTAACATAGTTGTTCTGACGGGGTGATTTAAGCTGTCATTGCTTCGGCTAGTTCAAAACAATGACGTTAGTACTTGTAGCTAAGGAGCTATCAAACTGAATGCGAAGCTGCTAGCCAGTTAGCAAGAAAGCTAACGTCGTTCGTCCGGTCATGACACACGACTGAATTGCCCCGTTTTAGGCAAGACTCACCTCCAATCTGGGTACTATCAGTTTTAATGTTTATTACTTTGTCAGGTTCTGTGGTAGAAGTCGCTAAAGGGGCACTATCAATGTTATTTTGAGCGTCAGACTCCACAGACTGCGGAGCACTGACGCTCAGTGGATCCATTTTTAACCCCGACTGGCACGTCGCGCAGGCGTACTGAGTTGAAAGAGCTGAAAGTAGCATGCACGCATAGATGCCAATCATTCGTACTCGTCATAGTAAAAATGAACAAAACTATACTACTACTACTACTACCACCGCTACCGCCACCACAAATAATAATAATAATAATAATAATAATAATAAACTGTTAAACCAGCTTTCATATAGAGCAGGAGTCTCAAGTCATTTGCAGGTTGATAGTTTGTGGCCCCGTCAAAGTTTAATTGTTAGTGCGGCCCCGATTTTTATTTTTATTTTTTTTGTCATGTTGTTGCTCTGGCCTCCACCCTATCACTCATAGGCTACCATATAGCTCAGGCTCTTAGCAGCTTTTGGCAAATCGTAATTTTTAATTGGCAGGTTGATGAGTAGAGCAACATGCGGGCCGATGCCTTGTGTGTCCCGCTGGATGACGTCTTTGTTTGCTGGGTTCATCTATTACATTTGATTTGGGATATTTTTGTGTTCAGACAAAAGATGGAACCAAGTGAATCAAGGGAATCTCAAAAATGTTTATTACAAACAAACGGGCAAATAAACAGATGACATACAGCCAATGAACAGAGAATGAATAAAAAACAGTTACAACATACAAACATGTAAGAGCTGACTGGTTCCAACTTCCTACAAGGGGGCAGATAGAGACAGGCATAATGACGTGACAAGGAAGGCACAAACAGGAGACACCAAAACTAAATCACAACATAAGAAACTAAAATGATTTGTACTGATGTCAAACTAAGATAAAGAAAACAGAGATCATGACAGGTTGAGGTTATTGCTGCCAAAGGCTTAACCAGTTATTAAATCCCAAAGTCGACATACTTTTTTTTAACCTTAAATTGGGAATGTTATGTTCAATAATTTTTTTTTAATTGTTTGTGTGGTAATAGTTTAAGAAGACTGTTTGTTTATTGTTGTGACTTAAATGAGGATTAGTTCACATTAGATCACATTGTATGTCCAATTAATGCAGAAATCTAGCCAGGTAACTCCATTCCAAAGGGTACACAAAGTTGTTGTTGTTTGCAACAGTACAGGAATTAAAGGGGAAATGAACCGATCACCTTCTGTGACGTAGCAGACACAAATTTGAAGCGAAAAAATAATGTCAAAATAAACTCTTTCTTTCAAGGCATCTTTTGAACACACATCAACTGACCACTGAATGGCACAAATCTTTCTGTTGAAGCCCACATTGCATCAAATTAAGTCAAAATGAATATAATGAAGAGGAGAGTTGGATCATTATATGCTGTTACTTTTTCTTCTGGAGCTCTCTGGTTAAGACATCCAACTGTAAAGAGAGCCATTTGGGGAGTTACAGCACACTACACTAATAATTAAAAGCACAGATGCTCTGGTGCATTTTTCCATTTCTTCAAATGAAATATTTTGCATGTCATCCAGGGAAGTGGCTGTTTCTACTTACAAGAATAGCCTTTAGAATGCTCCTCCTCTGTGGTCTCAGGTAACTGCATTCCCCTCCCTCACATAGTTTGATCTCCTCTGAAATCTGTAAAGTAGATGTTAGGGTAATAAATACAGAATAGGTCAATCATAAATCACACACACCAAAATAAAGTGGGTACACACAAGCACGGCACCTGACCTCTGATGTGCCCAAAGAGTCCAGGTCTCTCTTGCCTCCAGGATACCAACCATGCGACCAGTGCTGGCCGCTGGACAGCTGAGCTTCAATAAATAGAAGCAGTCCAAGCAGTAAAGCCAGCCGAGATAAACTCATGATAGTTCTTATTTACCTACAAGCAGAGATTGATATTAGTCATGTCCGCCATTCATATTTGGTGTTAATTCATTCTAGATTAGCTTCAGCAATGTTGTTGAGACTGTCAATAATTGTTTCATATTTGATGCAAAGGAGCCCTTTGGACGGCAGGGAACATTATTTGGGAATTTGACCATAAGTCCAATTGACTGTTACACACCTCATTATAAGACAGTAAAATCCAAGTTAAAATGAAAAAAGGGAATGATAATAATGGGAACATGTATGATAAACTATATTGAAAGAAAATTATATTATATTATCTATCCGTTTTTTTTTATAGCGCTTGTCAGGGCCATGTGTGATCTGGACCCTCTTACTCGTCGTAAAACAAAATTTGAAACTTTATTGGGCAACTATTTTCTCTGCCAATCATTTCTCTGATTATTTTGAATTTTCACTTCTAGAAGGCCAAATCTGAGATCAGTGGCAGAAATATGAATCATGAATTGCATAAACCTATTAAGGTTGATCTGATGTCCGCAATGCTGCTTACATGTTTTTCTATTGTAATACCGTACATTTACAAAAAGTGTAGCCCTTAATTAAATTCTTTATTTTTTTATTTCAACTTAAACAAAAAAAATTCTCAGCATTATGGAGTTCTTGTTTCAAATGATTTCCTGCTCAATGTTTTTTTGTTGTTGTAATTATTATTTCCTTATACCTAATAACATAATTGCCCAAGTCCTTTTCAATTTAGTCACAAAAAAAAGAGAAAAGAAAACCTAAGTAATCCTAAAAACTGTTTTCTTTGTGCAGATCCTCGGTCATCTACATCAGAGTAATCCACAAAGACTGAAATTGAGGCAATTGGACTAATTTTGTTTGTTACATTTTTTGCTTTTCTGAAAACGTTTGAAAATGACATAGTTAATTATAGTATTACTTAGGCTACCAATTTGCTTGCTTCTATGCACGTTACATTTAATTCTCAATATAAAATAGGTAAATGAAAAATAGTGTGGGAATAAAGCCTTACCTTAGTCTAAACGACTTGATCTTGTTGTAAGGTTCCCCCTCCAATTATTTTACAGAGTTTTCTAAACAGATGCTATTCAGTGCTATATATGTAGCCTATATACCCCCACCCAAGTTCAGCTCTACATTAGTGTTCGGCGTTTGTCCCGCCCTAATCTGATCACATTGCTCCTTCCCTCCCAAGTGGAGAAATTAACATTTTTGGGGGCACAAGGTGTAGAGGACCTGGATAATTCCAATTATCATCTGCAAACAGCAGTGACATCCACGGGGCGGACATGTCTACAATGCATCACCCCTTCATTTTATATTTTGAATAGCCTTTATTCTGTCTAAATCACCATCATTCCAAACAGATATGTTTGTTTAATACGCAACGATTAAAGATTTTAGGGCATATTCATAAGAAATCCCTCTTTTTTGGAATTGATTTTGATGACTCATCCTGGAACCTCACTTCAGCAAGTCAATACAAGGAGGCTGATTGCAGCGGAACAACCATTGTAGAACCCAAGCCAAACCCACGGACAATTTCCCTTTTCAATTGTATTTCCTGTACAAATTTGTAAATGTGAAGATGGTGCCAAGTGGTCAAAGGTCACCCACACCACTGGTGATACTTGTCGTACTGTAGCTTAATATGAAATTGAATAAGGTCTTATCATAATATGCTTTTCTTGGAAGGAGTTGTGCTACTAACTAGAATAAAATGCATATAGCATAAGGCATATTTTGACAGCCTCCGTTGTGACATATATTTTCACAAACACCCTTTAACATAAAAGTTAGTCTACAATTATTCATAATTGGGCTAAATAAAGTACATTTGTATTTGGTTACTTTTTTTGGGCAGGAACTGACACACGTGTCAAAAGACTTTAAGGAAGTAAAAAAAAAAAAGGCAACAATATTATGATAAAAAATTTTTTTAATCCAACATTTTACTTGTTGTTCTGCATTGACAATTTAGACCTCAATTGACAAAGATACAATTATTTTTGCTGGGCCTTTTTAGGAAAATAAAAAGTAAACTAATTGAAGCACCCAAATTTGAGAGGATCTTAAAGGATTATTGATTGAAGAATGTTCAAGGGCTACACAAGAGGACTGGCAGTCTGATCTAAGGAGACACTTGATTGGCAATTACGTACATCCATACCATCAGTCTTCACTGCATTGTGAGCTTTTTAATGAGCATCAGTTGTCTTGACTTCAAATAAGCATCAGACAGACTGAGAAGAAAAATCTCAAGCACTTTATTAGTTTGGAACAGTATCTTGCTTAGAAAGGCCATCTGGCATTATATAATTATATATAATTTGATCATATATATAATTATATACACATATATTCAAATGTTGAATAACAAAACACTAGAAACCAACATAGGCAAATAAAAAGTTGGATTATTTTAAGACAATTATACCAATTAAAAATTGCAAACAAACCAGCCAATAAATCTCAAAATGGTCCCATTACAATTTAATATACAGCTTTTTTTTCCTTTTCTTAAAAAAGCAAGTGGGGAGGTGGGAGAAGGGAAATAAAATAAGCAAGGCAGTAGACAGGAATGAAATATAAATAACCTTACATTATGTACAAAGTAGGGCAATAATTCAACCTGGACGACCAGGAAGATGGTCCAACGTAAATGTGAGCGAGGAAAAGGGATGAGTGAGTGCAGTTGGAAACATAAAGACAACATTTCAGTGGAGAGAAGAGGAAGGTATTAAACTACATCTTTGTACCCATAAGATGGTTTCCCTTGGTGCTGTTGCAGCCACTGTGCATGGGCAGATGAATTACATAATTTGCAAATGTTGGGTAATTTCCCGACATACGGCAAGCACATTTCCACCTAAAACGGTTAACCTCTCACAAGCAAGTGATATTTTCTCTACTATGAAAACTGATGGCGCATTCAAAGAAAAGATTATTCTGTTTTGGTTCCATCATTCTCAGAGAATCCTCCCAATTTTGCTTACGTTAATAGAAAAAAACAAAATTTTAGATCTCACCACATATCATTGGGAACATTTTTAAAATTAATATGAGGCACTTTTTGTTTTTGTTTTAAAGCAAAATTGTGTTTTTCATGAGTTAGCACAGTGTCATGATTCAAACAGTGACATTGAAGCATAAACTAACAGGCAATAAGCAAACAGATACTTGTCCAATTCAGGTTGAGTGGGCACTTTTGATGCTTTGGGGGTGGGGGTGGGAATGTTACAATGCACAAACATTAATTTCAGTGGCTGGTCATACATTTGCTACTTCAAATCCCTACAGAAGATGAATAGAAGGCTTACAGTCTTCAACAGGAATTTGAATTCCCACATTTTAATCATTATGTGGGTCTTTATTTAGCCCCCCCCCCCCCCCCCTTCTGGTGCAAATAGTGCATGAGACAATCAACATCTACAACTGGCACACCACGAAAAATGCTGCATTGTACAAGTGTCACATCATGAAAATCATGTTTAGGTGTGGATTTGTTTTTAGATAGGTTATCATTAAAACATTTTGATAGCTCGATAAGCTCTGAGGAATATTTTACCCAGGTCATAGGAGGTTGCGTTTTTAATGCATCAGGATTTTTTCTCTCTATATTTTCTGCAATCGCTTAGTGAAAAATGTATCCATTATAATGTGGAAGGTGCTGATCCAAACTGGCTTGCAAGGAAAGGTGTGGAGATTCTCTCTCTTTTTGTTTTGTTTTCCAGTGTGTGAGGATGAGCTTCATTTCCTGGGTTTGCTCCAGCAAAGATCATGCTTGACTTGAAGCACCCCTGCTTAATTGACATCATTAATTTTTCATTACAATCATCGAGAGGGGATGGCCTCAACTGTGATGGTAGTGGGAGTTCAAGTTTGAGTGTTTCTCACAGAACAGCAATTCAAACAAAAAGAAATGTGAAAACAGCATGGCACCCAGTAAAAAAAAATAGAAGGAAACACCCATTTTTGTTAAAAACAGCATTTGAATAAAAAGCGACATTCTTCAACATCAGTTTTCAAGGTAGGAATGAATGGACATTCTTTCAAATAGCGACATGCGGTGTGATTTCTGGCTGATATTAAAAACGACTCAAAGGAAAAGCAAGAAAGGCTCAACACAATATTTGATGAAATACCGCTGGGTGCACTGTTTTTACCTGACACTATTTATATGGACAAAAGTATTAGGACAGCTGAGCATAACACCTACAGATGTTGAAAAATTAGTTGGGCTCCCTTTTAAAGGCAAACACAGTTTACACTCTTCTGGAAACTTTGAGGTGGATCGAAGAATTTGTTTGACGTCAGAGGTCAATGATTTTCAAAGGGCAGGCTCACAATGCTAGTACTATTTATTCTCTAAATGTGTTGTTTAGATCCGGGTTCTGTGCAAGTCCTCCAAACATGTTCCCACAAAAGTTGGTGGAGTAGTACCAATGAATACGTTTGTTCATATGGGTCAGAAAAACTAAACAAAAGCAAATTATACTCATAGATTTAAATTGCTATCGTCCAGTTCAGCACAGATTCTTATGGATTATATTTCTAAGTGCCTTAATATGATTGGACCCTTATCTGCAGAACCAAGTGATAACCTTTGGCTGTCTACACATATAAAAAAAACAAAAACTCTGTGACCTCTCCACCAGAATGCATTTTGAACACAAACAAAATACCCCAAAAACTGCAGGAGGTCAGGCTGCTGCGATGTGTATTTGACGATAGGTAGTTCCGAACCGCAAAGTGGCGTGAAATTGATATTAACAAGTTAATTCTATAAGAACAAATTGATCTGCCTGTGTCATTTATCAAAGTACTACAGTGTGGCTCTGGTAAAGCCATAAGCGGTTAAATTCTTTCAGTCCTTAACAAGTTAAAAAATATATCTTACATAAACCTCCAAAGCATTAGTATTAGTTTTATATTCATATATATATATATATATATATATATATATATATATATATATATATATATATATATATATATATATATAAATAAAATATATAGCAATAAAATACTTTACAGGTGCCACCCAAAAATGCAGCCAAACTCAAAACTGTGTCCAAAAGTAAAACTTAAACGATGCAACACAGTAAATATGTGTATGTGAGCAAATCAGGGGCTGTTATCAACAAGAGCAATGTTACAAAATACTCAAGAAGGCAACTCCTTTCTCTCTGTCCACCTGCACTGCTCTCTCATCCAGACTGAAATCTCAGTTCCCTTTTCCTGCAGGCAGTTTGTCTCATCCACGGATCCATATGTGAAAACAATCCTGCAGTCTGCACGGTAATGTTGGTGTGTGTTCTGGTGCATGCACGTGGTGTTAGTAGGATGTGTAGCCATCCATACATGGTGGGTCTCTATTTGAAATTGGCATAGTCAGAAAAGGCATCAATATACTCCTGGACAACTTTGTAGCAGAACTCGTACTGCTCCTGGAAAATGGAGTGGAAAACATCGCATCAGTATCACATTCAAAGATGTTAGGTAACTCTGTTTCAGTTTTAAATAAATAATCAGTCAATTATCATCAATCAGTAATTGACACAATCAATGCCACAAAATGGGCACAAAGCATTAACTTTTGTCTAAATGTAACTCCTCACTTCAACATAGTTCCTCAATGACACCAAGATGTCATAAGATGGCAGCAAAGCAATGTTTATTGCTTTGGCTTGAAGAATGTGAACTTATTTATTCACTTGTCACTAGAAGTTTTTTTTTTCCTGACTCATCATCACCATAATAGTAAGTTAAATATATGCAAAGATACATGATATCTAAATGCATACAGATGTACTATTATTTGATTAAAATAATGAGTACAATAAAAGCACTGTGAAAAGATGACACAAAGGTGGAGAAGTAATGCAGATATAGTGCTGTAATCTGTATTTTTTTTGTTTAGCTAAAAACAAATAAATAAACATACTTAAAAAAAATGGTGTTTGGTTAAAATAATAATAATAATAATAATAATAATAAAGCAATATGAATCCTGCTCACCAGTGTCTGCACCATGTGGGGTCTCTGCAATCTGAGGCTCTTGACTGTTTGGAAAACATCCAGAATACCTTCTGCCTTCACCCTCTCCAGGACTGTACTCAATGCACAGAATGTCCCTGTCCGGCCTGCACCAGCACTGCACACATAAGGGGAAAAGGAAGCATGTTCATAAATAACACATACAATGAAAGCATGCAAGAAGGCCATTTCAATGCAACGTATTTCCCGGTGGAAGCGAGTACCGTACACTACAGTGCGAGTGTCTCTCAGGGTTTCTCACAATATATTGACTTTTGACAGTTTTTTGTTTTGTTTTGTTTTTGTAGTATCAGAAGAGACCACTCCAAAGTCACAGTGGACTTTCGTTGTAAAATGGGAGGGATTTCTGGCACCATGACTGTCTGGACCCTTCAGCCAGAGCGGGAAACAAATATCATGCACACATCATTTTGCCACAAAAACAAAAATATATAGAGACCATGACGGGACTCCGTGTTCAAAATGGCAGCCACTCATGAGTGAAGGATCTACTGTATATTCCTTTGTCTAAACCAACACGTAGCATATTTCAAAATGGCTTTCACAGCTGGACAACTTGTTGTGCTGTTGGTCTTTGAACTAACAACTGGGAAGCAAAAAGCCCATGACCAACACCAGAGAAGATTTGCAGGGGGTGCCATTAAAATATTCAGAGCCTTGTCAAAAGAACAGAAGATCAGTAATTATTTCATATGTATGGGTTCCATACATGTAATATTTTAACATGCGACAACTGACTTTCCCTCATGTCTGTAACTGTCAAAAGTGCACTTGCGCTAAACAGTTAACATATAAACAAAAAGATGGTTCTTTCTGATCATGTCACACCAATTGAGCTGAATGATTAAATTTTTTATTTGCCACAACCACTTGAACGAATGTCTGAAATGAATTACCATTCATTTGTGCACAATAGCGTTCAGTGTATCTTACCTGCAGTGTACTGTGATAGGATGGTTGCCGGACTGCTGTTGCTGTTTCTGCACTGCAGCGATTATATTGATCATGCCTTTACCGTCAGTGGGGATTCCCACTTCTGGCCATCCATGGAAATGAAACTGACGCACTGCTCGAGCTTTGCTCTCCTGGACAGATGAAGGGAAAGCGAGATAGAGGAAATTTATAGTAGGCTATATAATGGAGTGTTATTGCTACAGCTAACATCAGGGATATTTGGGTTTTGGGTGAAATTTCATGATGAACTAAAGTGCAGTTAAAGCTTTAACTTTTCACCAAAGTCTTGAATGCATGTGACCAACTACTCAATGCTATAGCACTTTTTGCACAAACTTGATCAGTGGCCACTTCCCTCTGAAAATATCCTGTTTTAAACCCCGCAATGAGGTACTGTTGATCAACTGAAGAGGACTGTTTAATCAGCAATTCTTATTGAACGAGGAAATGTACTGGTTGATTCATTGATCAAACACTTTTCCCTTTAGCTTCTTGTTGAGAATAAGTTGTGCAAAAAAAGTTCAGAGACACTGAAGAGGTGGACATGTGCATTCAACATTAAACTGTAAAGGTCGTATTACATTTTAGGTTTATCCCGAAATTCCACCCAAAATTTGAATATCCCTAACTTTTTGTGAATAGCTTGAACTAAGTGTGCCTTGAGAGACCATCAAATATATATAATATTAGTATTTATGACAAATAATGTTTCTGTTAGTATGTTTGGTTTGCCTTCACAAGTGTACTTATATTAACAACATTATGTTATTATTTTATACATGTTCGAAATAAGAAAAAAAAAAAATCCATGTTCATCTATCTGTGCCAGTGACGGAGTGACAGGCAGAACAAGTTAAATGGTCTACCACTAGATGGCATAAGGTACAATTAACCTGTGTACTTCCCTGTTGCCTTTTATGCAACAAAATAATCGCTTTGTATTCAACTAAACAAGATCAGATTTCACCCTAAGTACAATTGTGATTACATTAACACAAATTAATCATTATTTCAGTATACTCTATAGACATTTTGTGAGATTATTGTTTGGTGGGTTTCTGTGATGTAAAATGTGTGCCTTGTCTTAATGAAGGTTAGGAAACACAGGTGTACAGTAAATGTGGGAAACATCTGTTAGTTCACCAAGTCATTTTTATTTACCCTGTTGTTGGTGACCAGGAGGTCACGCACTGTATAGCTCTCACTCTCTTCCTCCCTTTTAAGTTCAATGGAGATGTCCCCATAGGCCACAACTCCATCACTGGGCCAATACTGAGCACACTTTTCCTACAGGAGTAAAACAGCAAAACCATTTATGCCATCAAAATCTCCTTCTGGCGTTTATTTTATTTTATTATCATTACATCTGATAGATAGACCAGCAATCATGAATCGATTCCACACACCTGCCCTCTCTCCTCCAGCTCAGTGAGCATGACTATTGAGCAGCTTCTCCATTCCCAGATCATCCTCCAGAAGTCCTCAATGGTGTGCTGCAGGGGGCCTTGGCTCGCCATGTACGAGTCTTTCTGACGATAACCCTGCCAAGAGCGATGAAGGGAGCAGTTTAACGGAAGAAAAATGGAAAAAGAAAGCTGCGAAGATGAAGCAGCTTTTGCACTCACATCAATGAAAGACGCATTGACATAGTCAGTGTTCTCCTCCCCTCGTTTGACTGGAATAATCACTCTGTTGAACTCATCTATGAAAAGAGAAACACAAAATTTTGTGTTAAATGCTCGTAAGTCCTGAAAATTTTAAAAATTCTGTAGCTATGACAGCTTCACTCACATGGAATGATCTGTAGTACTCTGTTCTTCTTCATGTTGGCAGGCAGATTGCCTGTTCTCATCTTGTCGTTCTGGATTTTGATGGATGTCAGTTTCTAAAAGTCGTAAGACATTAGGATATTAAAGATCTTTCGAAAACACAAATTTTATTTGAGTTAAGTTTGCTAGCTCAAGAGAGATGTTGTAGTCTTCTGATGAAAACAAACACATAAACCAACCTTGAATTCAGCCTCCAAACCACTGCAGCCAGCTCCTGGTGAAGGAGCGTACAGTTTAGCAAGGTGGGATTCCAGAGAGGTCACCTCCAGCTCAGTGTCTCCGTACAAATAATGCTCTAACAATGCTTGGAAGATGAACACGTACTGCATCTGAGAGAGTTGAAAGACCAGTTTAGTTGAGAGAGTAAAAATGCAACAGAGTTGTCAATTTGCACATAAACCCTACACTGCAACTGTGCGCATAGCGACGACACTAATAAAGGAGTTATGTGGATTTTCACTTCTAAAGCTTGTTTCAATTATGTTGGTCCTGCGTGTGACTTACATCTGTCTGGACCATCTGACATCGCTGGGCTCTGATCCTGGTGACAAAGCCGAAGACATCCACCTTCCTCTCGGTGTTCATCATGTCCAACATGGCATCTATCACAACGAATGTACCTGTTCTTCCAACTCCAGCACTACAATGGAAGTCATAACAAGCTCTTAGCTCGTAAGTTGCACAGCGTGGCAGCAAACAAAGATGCCTCTATTAGTCAATGACTTACCTACAGTGGACCACAATGGGTCCAGCATATTGAGGGTTGTATGTTTTAACTTTCTTGAGAAACTTCAGCATACCAATGGGGGTGAAGGGAACACCAAAATCCGGCCAGCTGGTGAAGTGGAACTGAGTGACAAGCCTTTGAGGCTTTTTTCCAGATACATCCCCAACCTGAGACACATTCAAACCACACCCAGTCAGTGCAACATCCACCAACATCAGATGCTTATTTTAGAATTCCTAACCCTAACCTGTTGGATGCAAAACTTGCGGATGGTGTAATCTACGAGAACCATTGTGTCTTCCACAGAAACGCGGATGTTCCCGTACGTCCAACAGCCCTGGTCCGGCCAGTACTGGGCACACTTACACTGAAACACAGAGATACACTTTAAAGGCAAATGCAGGATATTACACATGAGTCAAAAATGAACGTTAACAAAGAAATAATCTAAATTACCGGTAGTGGAGACTTTTTTTGTAAATAAAAGTGCAAAAAAAAGAAAATAAAAAGTTGTGGGCCACATTGTAAACAATGGACTGTACATAGTATACAGCATGCATGCACTGTTTTCACGCAAAAGTAACTATTACACTTGTGACTTGCGGAAAAACTTTAAACTGCCCTGTTACTACCTCTTTCCTCTCCTTCAAATTGGTCACCATCACAATGGTGGCTGTGTTCTGCTCCCAGATCATCCGCCAATAATCATTTACGGTTTCCTCCTTTGGTCCTGTGAGTAACGAAGGAATGAGCAAAGAGTTAGATTACCACATGTGCTACTATAAACTTTGTTTCAGTGACGAGTTTACCTTGAGCAGCAATAAACTTATTCTTCTCCTGGTAACCCTGCACAAAAGGAAGCAGGAATGAATGAAACAACAGAGGGGAAAAGGTTAAATCACGTTAACGTTAAAGCACAACAAACCCTATTTGTTATTATGAAATTAATACTATTGTACAAACATTTATAAAGGAGGCATTGATGAAGTCAGAGTCTGGTACTCCTTCCAGAGATGAGAGATGCACCCTAGAGTGATCATCTAAGAAGAAAAGGTTTCAAACACTTATTACAACATTTCCCAGTTATGTCAAAGGGACAGTGTTGCCGAGTTCAGTGGTTTGCTTACATGGCAGGATGTTGACATATCTGTTCTTTTCTTTATTCTCTTCCTTGGACGCTGCGTCACATGTTGCCTGAATGGGGCAGACTGGCAGAGCCTGAACACAGAAAAATGTATGCATGTAAGATGACAGAAAATCACCTAGATTAATATTTGTTTTCAGTCTTTAACTCACTTTGAGACATTACATTATATCCTCCTGTTTAAGTCTAATGCAGACATATTTTGCTGTTTAAATAGCAGGACTATTTTAAAATGGATGTACTCGTTATGACAGACGACATGACTTAATGTTTTACAACCCAGTTAATTAAGAGTAGACTTTTACTCATTTACAAACCCCAATTCAATTGAAGGTGGAGCATTGTGTAATTGCAAATACTTTTCAAACTATAATCATTTGAATGCACTACAAAAACAAGATATTTAATGTTATTGTTGCCATACATTAAACTCCTCCCTGAATAGCTTGTTGTCATCAGCCATGCGACGATTCATTTCTTCCTCAAGCTTGTCGACAGGAAGGGGTGGGTACTTCCTGTTTGTGCTGGGTGAACGGGCCAATAGTGGCACACTCTGGAGTTCTGCACCGGTGGGTAGGAGGCAAAGGAGACAGAAGTGAGAAGAGCACAAAGGAAGAGGACAAATGACACTGGCAGAGAGAGACATGGGAGACGGGGAGAGAACAGAACAGAGTTGTCTTTAGACTGAGATACACAAACTTTGAGTTTGTACTACTTCTTAATACCACCACCAGAGGGCGGTGTGACTCAACACTGGTTAGTCGATGAAATTGATCAGTTCAGGGAGCCAGATCAATTAAATGTTACCACAAGCACTGCTGGATAACAAGCTGGATCATGCTTATTATCTGGTATAACACCAAAACAAAAGAATACTCGGCATGTGTGTATAGCTACACCGTAAACATTATGCAGACGGACATGCTTTACCTGTATCATCTGATCTTCCATTGGTCAATCTGAAGGAGTTGGAATGGCTTCCTGCCTGCTTGTATTTTTTAAACCTGTCCGCAACAAAAACAAAAAACAAAATGGAGATGCACTCACAAATTGACATCAACAATTTGGTTGTACAGTATGTTGACCAATAGAGATTTCCATGGCAACCGCAGAATTTCAGACTGTCACAAGAGGCCTCAGACTAGTCATTGGTTTTGCATTTCACCAACCTGAGCATGTAGAGGATGATGATGATAAAGATAATGACCAACAAGGAAGACAGGGCCACCATCACTGCTATGATTGGCATGTCATCAGAAGGGTTGTTGTCTTAGTGAGGGACAAAAAGAGGAAAGGATTTAAGACAGTCATTATGATACAGTATGAAAATATAACTACAGTATCAACTAATGCTTAAAACAATTAGAAGACGTTGTCGTACAATACATCCTGTACTGTGATAAATGTTAAATGAGAGCAAAATTAGATTTGACTGAATTCCAAACTGTGCCGTTTTGTACTTGGTAAAATTCTTTGTAAGGCAAAGAATAATTACATGATGTAATTTACCTAAATCGAGAAACGTGAAACCTAAGTTAGCTAAAGGAAAATTAAATCAGTCTGACGGGTGACAGCAAAGGACCTTGTAGAGGTCAATGGGTGAGCATCACATTACCATTATGTTGTAAAAACAGCAACAAGCTGTTTTTTTAAACATATATTCAAATGCATATTGCTGACCAAAAGTATAGATTTTTGAAAAAAATATGAAATTTGCCAAATTGTGACTTATGAGGTTTTGGACTGACATCAGCAATATGGAATATTTGTACTTTGAATAAGGAAGAACCGTAGTTTCATTTATTTTACCTTATTTTTGTTACCGTACATTTACATTGTCTTACAGTTGCATCGGGCCACCATTATGCGAATGTGGCTTTCTGTGAAAATGAGTTGACACCACCAAAAGTAAAACAATTTCCAAACACTGGACAATGTTAAGACAACAAACTGCTGACTGGCTTTGAAATAAATATACAGAAATAGGAGATTACGTTTTTTCTAGTATTTTTGTGTCATTTAAAAATATACTCTGTACATTCAACTTACAATTTGAGTTACAAATGATTGCTTTTACTCATTTTTTGTTCCATTTTTCTCTACATCATTATGTGTCACTTAGCTTAAGAGTGCAGATAAAAGAAACAAGAGAGCCAAACAGTGATTTCTAGATTGTTCTTTTCTGTAATGGTTATCTGTGTTAATATTTAATTAGCTTTCTGAAGAAAAAAAACTCAAGTGCAACAGTGGTGTCTCTTAGAGTAGATAAATTGCACTTTAACAAAGGGTCAACTCCATGCCTCTGTGACAAGCAAAGTGATGGCAAACAGAGGATGACTGTCTAAAGTAATGAAACATTTAGGACGTTTGCTGTGAATTTTGCATTAATTATTCAGCGCATAAATGTTAAATGAACTCTGCATGTCAGAGGTATGAGAACCATTTTCCTCTGTACAGAATTGTCGAGTGAAAGCACATCAATAAGTATGGTCGTGTGTAGATCAGTATTGACAAAGCAGTTTATTTTGTAGACCAAGTCACATTTTGTTTTTAACTTGCAATTGGTGACCAATATGTATACATTTCCATTACACGGACAAGTTACCTCACTCTCATTTTATGTTCCGTACAACATTTTCATTGCCACAGTTAACACAAAGGACATGAGTTTTGCCTGACCAACAACAGGAGTTTGTATAAAAGAAAACACTGGCTGCTGTTGGCGTACCGGCCGCTCTGTAAGATACATTAAGCTACAACAAAAGAAGAGAATTCTCTAGACAAATGTATGGTAGTGCTGACAATGCACGGATAGGATAATCAACTCAATATTCAAGAAAGCTCTTCGGACTCGATGCGTGTCAGAGAATGGACCATTTGACCCAGCTATGTAACATTTTCACGCACAATTCCCAGCTCTTTTCGGCATTCACCCTCTGACAATGTGCACACTGAGGAAAAGAAGAGCACAGCAGGTTGCGAGCATCATGTGGACCTGACGCAGCCTTCAGGCATTTAATAAACTGCAACTATTCCACAAAAGGCTCTCAGACAGCCAGAGGGTGACAATGGAGAAGTTATGAATCACCTATGAACCCAAAGTGAACACAAAGTTGACATACCATACACTGAAAGACACAAATCAGCATTGGTAAAAGTGGCAAGTATTTCTGCAACTATAATTAAAAGTCAGCATGCAAACATAAATAGAAATTCTCGCGTGAGGAAGGAACCACCTTTTCAACAACAGCTAGGTAGCTTAGATGGATCGTGCTTAGATTCTTATGGATGATTGGTTAAATGGAGGTCTGTCACGGCAAGATATTTCCAGAACTGCTACAATGTCTAAAAGCAGAAGATCTAAAATATTAAAGTTCGACTCTTGACCAAAAAGCTTGCTTGGCTTTTTTCTTTGACAGCCTCCACAAAGACACTGGGAAAATCATGTCATAGTTATATGACCCACCAAATGGGCAGCAAGATATTTAGAGAAATGCCACATGTATTATTCTGGGCAAAGGTGAGAAACACGCTGCCTTCACTGTGTCTGAAGATAAAATGAAATGGTAGCCAGACAGCAAAGGGCCTTTAGTTGACAATAATGAGGAACTATATGATAAAAAGGCACATGCTGACACACATGATGTTTGAATCACTTGGAACAATGACAGAGAATATGAGAATGGCAACATGTTCTGTTCATCCATGAATACCACGTTATGAGGGCAAAGCCCACATCACGGTGAAGTGCTTTTCCACTGGAGAAAAATGAGTCACTTCCTCTTAGGTCACATGAGAACACAAGAGTATTATCTTGCTTCTTCATGGAACTCTGGTCTATTGAGGGATATTCTTGGCAAAGGATATAGAATCTGTTGATGTATATGTTCCTGTGTGACTTCTGAAGGACAGAAGGACGGGGGCATGGCTATTGAGGGATATTCTTGGCAAAGGACATAGAATCTGTTGATGTATATGTTCCTGTGTGACTTCTGAAGGACAGAAGGACGGAGGCATGGCTCAGTGGTAGAGTGGTCGTCTCCCACCCGTGAGGTTGTGGGTTCGATCCTCACCGTGTTGACCATGTCAAAGTGTACTTGAGCAAGACACTGAACCCCTATTTGCTCCCAGTAGACCTGGCAGCGCCCTGCGTGGCAGCAGCCAACCACTGGTGTGTGAATGGGTGAACGTGAGGCTGTGTAAAGCGCTTTGGGCACTATACAGTAGCTAAAAAAGCACGATATAAATAGCAGTCCATTCCATCCATCAATTTTGTTCTGTTTATGGTCATTGATGAGCATCTAAGCTCACTTCAGACAGGAGGTGGGATACACCCTGGACTGGTCACTGATTGCTTGATCATAAAGAACACAATGCATTTTAAAGACTATTAAAGTCAGACAACGAAAGAAAAAAAGTCAGATGAGAAGCTAATACTTTTTTTCAGCTACTCTCTACGGCCAACAAAAATATTGTAGAAAATATTGTCAAAGACCTTATTAATTTTTGTAATGATGTCTGACACCAGCTGGGTAAGGCAGGGCATCTTACCCAAAATCCCCAAAGGTCATATCGGTATACGTTAAGAAATCAATTGGTTCTAACTTTCCTTATTGTTAAGGCCTCGACTCAATCAAGGTCAGAAATCGGAAAAATGTTGGCATGGGGCGTCTGATTAATTTATAAAATCACTGTTGTAATCGTAATGTTGGAGCCGTTGGGAAGTGTCTCGGGGTGTTTTCGGTTGAATAATGAAGCGGCGTCCTACCGTCGTGACATTTGATCACTCTGATTGGCTGTTAGCTAGCAAATCAGTGCATGGGAAGTGACAAATACGGATAAACAGGAGGTGATGGAAAGCCTTTACAATTCTGCTCATTTAGCACATAATCACCCTTCGCATTTGGACGTAACTAAAATGTCTGTCAGGACAGAGGATGGAGAAGAGGAATTCATCACTATGGTTCAAGAGAGACCGACATTGTATTACATTACCGTCAAAGGGTATGTCGATTGTGTGATAAAAGCCAAATTAGACGGCAAGACATTGAGATGCAACTGGATATACCAGGTAGTGAAAAAGATAGCGGTATGCATTGGTTACGTTTTTATAGCCCGCTAGTGACTACCGCAAAGGATGGTATGGAGGGGTTTTACTTCTCACGCATACGCAGAAGGTACTCCGTCTGTGTCTGTTTGTTGCTGTGTGTATAGTCATTTTCCTGCCGTGATGTGCCGCAGGCCGCTCACATTCGTCTAACGTTGAACTAGTGTATAGGGAGGCGTTTACTCATCACTATCTGAGGACTACTGTTACCTGTGACAATTTTCAAAAGGAAATGATGTTAACAAGAAAATAAGTGAGGCACTAGTACTCACCATGCGGGCTAGAATCTGGGGTGAAATCCATGTCAGGTTCTGAAGTGGTCTCTGTCTCCATGGTCATGTCATCTTCAATATACGTTTCGGGAGTAGGGGTGTCTGGAATGGATGGTGTAGTCCCATTCTCACTGCCCACTGGTGTGGTAGGAGAGGGAGTCTCTGGATTGTGCGTTGGCAGAGGGCCATCAGTTGGAGTTTGAGGTGGGGGAGGAGGAATTGGTGCCAGTCTTAAAGTGTCATTGGGATCTTTCATTTGCACAACCTCAGCACCAGCTGGACTTGCTATTGTTGTTGTCATCGTCGTTGGGGTGGCTTCGAGCGACAGTGTTGCAGGTGGGACTGTGGGGTGTAGTGTGGGTGCGACTGTGATGTTGATGACAGGTGCAGTGGGGGGTTGCGTTGATTTTGCAGAAATATTTGGAGCACCTAGAGAGTAATGGGACAATAAATCAAGCATGATAAAGTGGCTTTCTCTAAACTCTTTCTAAGAAGTTAATACCATGTTTCAGATATATTCAAGCCACTTAAGACGTCTGCCAGGCTGACTTAAGATTTACTCTACTTAGTCAAGTCATTATCTTTTACTGACTGGGGCATTAAGTGTTCCCTTGCTAAATCGTGGTTAATCGTTTGCACCCTTACAGATTTTTTAAGTGATTGTTTTTATTATAAAAGTATGTTTTTAACTGTATACAGGCTAGTTTTACGCGGCTTCAGTGTAGTACAACGTTGTGCTGCAACATGCCGGGTAGAACTGAGGTCTACTGGAAGAGATGCAGCATATCATTAACAGCAAGATTTACAACATAGATCTATCCGCTCGTCCATGCCAGGACAGTCCGTATATCGACAATAATACTTTAATAGAGGTAATTTTTCAACGAACATTTTGTAACTCCAATTGTACATAAAAAGGTGTGTTCATAACTTGAGGTTTTAAAAGTGCTGTTTTAAAAAAGTGAGGGCAGCTTTTATTTATTAAATTTTTTAAATGACGACTGTTACATAGCAGCTCTAGAACTGCCACAGTTATTCAAGTAATAGTTGTGATCAAAGGTCCGTGTGTACAGGACTTGCAATGGCTTAATCTTTGCGAATATTTGCAAATGAAAGGATCCACCAGGTAGCCTCCAGGAACCAAGCACATCCGTCACCACCGGCTTGGCCCTTCGGTGTGGCTTTGTGATGGGAGGGCAGCTGCAAGCAAGCAGTGTGGAGCAGGCAATAGGTCTCAACTGTCGGACTGCCTGCCACCCCCAACTCACTCGGATGGCGACGAAGAGGGTGCCAGAGTGGAGTTTATCATCCACTTTGCAGAGCATAATTTGGACTTGGCTTGGTGTTTTTAGCTATGTTACCATAAAGTACAATATGTTCAGAAGTCTGACGGAGCTCCTGTCTGAAAAGTACAACATATGATGGCTAGTGAACTTTATGGCAATTTTCTATTTTTGTAATTCTGATCTCTTGACTGAATCGCTCCCCTTTCATCTATAAACGCTTCAAACATCAAAGTGTATGTAGGAATATAAAAAAAAAAGAAGTTTTGTTGGTTTGTTACAAGTGTATTCTTGTTAATGTTTTATGTTATGTGTTCTCCAGGCGCTTTGTGACAGCTGCGGCTGTTTGAAAGTGCTATATAAATAAAGATGAGTTGACTTGACTAGTGATGTGATGTGATGTGATATCGGGGCCGGAGCAGTGGAGATGTATATTCCAAACCTTATTTTATTAAAATAAATGACAAGTGTTGGAAGTGAACTAGTCAGCCATTCATAATTTCAATTTTCAATGTAAGTTATGTAGGTCATTCTACTTAATTATTTTTGTTTAATTGTTACTCAGAAAGCGTCTTGACTGTTTGCTGTCATTCATTTTGTTGACTTTTTTCCTCTTTTTTTGTGACAGATATTATAAGTTTTCTTCTTTCTGTCCCCTTTCATTTCTTTTTTTTTTTTAAAGAATGAAAAAAAAATTGAATTGAAAATTCTTCAGTAGAAATTGAACAATTTTAAAAACCTGTGGAAATAACCTGATGAGAAAGTTGAAATTTGACACCATTCATACTTTTCTGACCACTATTACACTCCTGTGAACAGTGAAATATACTGTATCTGTATAAATGCTCTTACTTGTGAGTGGGACATGATCTTGGGCTGTGACCCCGAGGGCTAGACCTAGCAACAGGAGCAAGGGACACACACCCATTCTGCCCTATATCAAGAACATGAAAGGATATGAATAATTTTGATCAAGCACAACTTTTGTGAGGAAAGAAAATATTAAAAATAAAATTAATACTTCAATCTCAAGCAATTCTCATTCAAATTTTCACCAAAGAAAATTTCACTTATGTATCATGCAGTATTTTAAGATTAACTGCACACACTAGAAACACTTGATTTAGATGGTGTATGATTCCCAATATACTATTCTTATGTTTGGTTATGCTTTTGGTGTTAAAACTAAATCCAAGTACAAGATTAGCCTGTGTTTACCTGAAAAGGCGAAGTTGAGATCAGTCACTCATTCGCATGGCAGTTTTCTAGAACACAGAGGAGGACAAAGTGTTAGGCAGAAAACCAATTGCACCTTTTACGCATAAACTTGAAGAAAAAGCATAATCACATGGAACAACCCTGTTTTGAATAAGAAGGAAAACATTTTAAATATATATATATATATTACAGTGTGTGTGACTACTCATTCCTTTTCAATTAAAGCTTTACATTTATAATAACCATTAATTTGATTAAAACATAATTCCATGCATTGAGTTTCCTTATCTTTTATTTTAAACAAAATGCAAGTGATATATACTTGTACATTAGATTGTAACATTTAACATATTTATTTCACACCATTGCAAAAAGACAACAGTGGGGCTTCAAAGTAGGTATTCACATTACCATATTGGCAAAAAACAACAGTATAAGCAATTAATCTTAGTGATAGTAATGAATATTTGAATTGGGCTTCATCACAGCCTATCACACAGGGAACCACCCAAAGTTTCTTAAATTCATAAACCAATAGGATGCCGGAGACTCAACTGTTACACCCTTAAATTTCTCCCCTTTTCGGTAGATATTACAAAATCATTGTCAGCGGCGGCTGGCATGTTGCTGCTCTGCTTTTAGGCATGTTGTATCTTGACTGACTGCTGTGCAAATACTTGTATTAATGACGCAAACCCAACAAACAAATATAATTTACCCACCAAAGAACAAACATTGCATTGTTGTCACATTAATATTTCCTTAGTAAAACTGTGGCAGAACCAGTATTTAAGATACTTCTAGTCAATATGGATGACAGCCACAAGGATGTGGAGAAAGCATGAATGCCGCTGGGTAGAAGGGCATGCAAACTGTAATCCTGGATCCCAACCGAGACTGCGTTCTCCTTGACAAAACTGTGATAATCTGTGGGCCTAATCTCATGATTTTGACCCTGGAATAATCCAGTCCATCTGCTTGTTTACAGATACTTGGACACTGGGTGAGCCAAAGACTGCACAACATCGTGCACAAATCGGAGGCTTTAAATGAAATATTGAGTAGAGAACAAATTGGGTGTTAAAAACATAAATGCTGCAAGTTTACTGCTGCACAATAAATACACACACAGACACACGCTTTGATAATGGGACATTATGGGATGACTAACTGCACTGTAACCCTAATAGTTAAACGTCATGTGGTCAGAGAGGATGCTACAATCCAATAATGCCTTTCGCTAATCAAATATTTGCTTCCAAAAATAAGACGGGCCCTATGCTGTGATGAAAGAAAACATATCTAAAAACTAACAGCAGACAAAAACAAATGTGCAAACTGCATAAATACTCTACTAGATTTTCTCTTTTAGTCAGTCAGCAAATATAAAAGCAATGTCAAAAAGTGCATTTTCTAGGGGAAATTAAGTAAAAACTGTTCTATATTATATTCTATGTGCCCCCAAACAAAACACAGACACGTTTGACTACCGGTGCATGCGGTTTGTTAATTAATGATCAGTAGCACCTAATAGCGTCAGGCTATCAGCATCACAAATCAGTGTACACTGTTAACCTGTCTTTGGAAAATAGTCTGCCAACTGTCAGTAAGTGACACAATTTGAACAATTGCAGCTCGCTGGTGCAAGCCAAGTGGTTGTGTCCTCCGGCTGGCCACCGTGGGCGAACGGCCAAGGCAGCTTGGCTGTTGTTTGCCACTAGCCGCTATTGCTGGTAACTGATGAGCGGCTATTGCAAGTCCGCCATTAGCTGGCAAGATACAGTAAATGCATATGACCGATGTGTAGCTTGTCATTGCTAAATTATATTTACCAGCTCTGTCTGGCTATATCAGTAAATGAATTGGGTAGGAAGGGCTGATAGACAGCACATTCTTATGATTATGAACATGTAATGATGTAAATAAGGCAGCCGCCGTTAGCTACTAGATGTGGAGTTTTAAACATATTCCTATGCTAAATACTTTGTTGATTTAAGTAAAAAGAATCAGACAATGAAAATGTGCGGATTTGCGATATAGCAGGAATCGTAATGTTGAGTTCTTCTTTAATGGCTAGACTGAATCCAAAGCCTTTGAGGTACACGTTTCGTTAGAGGGTGATACAAATACAATAATTGACTAGAAATTCACTTTACAAAGTAATTGGGACTGCTTACATTTTACTGACAGATGTATATTAACAGTAAGCTGATTTCCATAGTCTTTCCTGAAAGCAGGCTGATTATTTTTTGCGTTTAATCAAAATAGTACATTTGCAAATGCAAACATATGCATTAGCTCTGGAAAACAAAGATCTAAATTATTTGCCAATTTTCTGATATGAATTATGATCAATTCATGGGGGAAAAAATTCATGGAAAAAATATTCCGTTTAATTTATCATGAAAACAATGGTTATTTGAGCTGTAGTATGATTAACCTGTAATTGACATGTAAACGAGCTCAGAAGTGTACAGTATATAAAACTAGTAGGGCCCTTCACATTAAGTACTCGAGTAGATCTCAAAGAGGTTGGTGAGGACATCACTTCCTCTCGCATGACATTCCTTAATAAGCGAAGTGTGCAACTCGGCAGCACGGTGCATTATGGGTAGACCGGCTGGTAGCCTACTACCAACTTGTCATTGAAAACTAATGGAGTCTAACGGGGGAAGCGCTGATTTGGACCATTTCAACCGTTGGAAAGTTGATGTTTTTTATTGAATCTATCTTAAACATGAATTGCATGTCGTTACTGAATACCCTTTGCCGGGACACGACTGTTAAGCCTATGTAAGTGCTTATTATTTGACTGTGAATGTGTGCACTCTACCGGGAGTTGGACCGAAGACACAACACCAGGACGCGATCAAGAGACAGGTAGGAGCTTTCTTCACTGGAGGGGTCAATTAGGGCTAAAAGCAGGTTCTTAAATGACTGTCATTCCATTAGTTTGGTTACACGTACGTCCGCTAGCAAGCTTCGTGATGGTTCTGTCTGTTCCTTCACTTTCAGGATTTTGTCAAAATAAATGTGCTTTAAAAAATCAATCTTAGCCTCCTATACGTCAGTTTGATCTTTCTTTTCTGTCTGAAAATTGGGAAGAGTCAACGGAGGTTTACAAGCGTACACTTCTGTCTTCTCGAGCATTGCAATGGTGTTTTTTTGCCGATAACTCCATTAGGACAGTTATAAGAATGGCACCAAGTGCACCTGTCGTTTTGTCACTTAAGGCTGAAAGTCGTTTAAACAATTCTTGAAAGCTTTAAGGTGTAGAGTTACGCAAACACTTTCAGCACTCCATTCGCCGCCATTCAAATGATGGCTTTGTTTGGTAGCAAGTTGTTGTTGTTTTTTACTTGATTTTCACGCATGCGCAAACGTAATGCGCACTTCGCTTATTGCAATACATACATACAAACAATACCATAAAAACAAATGTAATCAGTTAAACAGCGTTGGTAAAAATATATATATATATTTTGCTATTCATTTTAATGCAAACTAAATTTGTATCTGATTATTTGATAAATCGATGGACAATCGATAGAATTTGATTTAAAAAAATCCTGTATGTATATTTAACATTACCTACCAGGTGATAGACGGAGCTTGGTAGCATCAAAAAGCTTCTTCTTTTTTTTTACCATTCCTAATGCTGCATGACTCATTGTTTCCTGCTAACACGCCCTCTACAGATGGGGACAGTTTGTATCTTCTCCAGTATGTGTGTGTGTGCGTGTGTGTGTGTTTCCGCGCGTGAGTGAATGTAAGTGGGTTTTTTTTGTGTGTGTTTGTTTTTACTGATTTACATGTTTTAAGACATAATAGGTATCTATTCAAAATACAAAAAATATTACCAGTAAATAGATTAAAAAGAAAATGCTATAAAACACAACTAACAAGAGGAAAAATACCATTCAAAATATTTGGTAGTAAAACGAGTTTGTTGGTTCGGTGGTTCTTCTTCGGGTTGGCCAATGGCAGCCTCTCAAACATTAGTGCGGGGAACCCGGACACATCGACAGACAATGCCAGCAGAGAGAAGTTCATCTCCCCGTATAGGCACACAAAAAAAAAGGGGGGGGGGGTGGTGATATATATACATTTTAAACTCGTTAACGATAAACTGACGCTATTCTACCAACAATACTGTAAATCTGCACTTGTTTCACAGAACAATTATGGATAGACGTATCTATAGAAGCATTTTAAGTACTCATCCCCATGATTTTTTGTGTGAAAATTCCCCAAAGATAGCAGCTACTAGTCATGTTGTTAATACCACTTCAGTAAGTAAATTGCAATTGCACCGGACAGCCACTGATGGAATGAAGTTGCTCATTATTTACAGTATATACTGTATATATTAGAGGTGGGACAAGTCATGCCAGAAAGACCAAGTTTGTACTTGGGCTTGTTTTTAGACCTGGCCAAGCTAAATGCTATATCTCAACAATTCAGTACTAAATTGTTCTCAATCTTTGAACATGTTTTCAGCACTTATCTTCAAACATTCACAGTAACGTATTTGCAAATAAATCACTTCACGAAGTCTTTAAATAATAAATTTACAGGTCTGTAACTGCCCGATCTGTTGACAAATTGTAAAGTTAAATCTGTTCTCTCTTTAAAAAAAAAAGGTGTATACTGGTGAGGTTGACGTCTGAACTCCATGTTGGTCGTGAAAACGGGGCTTTATGTGTTCAATCATCTTATAAATCCCAAATCATCAAACCAATGAATTCCATATTGAATTTTGTGTAATGTCCCATGCCTTGGCAACACTACTGGAAAACGTTAATGCATTTTCAAAAATGTCCACCACAGTCAGTGTGGGAATGCTTGGAGTGATTTTCCTTTTTTGTTCTCATATTCACAAGGGCAACCGGGATGTTTGGATTCCAGGTGATAAATTAAACCTGACATGGAGAAACTCTGTGCAGATTCACCCCCTCTTGAAATTCCAGCCTTACACAGTTTACAAATGGCTATCAGTGGGTCTTTTTCAGATCTGTTGAAACACGTCCACACTGTAGTGTAGACATGTCCAAACGAGCTCATGCTGTTTTTTGTTGTTTTGTTTTTTTGCATCATCACAACATCCTGTTTTGGCCGTGTTGTTTTGGTGATAAAGGTATTTCGGACAAAAACTGAAAGTTGCACTGATGGGCCATTTTTGGACAAAAATTTTCAGCAACTTTTCTGTGCACCCCTATCTCCAACCTTAGACTGTACCAACAACTTTGGGTGAAGGAAGACTGAAGGAACAGATGACATCAATGATCCAGTTTACCAACATGTCAACTGCCTACCGTAGATATTGAGTTTATTATTTTGAATTGAACAAATGTCTAATATTAGCAACTGATAAATGAACAATTTTGATTTTTCATATGCTAACCATTTTCTATTTTCTTTAAATCAAGTTAACCAGGAAACGTCCCATTGTAAGGGGTTGTACGGGTGCACAGCTTATCACAGTGGAGGCAAATATACTTCAGCATATAATTTAAAAGTTGTTCAAATAAGGACACTGTACAAGTGTGTCATTTACAGGGGTAATTGAAAACTTCCAAGTAGGGCCCGACCGATATGCATTTTTTTAGGCTGATGCCGATACCGATTTTTGGCAGAAAAAAAATAAATATATATTGCATCTAGTTACCCTCTCTCTCCCCAATTCCTTTTCAATGGGTGTCATTTATACACAAACTTTTGCTCTTAAAATTATCTGCTTTGAATGGCAAGTCCATAGTATGACCTTATCAAAACATTTTATGAAGTATACAAGGTTATTGTATAGATTTATGTGTCAATAATAAGAACATTATTTCTTGTTTACAACTGCTGTAAAGCATTAACCTTATCTTTTATATATTTTTATCTTGTGTTATTTTCACAAATCTTGGGGCTTACTGGGCAAACCTGTTAGTTTTACAGTTAACTCCAACTGCGGTGTCATTAATCATCTTAAAGGACGCTTGGGGGACAACAGAATAACCTGAATAACATACGCTACACACTTGCTAGTAGCTAATGCTACGTAAGCAAAATGGTGCATTCAGGGTACTTTCAAAGCGTCAGAAAATTCGGTTTTTTTCAAAAAAGTTTTAAGGGGAAAATAATCGTCCGTTTGGCTAAATTGTCTGATTGTTTTGGCTGGTGTTTGAAGGTCAATAATCGGCCGATTAGAAATATAAACCTTACTTTGTTTTACTCTGTTCCTACACATACGTTAAAAGGGATGAAAGACAATGAAAATACTATTTACAACAATCTTAGAATAACATATTCACATGTCCGTCACTTTATCATTGAAAATGTTTTAACATGAAACTGAAAATCTGTTTCCATTGCAACAGTCGACACTGCTGAGCAGAACCTGATACCTCATATCCATAGTGAGGCAAGTCCGCCCACAACCAACTAATGAAGACAGCTGCTTCTCTGCCTGTGGCCAAGTGCAAACCTCATAGGAGTGAACTCACACAACAGTGAAAGGGCCGGACTGTTCACATGCCATTTCATTCATGGTTTGAAAACAACACTTATAGGTACAATATAAAAGAAGTCCAATTGACCACCATGACAACCAACGGCTAAGACTAGGTATTCATTTAATACAGTTCTCCAACCAACTCTCCCAAATTTTTTAATTTCAGTGGACTTTGGCATATCATTCAGAAATAAATAATGTACTGTATATATTTTTGGCAGCAATCAATAGCTGAGGAAAGAATTGGTAAAACTTTTTACCATTTAAAATGATAACAGAAATACAGTAAATATTTCAGTTTGCTAGCCTACACAATATGCAATTCAATATATTGATTCAGCAAATCCTAAAAATCAATTCACCTCCTGGCCAGTGAGGTGTGCTTTCCGTATGATTCGGTTCCATAGATGGAAGCCGCAATGGACGAAACAATAACAGATTGGCAAATGGCAACAAAGGCAAGAGGCAGCAGCAGCAGTCTGAAGGGAATGCTTTCTGCTTTTAACTGATGCATAGGGTCAAATTAGATTCTCCTGTAAATTTGCCTACAAACTGCCGCCAATCTCTGTTCACACACAGAATACACACAACAGAGTCTCTGGCCACATTAATATGCAAGGAACTTCTACCGTACAGTGTTGTGGAAAACTATAACTTAAAGGAATCATCCAGTCAGTATGGCCCCTTTTTCACTCAAACTCCTATGTATTATTTTTTTTTTTTTTTATCAGGAAAATTATATTAGCATGGGAACTCAATTTCATCATTTGTTTTACACAAAATCAGTAACTAACTAAAATCCACCCTTTCAGAATTCCAATATAGCCACACCACCTCTTCTCATTTCTTGGTCGGAGTCAGTGCTTTGATTGGACAATGGGGTACCACAAGATATACGTCACCACACTTAATTACTATTCATGAGTCTAGCGAGGGGGTAAAACTCGGCTGGCCAGTCATGCTAGATGCATGTAAACAGTCTACTAGCGCGATGTCTACTGCGCTAAATCTACTAATTCTGTCCGAGAAATTCACTGGTATAGACGTCAAAGAACATACTAATGTTCAGTTGAAGAGATGGCTTGAGTGTAGAGGGCTGAAAAAGACGGGGAACAGAACCGACCTGATCCAGAGGTAACGTTTTTTTTCTCCCCATCAAAACATTGTCCAACGCACCTGACACTGACATTCTCCAGTTTCAATAAACTATCCTTCCTTTACCACCATATGCCCAGTCTGTCATATCTGTTTGTCTTACGTATTTGATAGTTTTAGGGGGTACATTTGTATTACTTTTTTGTGTGTGTGTGTGTAGTGATCGCAATTCTACTCGGAAATTCTTGGGCACAACCAACAAAACCCGCTATACCTCAATTCTTTCAAAAATTATATCCATCCCGCTTATAAACCTGTTTCCTTAATTCAGAAAAGGCCCTACAGATCAATTTTAATACATGTCACAGCTGCGCGAAAGGAAAAAAACAATTATAATCAGGCGGTAAGCAAAACAGGTCCGAACAACAGTGGCAAAGCCATTTTATCATTTTTCCTCAGCATTCATTATTGTCGTCCGGCAGTCGGGGTAGTGCCAAACGCCAAAAAATAAAAATAATATTAAGACAATCGTTTGCCTCTTCGGGCCGGCAAGAGCAGTATTGTCATCGTGCGAACATGCATGCATGGCCCCCAACAAAATATTTACTACATATGAAGGTGAAAGGCTTCACTTCGCTAGCATTAAACAGCTCTTTTAGACGTCCGCACATGTTCATCCACGTTCACATTTATCCCTCTGAAGTTTTGGCTTTGGGAAACGAATAAAGAATACATCCTTCATATGTGGATGGTCATAGTGTCTGGAGTCATTTCTGCAAGTTCAATAACAGCTGTGTTTACTCTGCATGTTTTTTTCCCCCCAGAGATAAACAAGAACAAAACAAGCACTACTAGCCTAGGTCATCAACGAGCCGGCTTCATTTCTGACCTCTTTCCGGTTCAAGCTGCTGAAGTGACCTTGCGGTCTAAAAATAGCATTCGTGCGGTACTCCATTCAAAATCGTTGTACATACATTGCTAATAAGTTCCAAAAACGGCTCTCAATCGGCACCAACATATAAGTTGACATGTCTACTTACATCCATTTCAACTAAACATCAAAGGATTACCCTCTCCATGTCTGACTTACAAAAAAATTAGGAAAAGAATAGCTTCCATCCATGCTGTTGCTTTCAGGGATAAATCCCCAAGATATAAACACAACGAATGTGTTCCGAGACGCTTTTCTTAAGCTGAATTGTTCACAGGTCATTATATATTAAATATTAAATTGTGCTATCTTGACTTACTTTTTCTCCCAAGCCCATCTCCAGGTGGTAGAACTGCACCTGCCTGACCGGAGGTGAACAAATGGAGCCCCATGTCTGAACGGTAAGAAGCTGTTTTCATTCTGTAAACCTTGTCTGTTTAGCGCCCGAATATTACTTGCTGACTCGATAGCTGTGTGTTTATTTTTAGCCAGGGGAGCTAGCTGCCTGCCTGCCTGGAGTCTAACAAAACTTTAGCGTCGCTAAATGTCTAAAAACTGAGAATAATCGCCACCAAAATTCATACGCACATTCCTACTCTTGTACACGCACCAACCTGTAAAATAAAATAAAGAACAATAATCAGCACAAGATTTTTGATTTTGTAGAGGAGCTCACATTATGTCAATAAAAATCCAAATGAATGCGCCAATCGCTTTTATATTTCAGAGGTTGAGATGGAAAAGAGTAGGAATGTGCATAAGAATATTTTGGTGATGTTTGGTCACTATTTTCAGACACTAGGTGACAATAGAACGTGACAAAACAAGCTAGGAAGCATTACGTTGCTTCTTTCCTTCCGTCAATGATGTTGACAGGGTGAGATGGAGGGAAAAGGCAGACCACGCCCAAAAAGTGGGCAGTACAAAATGTGTGAAATGTAGTCATATAAAACACATTACATCTCTACGGAGTTATCCCTAGGGGGGAATTTTAGTGTTGAAATCATTTTTACATATAGACCTATCATATAAGTGCCAAAGTTCATCCAAATCAAGTGTATGGTACAGACACTCAAACCACATTACGTAATACCAACATACGTCAGAATTCACCGTCCAGAATTTGTACAGTGTTGAAAACAGTAGTTTTTGAGTCGTTGGCAGAAAAAAATGGCTCTTACATGCGATGATTTGACTTTCAGAGCAAGTGACCTCTATTGAAACTATCAATTAAAAAAAAAATTTTTATCTAAGTTTTTTATCTCTTTATCTCTACCTCCAGCATTTTATTAGCCTATCCTTTATTAACCTTTTCTTGAAGGAATTTTCAAGTAGCTCAAGTCAATAAACCTTATGGGAACTTGTAGTGGGTTTGGGGCTGTAAAAATAAATACGTAAGTGGATGGATGAATAAATGAATGAATGAATGAATGAATGAATAAATTAATTAATAAATAAAATAAAATCCGGGGCGGGGGGGTGGCAAAACATTGTCTGTCTCTCTCTGTGCAACCTGATACCAACCAAATGGTGCGCTGACTGGTACGGGGCTACGCACCGGTTGTTTTGGACCACTGCTGTACTACATCTACAGGGATGAATTCAACGCTGTCAATATTGATGTAATACAATTAACAAACCTCATTTATAATTGCTAGAGGCTGTGACATAGCCAGCTGGAGACCAGATAGTTACAAAGGCTTGTGCTCAAGTGTACATTAGCCTCCACCTCCAAGCAGCAAAATCCTTTCCTCTAGCTTTTTGCAAGGCATTCTGCTCAACTAGTGGTTGTAGAATAAAAAAATGCTGGCCTGTCTCTGTCCATTCATTGCATATTAATACACTTTCTATGTCTTGAGAGCAGGAGGGAGGGGTGTCTGGGCCAGCAGGAATAATGTGAATGCCTCTCTTCACAGGAGGCAGAAGTCAGCCTAACTCAGGGCCGCTCGGACTCTTTCTTTGAAACAGACCACAGATTATATGTCCCCGGTGCCACATACAACAGCCGCAATCCTCTGGACTTCCTTGGCTAAGGGATACAACTCCATGCTGATGTGGTTTGTGTTCTTGCTGGCTTCATTCATCAGCTGGTGGCTTGCTTGGGAGGCAAGGATAAGCACAGGACTGTTATTTGGGCTAATTTCACCAACATGGGTGGCCTGTTCTGTCTGTTATGAAGCCTAAATTTATTATTTGCTTGAATCGGGCTCCGGGGGATCATAAAACTCACTCAAGTAAGTTAAAGTAATGAGTGAGTGAGTGGCTTTGCTCTATGTCTACTTCATGTAAGCATTTGAGGAGCCTCTCACATATTACCACATACAACGTAGAAAGGATGTGGAGGTGCAAAGAAAAGCCACCCCACAGAAGCCACGGCAATGCTTAAGCGTTGCGTGTGGCCAAATGACTATATGAATGCAGATGACAGGCCTAATCGGTTTGCATCACTTCAGTCTGAATTTTAACTAACACTGTTGAGTCCCAGCTAAGGTTATTTTAGTTAACTAAAACTAACGAAAAAAATAAAATTCAAAAAACAATTTCGTTAACGAAAACAAAACAAAACGAAAATGCTTTTTTTTTTAAAAAAATGTATGGAAACTAACTGAAACTACATTTTATGTTTACAAAACTAACTAAAACTAACGATAATTATAGCAAAAATGTCCTTCATTTTAGTCTTTGGTAATAAATTTAGTGCATGAGCCTTTGGGGATGATTTTAAATGTGATTTAAGTAGATTTATTTTTATATTAACCGGAATAAGGACATTTGAAAGTGTAGTAATACACTTTTTTTAAACTAAAACTAATACTGAAACTAACTAAAACTAAGCATTTATGAAATAACTAAAATTAATAAAAACCAACAGAACCACCTTGAAAACTAATTAAAACTAACTAAATTTAAAAACCAAAACTCAAAACGAAATAAAAACTAACTAAAATGAAAAATTCCAAAACTACAATAACCCTGGTCCCAGCATAATTTAGTCAATGTTTTAAATACTAACTATTCTTGATGAGCTGCTATTAACCATTTATGCTACTGATAAAAAAAGAGAAGCGGGACAGCAATAAGCAGAAAAACTGATTTGAGTAGCTTCATTTTAAATTAAAGTTAAGATTATCGACTTTAAATGAATATGCTCCTAGTGTGATTTTACTGTAAAATGAACATGTCCACAAGATGAGTGGGCCATACGATCTTAAATTGCATGCTGGTTGATTATTTGTGATCGGAAATTGGAACAGATCACGTAGAAGTGGGCATATTAATAAATTTTTACTCACAAAATCCAGGTACCCATTTTTCTGCAAATACAATCAATGTAAAGACCAAAATGTCATGCCTACTATCTCAAAATAGTGATATCTGAATGCAATGTATTTAATTTATTAAGCACACTGAAATCACTCAAGCAAGTAATATAATATAATAATATATATTGTTTATATATTTTAGTTATTTTAAAAATAAAACTGCTACATAACAGGTTTCTGTTAAAAGGTGATAACTTTGGTAAATAGTTGAGGACTTTCAGGAATTTGGGGTGGCCCCAGCCCTGCATCCCACTAGACTAGATCCACCCCGGCAGTTCAGAACCACAGCAAGAGCAAACTGTAGTTTTTTGTTTGTTTTGTTTTTAACAGTTACTTGAAGGTTCATAAATCGGACCTTGACACAGTGAATAAACTATTTTAGAATTATCTTTATTCACCAATATGTATTTTAGATTGAAATAGATTACTTGTATCTTTCAATACTAGAAAAGCTCTACAGCATATGAACAAATGTATTAGTAGCACAGTAGTGGCGCCAAAATGACCACCGGGCTGTAGTGTCGACACCACTACTCCAGTCTATTTACTGGTACAACAAAATAATGAGGGAATATGCGCTATCACCACATATTGCATCATGTCATCCTATTCCAGCTGGACGCAACAACCCTAAATGCATTCAGCTCTTTCAAGTTTATCATAGGCACAATATTCATTTCAGACCACAAAACACTCACATTAAAGCACTCACCATTTGCGAAGGTGTTAAAAGCACAATTCTATTTGTGCTTCCTATTATAAAATAAAAAGTACAAAAATAATTCAAGCTGTGTTCATTGGAGCTCTTTAACAATGGGAACCAAACTGCAAATGCGCATATCAGACTACCCCACCACACTTGTCTCCTCCTTTTCCTCTCAAAAGATAAGAGGCCTGTGCAAGATGAACAGGCATCTTAGACATGACAACATGGCAGTATGATGACAGTACATTACCAAAATCCACTTATGGTAATACCCTCTCATTTTTTGGGCTGGTACACAGAAAGCCTCTTCACTGACAGGCGCTTCAGATTCCTATTACTTCAAACTGTTTTAAATACAACCACAGTGTGTTCTCTATTGTGAAATCCCCAAATGCGATTTGACAACTCAAAAGGGAAACTATTTTAGTTCACATATGACAAAGAGAGACATTTACATACTGTCATCATATTGTTAGGTATTCTGCAGCCACATTGGTCCATAGCTTCAGAAAGCACGGTCATTAGGGGTGGTACCATTTGTTTTAACTGTGATTTGATTCCTATTTGTGTTTGCCAATAAATTAATGGATGACATTAGCTCATTTAGAATGACTGGCTTGAAATCTGAAATTTGTGGCTTGAAATCGATTCAGTAAATTTAAGCCAAAAATTCAACCAATGTGACATAAATACTTGGATACAGGACAATACAGGTGAAGGTTCCTTGATTTCTGTTGCTTCTTGTAAGGGAATCAGGTTTGGAAAACAAAATTGTGGATAGAATTAACTTGTGCAAGTGCAACCAACACTTCAGATTAAATTAGGTTGGCCTTGTCTGTTCTAATTTTCAATATTAAAAAGAAATAAATAAAATAATATAAATAAAATTTAACCAACATTACATGTTAGCAGTAGGCTTACCTGCTACTTCTGCTAGTTTTTCAGCATAAAAAAAGTGAAACCAACATCTCTTCAGGTTAAATGTATATAATAATGACTTTTTCAGTCTTAGCTTTCAACAATGGTATTAAATAAGGTAAAACAACATCCACTAAGTATTTAATTACATTGTACACTGAAATCTACCTAATTTACAATTTAATAACAAATTTAGCGATATGACTGTACTATACTCATGCATGGATTGTGCTGACAAGCGAGGGCATTATTTTAATTTCCTGCTGAAGCACAGTGCCCCTCCATGGAAAAATCCGTACGCTTACAGGTGGAAACAAAAATACAGTTCTTGTCCCACCCAAAAAGTAAATTCCTGACACTGTGCCAAGATATACTTTAAGTGTCCATTCAATACTGTAGTGTATCCACAAACTAGGCCAACAGTAAAAAGTATGGTGTGAGGGTCACTGGATATGCACAAGACAGAAATAACACACATTTTCTATAAATAGCTTGAAAACAGTATGGACAGCAGAAGGGAGATGATGCTGGCACACATCCGTTAACACAATGAAGCACCATAACATGCACACAGATGGTTCCACATACGGAATTTTGATGCAGATGAACATGCTCGAGCCTAACAAATGAGATGGGGGGTGTCATTATAGGCCGTTTAGGGAAAAATAACAGCTTGGGTTTTGCATTTCACAGACGTTTACAAATTATCATGTAGTAGCGCAGGGGTGACAAACGTGGTGCCCACGGGCCAAGGACCAAATGAGTAGCCTGCGGGCCTGTTCGAAAAAGAGCTCACCAATGATAGGACAATTGTGATTTTCGAGGAATGTTGTTTTAGTGATGTGAATACTGACAGATAACTATAGAAATAAAATGTCATACATTGATATGATAGTTTCCACTTATTATGAGAAATCATTTACATGGTCACTGTTGAATATCATTCATTTCCAATAATACCATAACTAGGGCTCACCTGGTTGGATTTTTTTTTTTTTTTTTGCCTGGGCTGATTCCAATATTTGGCAGAATAAAATTCAGATACCCAATTAATGACGTTTAATTAAGAAAATATATAATGAATAAAATAACTTATGTTTTTGCTCCCTTAAACCTTACAACAATAAAGATGTGAATAACAGCCAGACTATTCGACTATTTTACAATACTTTGTACTTTTGTATTTGTTTAATTTTACAATAGAGGATAACGGCAAAACACACCTATTTCTTTCGCATAGGGATGTTTGAACATTGTTTGCTTTGTCTTATGCTGTAATATGTTAATGTGTGTGCGTGCGTGTGTGTGTGTGTTTAATGGCTGATTTTTGATTTTTGGGCCAATTTTAGACCACTTTAAAATTGCTAATATTGGCCAATGAAATCATTCAGGCCCTAATCGTTAAAGTAATTTGAGCAAATGTATTATTTCATAAGTGTGTATCAAACTGGTAGGCCTTCACATTAATCAGTACCCAAGAAGTACCTCTCAGCTTCAAAAAGGTTGGTGACAGTGATGTAGTGGGTTACGCAATCTACTCACGTATGTAAACGTGTTATTCCAAATCTTTCAGAAACCAGAATTTTGACCTTAACCTTAATATTGATGGCATGTCACAGACACAAAATTTGTTCAGTAAAAGTACATACTCTGAAAAAGCTTTTCAACATCCAATTGTACAATTTGGGGACTTCTTCATGTGACTTACTGGTCTTGGGAAAAATTCATTAGCTCTATAATGGGGATTGAACCCTGTGGAAAAGACATCCCTAGTGAAGAGAGTTGCTCAAAGTTGGTCGAAATGATGGGATTTAGCATAAAACACAGTGAAGTATGGTGGATATGAGCTGCTTCTCGGAGAATGTATCCAGATGTGATGAGTCAAGCTCAGTAGACATAAGCAAAGGGCGTTTGTCAGTTGTTACAGTCCAGGCTTTTTCATGTATCCTCAACCCTGCATCACTTTTGACAAGACTTGACAGCACTCAAAAGATGGTCTTATAGCTTACATTTGCTCTAGTAAGTGTGAAGAACACTTACGAGCAAGTAGAATCCTAGTGGCATAAACTTTTAAATAGTGAGCACTGTACACTGTCATCCTGAAAAGACAGGGAGGGGAAGACTTCGTAAGAGGTTCTGAAGGGGAATTCTGGTCCGCTGTGAGTTGACAGGGCTAATACGCTAATGTTGGGGTGACCTTATTCGTGTTGTGGCTCGTGGGCGATGCTTCCACTCAACTATCGTCACTCGCACCCTCTCCAAACATGCAAATAAACATAGTGGTGATCAATAAAGTGGCGTTCCCAGACAGAACTCGCCGCTGTGATTGTTTCGGCACGACAAATCACTTCTGGTTCTTAAATCATCTGTGGATCTCCCCCCCCCCCACCCTTCACTTATAATGTTTCCCTCCCTGCCTCCGAGCTACTCGTCGAGTAGTAACAAAGAGGTTGTACAGCTGAAGGGCTCTGGATTTTTCCAAACATAAACATGGGAAGTCTCCCCGGTGTTAAAGTTAGAAAGTAGGGTGCGACAGCAAAAAGCGGAGTTAAAAGCAAACGCTAAAAGGGTGACAAAAAGCAAGAGAAAACATGATGGTACCGCCATTGAAACATGTGTGATTCTGTCTTGAACAACCCAAACAACAAAACTCACCAAGACTCCAGTAACGCCCAGAGGAAGCTCTGAAGGGGGGGGAAAAGGCCAAGGAAAGTAGGAATGTGGGCCCGCTTGCTTGTCCACGCTGTCGGCCCCGGCCCCTGTCTCCACACCCCTGGAGCCGAGAGTGAGAGCGGGGTGGGGGACCTGGTGATATCAAAGGAGGGAGGCGAGATTTGGGACACGCCGCCAACACTTCGCTGTCAGTTTCCGTGCTAAATCCAAGTAAACGCGTCGCACCCCGGATAAAAATCCTCAATCCGCTCTCACGTAGCACCGCTTCAAATCGTATTTTGCGGTCATATTTGGGGGGTTTAATCCCACTGTTAGTCCGCTCGGGTGTTTCAGCCGACCATTCTAGACCGCCATGTTGTGTGTCTGTGTATGAGGAAGAATGGGAAACCAGCGGCGTTCTCCCAAACCAGGCCCTCCTGTCTCCTCTCCGTCTGCTGCGCTGTAGTCAACAGTGACTCTCGCTGGCCCGTGGAGGTATTGTAGCACATATGGCGCACTGAGGAGCGGGGACCTTGCTACGAGGTCATCTGCGTCCACGAAGCCAGTCAAGACAGCAACGCAACACAGTGAACCCCCTGAGCTCAGTGCTGACCATGCTCGCAGTGGTGGTACTTTACTTGAGTAGGCCTATTTGTTTTATTTTCTTGCAGTTTAAAAAAATAATTTTATTTTTTACTCCATTTAAAAACAGCTTCTGCTCTAGGTTCATTTTTTCCAACTTCCGCGGGTGACATGACGTAAGAAATTACGTAAAAGGGAACCTGCACACCACATCATTTTATGTGACCCCGCGAAAGCAAATTATGTGCATCGACTTCATGTTTCTTGCTAATACCAAAATTGCTAATTGTCTTTTAAAAACATTGGGATGTTGCCTTTTTTGTTTACAATTCATTTTAAAATAAATATATGAAGTCTGATTTCAAAATGTGTTATTCATTAATATTGTAAATGAGGCGATCATACATTTATTTGGGTTCAGTCATAGAAGAAACCTTAACGAGCATGTGGCCCATGACAAAAAACGAGTTTGAAACTCCTGCCTCCTGATCCAGTTTATTATTCTTTGTCGATCATTTTCAATCTCTCATGTTGATTTTCATTTCACTTGATGTACACGACGTGCACTGAGGCAAGCATTGAGGTCCTCAAATTCCTCATGCTGTAAACGGGTGTGTGCTTCTAACAGTAAATAGAAAAGGATTCTGACACAGTTTGTCATATGTTACCTATTTTATTCTTCATATCTCACCATGAATAAAGAGGCACTATAACTTAATAGTTGAGGTAATAAATAATCTGAAATCTTTAAGGACATTTACTACTGCTGTCCACAACTGGGACATTCAATTCGGAATGACTGCAAGAAAAGTCTAAAATACTTCATTCTCAAAATAAAACCTTTTTAGATATTACAGTAGTGCGTTTCAATGTCTTGTCAGTGATAATGGTGTTAATTGTGAGCCGCTCCGGTGGAAAGATGAGGTCCACAGAAAGCAAATGAATAAGCCTGTGTCAGTCTTTCCAGCTGACAGTAGCAAAAGATTGAATGATTAGGCAGACAGGTTAGCGATGACAGCTCGGGTGAACTCGTCGCTCGTGGCATAACCCCCCAGGTCTCCAGTGCGCACCTGTTGCAAACATAAGGACAGTGTGTTACTGTTACTGTATGTATGCACAGCTGCAGCAGCACATGTCTACACGCGGTATGAAGACCAGCATGCTAGAGAGCATTTAAAAACACTACAGAGCACAGTTCAAGTTGTGAAATGCTTTTCAGTTTAATATGTTCCATTGTGATCATGTACAAGATTATAAAATATATTTATGGTAGTACTGATACATTCAGCATTTTTGTACTGTTTAGCAATACAATTGCCTGTATTAAAAATCTACCACAATCAGGATCCAACCTATTTATCTGAATTTGATGTACAATTATTAACTAAATGATGTTAAAATGTCCCTAACAACCTTTCTTGTAAGATACAATTGGTTCCATTGATGTAGATGTCACTCATGCAGTTTTCAGCAGGCACGAAACAATACAGCTGATAAACCAATATATTTACAAAAGTGGAGATTGTCTGCTCCACTCTTAATTGACGTACTTGGACATACAGTCAGGTGATTAATTAATGCTTTACATTACAAGTGTCTTAACTCCAGGCGTTGACGGCAGAAGCCCTGCAAATTTTAGATGTCTCCCTCCTTCAACACACCTGATTCAAATGATCAGCTCATCAGCAAGCTCTGCAGGAGCCCAATAAAAACCTTGATCATTTGAATCAGGTGTGTTGAAAAAGAGAAACATCTGAAACGTGCAGGAATTGGGTCCTCGGGGACCAGACTGACACCTGTGCTTTACATGTTCATATTAAACAGGAAGAGCTGTCTAACCCAAAAGGATGTGTGTCTTTAATTGTCTTTATTTGCTTTACCAAATTGTACAGGTTAGACTTTTTAATAAATTCCAGAAATAACCATTAAGATTCTCAGACAGTACTTCATAGCAAAAATAAAAATATCTCACTGAATGGGTGGGTGGACTGCTTGCTGTGAACTTGAGAAACCGTGCAAATGCATTTCAGCAATGTGAAAATTCAAAGAACATTCAGAGTTCGGGGCAAAGTGATGAACAGTGTTCATGGAGAATAGCAGTCCAACTTTTAATTTGTTAAATGACAATTCCATTAGTGTATACATGGTTAAGCAGCAACCCCATGACCATTGCATTCTAGTAACACATTTGTAGGATTAGTAAACCCAGTAGTATAAAATCTTTCCAACTGTCATGTTGTCAGGGAGACAAACATCAAATAACAATTTCATGACATCTCAAAGTCCATATTAAAAGAAACATCACGGAGAAGTGAACGTAAATGGGAGAACATATCTAATTAGGTCGGTATCGCAGGTTATCCAAAATGGCACGCACAAAGTCTCCTGTGGTACAGTAACCGCCAAGGTCTCGTGTCCGTACCTGGGACATGCAGACACACACATACACATAGGGAAACAGGATTAAGGAGGGGGTGGGTGTAAAACGGAAGGGGAATGGCATGTTATGATGGGTTCCTGCAGTTGGCAGCTTTGATTATAGCTTTGTGAAGCTCAACTCGGAGCAACTGCTTTTCCACTTCAACATAGTACTGCAGGGAACTATGAAAACCAGGTTGCATTGAACATATCAGACGCTAACAAATCAAGCCTGATTCCCCTTTGCAGTCAGAGTCAGCAAAAGGCCTGAGCAAAGTACAGGAAATAGTACCTGGTACTTCCTATTTTAGCCAATAGAAAAGTGTCATTAGCAAGCATAGCCAAGTTGGTTCCATGCAGTTATCAAGGAGCATTGGACAAACATCACTAGCAGTTGAGGATTACATTGAAAGTGTTGTCATTCCATGTCTGAGATAAGCAAGACTGCCAAACGCCCTTGTGCCAACTCCTTAAGAAAGCGACAAGATGTGAAAGTCTGAACATTTCAAAGATGCCATCAGGTGAGCAAAAGTTGAGCCATTCATGAATGTTAGAAATGTTGTGGCACAGGCCAGTCTGAGCCACTCTAAGAAAAGAAGGACCGAAGTAGAAACAGTGAATGCAAGATCCCCAATTTTTGAAGAAAGCTTTGTGGGTCAGTAAGTTCCAATGGTGACAGCAAGAATGTTGAACACGAGCTCATTTGTTAAGCCACATACTGTAACCAATGACCAGGGGTGTCAGCTTGTTAGGCAGGATTTAAATTTTTACACACAGTGTATTATTTATGTATTTATTTTTTAGTGTGAAGCACGTTAGTGGTATCAGTTGTGTCAATGCATTGCACATACAGTTGGTGTTGCCACATCGATGTTGCACGGAGCAGTGGGCACGCAAGAGCTAGAAAGAAGCTCATGCACAGTACTCACCTTCCCCTGTTTGATGACCCTTTTGACAGCATCTGACACCATTTGGGAGTGGTATTCCAGACTGCAACAGAAAGGTAACGATAACAATACATGTACAGTTGCACAGGATGGACACAGACTTGAGGCAGCATTGGGTCCATTTGGTGGTACATCGGACCCAGACCATCAAGCAAATTTGACTATTTCCCAAAAACAACCCAAGTAAATTCAAAATGCAGTTCATAAATGACAAAACAAAAAACAACTAAGTTTAATTCCACTTGTCACAGTACACCTAGTCTTGATTACAGCCAGAATGGTATAATAAAGAACTCTGTGAAGAGTGCAAATACTTTTCACAGCAATTAATATTTTCACCCAACAATCACAAATCTTATTGGGATATGCTGCCATAAGGTTAACTCTGATGGGGAGCAAACTTATTCCTACTAAGTTGGCTTACTTGAGGTGCCGCAGCATGTTAGCAGAACTCAGCAGCATGGCTGTGGGGTTGGCAATGTTCCTGCCTACTGCTTGAGCAAAGGGATGGCGCGCCCCCTACAAGAGAACACAAGAGATAAGAAAATTATTCAGGGTGCCCTTCATAAAAAGTGTCAGACAGGAATAACTGGTCAACACATACAACAAAGGACCAGTGTGTGATTGATTAAAATCGGCAACAACATTTGAAGCTAACAGCAGAAATGGAGAGTAGAAAGATACCGTCTCAAATACTGCATATTCTGCACTGTAGCTTTCGCCGGGAACAACGCCGGCGCCTCCTACCAGTCCTGCTGCCAGGTTATCAATAATGTTTCCATATAAGTTAGGCATTACCAGCACATCAAACTGGTATGGGTTCTGCACCAACTGCAGCAGGGAAAGCAATGCAACAACAAAGAAAAAGAAGAATCAACAAAGAATAATTAACGTGAATGAACAAAAACAATACTAGTTGGTGTCATTTATTTTGTGTTGATCATTTTTGGGTGTTGATCAGGGGCAGCTATAGGTTTTATTTCTGTCCCCTTTCGTTTCATTTTTTGTGTTTTTAGAATGAAAAAAATTGAATTGAAATATTTAACAGATCAGAATATTTAGTTGATAAACCTAAACTAAGAAACATAATGTAATCCATACATCTTTTTGTACTACATAATGGGTTAATAAGGTTAAATTAAATACTTTTTTTTTGCAAGAGATTTGAAGAACATACCAGAAGTACCGGTATTTATAGCACCATAGTGTTTTGATACTTCAGAAAAGGTGCAAGGGATATTAAAACAATACTTTGTCAAATTAAAATCAACTCTAATGTACTAATAACAGACAAGATACATTTTAATGCAGTTTCATTCACATAGTGCTCAACATAAATGAGTTATTTTAACCCCAACAGATGTGTGCATGCAATAAAATAAAAACAATTAAAAATTCTAACAAGCATATTAATGTCGCAAAAAAATTATTACACAAAGTCGAGCAAAACTAAATTCTAAATGAAAAATACAGAAATCTAGGAAGTCAAGTTTCATTTAATAAGTAATCTTGTCAAATGCTAAACTGTTATACAGTTTGCTTGGTATATATGTAACAAATATCTATCTAGCATTCAGGAATTTAAACCACTAACGGGACACCCGTGTAAACACATTCAAACCATTAATACATTTTTGGGGAAGAACATTTATATTTACCTGCATGCAACAGTTATCGATGATTATATTGTCATATTTGATTTTTGGATACAGCTGCGCCACTTCCGCACAGCTCTGCAGAAAAAGGCCATCAGCTAATTTCCTTTAATAGGACACAGAAATTGGGCAAGGGTTCTTATGACACAAATTAGATCATTCAAATTATGAGTAGAAAGATATGGTTAACTTTCAAATATGTACAACAGAAGCTTTCTTACATGATGTTGGCCTTGTGAACAGCCGTGACCTTGCTTCGCCCCTTCTTGGTGGCATAATCAAAGGCAAACTTGGCGATGCGCCTTGATTTCACTCTGGTGATGATTTTCAGACATTCAATCACACCTGTCACACTCTGCAAGGCAAGAAAATTACTTGTATAAAACTACCTAGAGGTACTTCTTGGGTACTGATTAATGCAAAGTGCTACCTACCAGTTTGATACACACTTCTGGAATAACACATTTTCACAAATTATTTTGAGGGAAATAATTTTATATATATATATATATATATATATATATATATATATATATATATAATAAGTGCCAACTAACACCTCTCCATTCATGTTATGGTCTGGTCATCTATAATACTGACCTTTGAACTACACTAGTTTTCTTAATATTATTTCAATAGTCATACTAATGCAAATGTGACTTTAAAAAAAACTAAAAGCTAACCAATAAGTGGCTCTATATATTTTTTTAGGTTAGCAACACACACAAAAAGTGACCATCTCATCACTAGGTGAGACACTTTTACAACAGTCTCACAGTCTCAGGTGCCCCCTGACCTAAATTTTTAATAGAAGGTGCACGGAAGAAATTGTAGCTTGCTAGTGCCAACTCACATGATGTGATTTTTCAACTGTAGCAGGTATTTCCTGTCAGCTGTCATAGTGGCTCCATTCAGCCTAAGGAGCCATCATGTTTACCTCATGCTCCAAGGAGCTGTACTCCCCCTCTGTCTGTTCTCTGATGATCACCAGGTCCAGATTGTTGTGGCGCGTGGTGTAGCCCGGCAAGCTATTTACATGAACTACATTGGCAAACAGGTCCAGTTTACGTCTGATGAAAGAACACGAAGTGTATTTTTTAATGGAAAAACAATTGAATTAAAACATGTAAAGGCGATGATATTATCTAACTTGTACCTCAGTTTCATCTCATATGAAGCCAACTCCCCTTTGAACTCCATGGGTGTGTGGATCTTTCCTGAATGATCAAAAACATGCAAGATCTTTTTCATCCTTCATAACCTAATTTCACTCTAGTCTAGACTAATCAATGGGTAAGGTGAAATACCTTTAATTGCTACTCTGTTGCTCTTCATAGAGGTCAACACTTGCTCCAGCTTCTCCTCGCTGGCCATGTTCTGTACTTCACTCAAATGAAACTCTTCAAATTCCACAGGGACGTCTCCTGCCTGTGGTGGGACAAATAGGAGAAAAGTGTTAGCACAGCGGGCAGTAGAGGAACAATTTACAATTGGTTTTACTTTCAAGGATTAAGTCAAACGAAATGTAGTAATAAAATTGATAATTTTAATCACAAAATAGGACAAAAAGACAACTTTATAGAAGTCCAACATATTAATTTACAGGCCTGAAAGCAACCACAAAAGATTAAGCAAAACAAAAGGTGAAAATACTTGCTTTTTTAACAACTACATTTTGGTAGATTTAACTAATTAGACTGGATAATGCTAATTAGACAATTTCTTTACCATACATGCATTACATAAAATATGACCTGAAAACAACCAAGCACAGTGAACAATGGAAAAAGTTGTGAGTAGGTGGGATGTATAGATGATCCTGTATATCATATATCAAAAGTTCACTGCCTATCTACCGATTCTGATAAATTTGTGTCATTAGGGAAATAACCTTGAACACATCCTTGACAGCAGACATCAGCTCAGGTCCAACACCATCTCCTGGAACCATCGTGACCTTAAAGGTTGCATCGGCACGAGCAGGTGGCGCTTCGGAACCAAAGCGACCAGCAGATATGCTCAAGGGTCGACAGACAAGCTGCTGCCACTGAGGGCCACTGAGACCCTGAAGACAGAAAAAAAGAACACAGTGAGGATTCAGGACGGGATGATATCAAGCTTTAGTTTGATTTGTTGTTGTTTTAATCGAGCAACGTAGTGTGACAGACAGAACAATGAAATGCTCTTCCACTACAGCTTCAGAAAAACTGGTAGTGATGTTAAGGTTGGTGTTCTGAGTCCGGTACATCCCCATTGCAGGAATCAGCCAGTGGACAACCTTCTACAACCAATCTGAAGGCTGACGCCCACTCTAGTTCACGTTGATACTTTTGAGGAACCTCAAGTCGATAAGAGTCGTAAAGGTCAATGAAGATAGCGTAGGTTAACTGGATGATTGAACTCGTACACTTCCCGTTACAAGTATTTACCAACAACCAATGATGAAAGTCCTTATTTGTTTCTTTAGAAAAACTCGTTAAATCAGTAAGGAGTTAGGAAGCCACTACGAGTTAGTGAAGGTTTGTAGCTAACAGGAAAGTGTTAGCACAAATCTGTATTGTACAATGGGAATAAACTATATTGATATTAACTATCGCAAACACACACTTTGAGTAGCATGTTTTACAATTCGGGTTTACTGTTGTGTAAAATGTTTTAGCTTTAACCATCTATGCACTCACCTTGATCAATGTTACCAATCCGCTTCTCATGACAGCCGCCATGGTCACAGAAGGAAAGCCAGTTTCTTCTTTGGTCAGGGAATAGCGAGAATTATATTTTCGTAGCGCCACCAAGTGGAAAATGTGAGTAGCGAGACGGCAAGCAACCCAGGCACTGGGAGGATGTACTGTACTGTGCATTACTGTTTTGTTTTGTTTGTTTGTAACACTAATCAAATAGCAACTTCAGTTTAAAGATACTTGGAGGTTGCAAGATACTTTTAAAGAAGATACTTTTAAAGAACCATGTGAAACCTGATAGACATCCGCTGTTCAGAGTTGGGTGTACCACCGCCTGTACATCCCTATTCAATAATGTCTGAATGTCTTTTTTTGTGTTAAATATAAATTATTATTTTTACTGTATCTTTGTAACATGATATTATGGAAGCGTAGTGTGTCATCAGTTGACATGGGCCCTGTCCTAAATAGATCAGGTTGATTCCCAGTACTATTTCAGTCCAGTGACAGTGACTGTTGGAACACAGGATGATTTCACTGTCACTCTGTGGAAGAGCAGAAGTCAAATAAGGCCTTTAGGGTACTTTATTTGGTTATCCAAGCCAAGTTGAGTACAATATTGGCCATGTAGCCAAGTCTATTTTGCGTATTTTTTAGAGTGAAGAATACAGTAAATGACTTGATTCTGGGATTTGGTCAGAGGTGCAGAAGTCAAGACAGAGGGAAAAAAAACAAGACAGCAGAGGCTTTTTAATTTAATTTTATTTTTTACTATGGGCAAAGTTGAAGTACTTGTATACTGATACAGTTATTTATAAATCGCAAAAATAAAAAAATAAAAATATACAGAATGAGAATTGCATTTATGGCAAAAATAAAAACAACACAAAGCATAAATATATATATATATATTTACCCTCATTTATTAGAATAGCCGAGTAAGCCAATCAATTTTGATAACTAGGCATAGCAGGGGAATGGGGGACTTTCAGTGCACACAGAACAGTTTCTTTCTTAGAACATAGTGCTCAGACTGAGAGAAAAAAAGCACACTACCAAAGTGTTTCCGTAACTTTGCTAATGTTGTAAATTAATTAACAATACAAATGTTAAATTAGTTAATTCACCCTTGGGGGGTAAAAATGCACCTTAAATGTACAGTATACAGTTGCTCCTGATGCTGTGTCAGCACAGAGTACAACAAGTTATTGGGGGGATTTTTTTTGTATTATATTGTAGCCTATTTACCAAAATGTTATACTGTAACCACTTATTACTACAAAAACGTATCTTTGTGTTACATTTTTTTTGAATGAGGTACAGTATTCGAACTGTTTTCATGTTGAAGTTACGTTTATTTATTTATTTATTTTTACTAAGAAGTAGCCTACTGTAGTTTACAGTGCGACTTGGTGCAATCCCTGAGGCAGTCCCCAAATCTTTTTTGCACTATGAACTAGTTTCACGTTAATGACATATTTTGACAAAATTTGATGCCCACAAAGTTCGCCATGACTCTCCACACTCAGCCACATTTGCAGGCCCGCAAGTAGCACCATTTGCGGGGGAGTCTCTCGCAGCTCACCCTCGTGCAAAACAGGCTAACATCTGAGCTCATCCAACCTGAGAAAGTAACAAATCAGTGCAAGTCATTACACTCTGTATGTTTACCCACAAGATTCGTTCAGTTCTCAAATCCTGCTCATTGCACTTCTCCCCCTCAAAAATAATGTTTGGTATACAAATCGCAGTGACACACTTGAACTTTGTGTGCACTTTTAATGTTTTCAGTGCACATGCGCACCACTTAGGTGCACCTCCCCTGGTTATAATTCCTTTATAATCAAAAACAATGATTTGTTGCGATTGGGACTGCTTGTTGGAGCCTTCCTCATGTACTTTATTTACAGGGTTGGGTAAGCCAGGTCTGGGAAGTTGTGGGAACTCTCAAGGGGTTTGTCCCACATTAATTAAAAAAAAATAATAATAATCAACTAGAAGTAAAAACCCTGAAACTGTTTAACTTCAGCCACATGTGCTTCTACTCAACAGGTGGAGACGAGCTTCTTTGCTTGCCAGTTGAGTAGAAACACCTGCTGCTAAGTTTCAGGGGTTTTACTTTCTGGACCTCCATTCCCCAACCACCCTGTTTATTGATCTATTTTCATTGTAGGCACCAGTTGGATATCAGTAGAATGATAATTCTAAAACCCAGTGACAGTGAACAGGTTAAAAAAATAATCATACTATTGTTCACAAAATGTTACTCGATGTATTTGTAAGTGGTTCTGTTTCTAGAATTCTCGCCTTTGTGGGGCTCATATCCTGGAGCCTGTAAGGTGAATCTCGGGACGAAATGAATCCAAATTGCATGACGCCCATTCAATGGATGACAGTGGCAGCGTGGTATGTGAGTTTACCATATATGGGCATAGCCAAGCGGCGTGAGGGCGCTACCTGCTTCCGGGTTTGTGCAACCAGGGAGAGCTCAGCCGGGGCTTCGCTGTCTCCACAGTTTCATTGATTTAAAAGTGCAACGTGAAGCAAGTGATCAACAGGAACAATGTCGTACGAACTGAGTGAGTATGCATGTTGGGTCGCCCGACAAAAAAAATATATATACACAACGAAAATATTAATGTATGTGCTTTTTCTTCGCTCAAGCGAGTCAGTCGGTTAGCACAAAAGCTAGCTAGCCTCGCCCGCAGCTGAATTGATGATTTTGACACATCCTCCGTCATGATCCGGACACTTATAAAACCGTTTTTGCCTTATGTCGGTGTAATCGTTAGAATGGTTAATTTATCTGGTTAGAAGTGTTTGGCGTATTTGAACTGTCTTCGTTTACCTTGTTGTTATTGTGAGCTAGCGCAGTGTGTAATTGTGCTCACGCATTGTTATGACATGCCATAACACGCTGGAGCGCCATTCTTCCTCCAGGAAACCCCACCTAATGGTGGTTCATGACCTAAATCTTAAGCATGTTAAATGCAACGTTTTATCGACTGATTCCATGTGGGGGGAAAAAAAAACCCCAAACACACTTACAGCCAATGCGGAAGTTGTGGTGCAGTTAAAATGCATTGGTTGCTCTTACCTTTTAGTAAGTAGCATACTGAAGCCAATTAGTGACTTTTCCCAAGTATGATTGAACAGTGATGTGCGTATTGAACAGTGCTCAACCTTTTATTGAGCCAAAGCACCCATTTTTCATTAGAAACATTTGCAACACCAAACAAAAGTGTCCGAGTAATAATAAAATGGCTGAAATCAGGATTAACTTGTCCCAATTTAATAATAATAGTAATAATAATTGTTGTAATAATAATAATAATAATAAATAACTTTCTCTGTATACAATCTGGTAACATTGTGTTAAACTCAAAATGAAGTTATGAATGGCAGCAGGTTAATTGTACCCATATTTAATTGTTCTGCCTGTTACTATATGACACATAGGCAAACTAAGATGCATTTGTATAAAATAATTAGTAAAATTATCTTTTGATTATTTCTGACACAAGAACAATTTTCTGAATTTTAATGATTCACAAGACACTCCTGTCGTTGAATTCTTGTGAATTAGAAGCGGTTGTAATGACAGTCCTACAAGTAGAAACTGGACTGATGGTAATCTTGACAAGCCTGTTTCAACGTAGCATTGAGCCTCCATTATGGTGCATATTACATACAGGTACAGTTACGATAACTAGTAGAATGTAAAAATTTAGTTTTTATGTAGTATTGATTTCACATGGGTTGCTTTCCCCCATGTTTTCTTTCTTCTTTTTTTTTCCCTTTTTCTTAATTTTTTTTAAATAAATAATGAAATTTTTGCTCTAGTTAACCAGATGTATGCACATTAATTAATATGGAAATCACTCTCTGTCATATCTACTTTCAGGACAAGTGTTTGCGAGTCTCCCGCAGATGGAAAGGGGAGTTGCCAAAGTGATTAGTGGTGATCCCAAGGGCAACAACTTCCTCTACACCAACGGGAAGTGTGTCATCATCCGGAACATTCATGTAATTAATTAAAAAAACAATTATTAACTTAAATTTAGACAAATGTTATTTTGTCATGAATATACATTAGGGCTGTAACTAACGATTATTTTAATTCACTAACTTGAAGAACCTGAGGAGAGACCTGCTAGTCATGTCAGAAAATCTGTAAGCAGGTCTTCATGTAAAAGTAAAGTTTTATGACAATTTCTGAAACATGGATACCTTAGAAGTTCAATTTTGCCTCTCAAACTTTCTATTACAATGTACAATTTAAGTATCAGACTTGTCTCTAAGGTAGGGGTGCACTGATCAATCGGCCTCGATTTCCTTAATTTTTGGTGATCGACCGATCCCTCAAAATAATTTCAATCTTGTCCACCGATCGCATCTCCCTTGCATAAGTCCAAAAAAGTAAAACATTGTCCTCTTCTTCTGAGTAAATAGGTTTTGCCCGCGAGGACACGTGTGCAAATGCGCACTTGTGTGATATAAACAACAGTAGCCCTGAGTGTGGCTCCAACCAAGTATGTCGGCAATTTGGCAGTATTTCACGATAAATGTAAACGAGCGCAGGATCGCTATTTGTAATTCGTACAATGCCGAAACAAGTTGTGGTGGGACTGCACGCAAGGCATTCAACACAACAAACCTCATTCGCCATTTCAGGAACCATCACACTGTTGAATATGCTGCGTTGAGCAACCAAGCTAAGGCTAACTTAGCTAAAGCTAGCGCGACCAAGGAGCCAGACAATGGACCGCTGTTGGCGCTTATGAGCTGCGAAAGGAGCAAACTTACCACAAGGAAAATAATGGATTTCATGGCATTAGACGACCAAACTTTTTCAGTTGTGGGGGACCATGGATTCCGAAACCTGATTTGCCAAGTCGGAAATACTTGTCCGTGTCAGACACGATGCATTACCGCCGGAGTTTAAAAAAAGTTTGGATCCACACACACAGCCTGCTAGGATCCGACGCAAAGACACTTATACAACAGACATCTGGACTTCTGACGTGAGATTAATGTCGATGTTGAGTCTTACTATGCAGTGGATACTACTACTAGACAAACAATTCGAACGCTATAAAGTACTTGTACACTGCAAAGAAATGTTGGGTTCTCACACTGCTGCTAACTTAGCGGCAGAATTTAAGGCAATGCTAGTCCAATGGGGAATCGAACATGCAAGAGTTAACTTTATTGTACGGGATAATGTTTGTAATATGGACAAAGCACTAGATGATGCAAGCTTGAAAAGTTTGCCGTTTTGCATTACAGGGAAACAAAACTCGAGACACTTCGTTGATGTTAAGTTATTTGTACTGTAGATTGTTTTATCTATACATCATACCTTGAGATTTTCTTCAGTTGGAGAAGCAAAATGCTGCTGCAATTTATTTTGTAGGTGAAGATCTCAAGACTAAGGATCTTAGTAGTTTGCTTCTAAACCTTTCATTTATATTGGAGGGAACTACTTAATGTGCAGTTTAAACATGGTTGTTTTACAGGTATTGTAAAGTATAAAGGTATATTGAAGGTTTATGCAGTTGGTTTTAATGGGGGGGGGGGGGGTCGCGATCGGCAGGTCAAGCTTTTTAAAAGACAGTGATCGGCCAAAAAATTGTGATCGGTGCACCCCTACTCTAAGGTAGGTCACATCTAAGCGATTTCAATGTAGCTGTAAAGTACAGTGATAAATATTTTCTTCAGATTGCAGGTACAATTGCAAAGCTTGCTAGAGATATTGGAAAACATAAAAATAAATAAAATGACGTCAGGTAGCAAGTTATTTCAGTTTTGCAGAAAGACACAGAACCAACTGATGACTTATTTTTTCTTTTGAAGAATCCGGCCATAGCAGACATTTACACTGAACATGCCCATCCAGTTACTGTTGCTAAGTACGCCCCCAGTGGATTCTACATCGCATCTGGAGGTAATGAGTCCATATTTGATTTGAAAGTGTATCACATAATTTAGTCTGTGAAAGTTGTAATGTAATGTATCAATCACTACAATAAAATCACTATGAATGATTATATATTATTATTATTATTATTATTATTATTATTGTTGTTGTTGTTGTTTAGATATATCAGGAAAGGTCCGTATCTGGGATACCACACAAAAGGAGCACCTACTCAAGTACGAGTACGTCCCAATATCAGGCAAGGTCAAGGATATTGCATGGACGGAGGACAGCAAGAGGATGGCTGTTGTTGGGGATGGACGAGAGAAGTGAGCATCTTGATTTTCTTTTAGATGTAGATATAAACTTCTCTCTGATCACTATCTTAAACATTGTGCAGGACTTCAGAGCTAATTATAAAATATGAGCAGCAGAGTTATGTAGTATGTACTACTTGATTTTCTTATTTGTTGTACGTGTTGCTGCAACATCATTCTAAATGTTTCCATTTCATTTGTATTTCAGGCAGTGATTCTTTCGTGTACAGCTAGGGGTACTTGTACCAGAGAATAACTGCTTTACATAAACCAAACATGTTTTTGCATTTCTTTCGGAAGGTTCGGGTCTGTGTTTCTGTGGGACTCTGGTTCGTCAGTAGGAGGTGTTTCTGGCCACTCTAAAGCAATCAACAGCGTAGACATCCGTCCAAAACGTCCCTACCGAATGGTCACTGGCAGTGATGACATCAATACTTGTTTTTTCGAGGGACCTCCCTTCAAGTGGAAGTGCACGTTACGTGTGAGTAAATATATTTTTGTTTTCTGTGAGGGTTTTTAGTATTTGTTGCTATTTCTCATTTCTTAGTAAATTAAATTGAATGACTAGCATTTTTCATAGTAAGAAATAGAAAAACCCAGACCAACGAAAATACTCCATGTTTTCTTAACCTCATGTCTCATAACTCATATACTGTGGATGTCTAACAATACTGAAGTCTCAGAATTAAAAAGAGAATTGGTTGTATTCAAATGGACATCAAAATGTAGTAGATTGCAATTTTCAAACCGCAAAGGCTGCCATTTGGGGAAGAGGGCATCTTATTTTTTTTGCTTGTTTGTAAAAAAACAAAACAAAACAAAACATTGGAACAGGACCTTGAAAAAAATAACTACCTCGAAAAAAATAACCGCATAGTAAATCGAAATCGCAATATTTACAAAGAAAATTTACATTAATTATTTTTCAAAATCATTCAGTCCTATAAAGAAATGTTGTTTTTTTGCATTCTCAACTGCCACATCTCAATGAACTTTGGAAATACAGTACAGTATGATCTAGTTTAATAATTTCACCTTGGAGAATATCAGTCACGTCCAAAAAGGACTGTTCTCTCTTGTTTGGGTCACTTTTCATTTATTGATTTTATTATTATTATTATTTTTAAACATTGCACTCTCATAGCATATCTGCGCATGACAAGTAATACAAGAGCTCAATGGTAATTTGTGTTCTATTTTTAGTTAATAAACGAAGTGCGCCTCTCGGCACATGCAATGCATTATGGGTAGGCCGGCTACTATCTTTTCATTGAAAACCAACGGGAAGCTCTGATTGGGATCATTTCAACCGTTGACGTTTTTTTATGTAATCTATTAACATAAACATGCATAGCATGTCGTTACTGACTGCCCTCTGCTGGCACACTACAGTTAAGCTTATTTAAGTGCCTATTATTTGGCTGAATGTGTGCACTTTGCCGTGAGCCGAACCGAGGAGGGACACTGGGACGCGAAGTAAGAGACGGGTAGGATCTTTCTTCACGGAGGGGGTCAATTGGGGCTAGAAGCAGGTTCTTATATGACCATCACTCTATTAGTTTAGTTTCACGTATGTCCGCTAGCAAGTTTCATGATGCTTCTGTCTGTTCCCTCAGTTTCAGGATATTGACAAAATAAATTTGTTAAAGAAATTTCTAATTTAAGCCTCTTTTACGTCCGTTTGGATCTTTTCTGTCTAGTAATTGGGAAGAGTGAACAGAGGTTTACAAGCGTACACTTCCATCTTCTCGAGCTTTGCAATTATGTTTTTTTGCCTATAAACTCCATTAGGACAGTTCAAAATGGCACAAAGTGCACCTTTCGTTTTGTCACTTAAGGCTGAACACAGTGTAAACATGCTTGCAAGCTTTAAAAGGAACCCCGACTGTCATGACAAGTTTGCTCTATATTTATTTGGTTGTTACTAACATAACTTTGAGATTAATTTTTCAAAAATCATTTCCAGTTTAATACATTTTGTAGAAACTTAGTTGGACGTACGCCATTGTTATTTACTTCGCAACGCATTCAGTGCGTAGTGGCGTAGAATGGCGGCAGGCTCTCTGCCGAGCAATGTGAAGCGCCAATAAAGAAAGCAAGGTAAGCCTCAGTAGCGTTCCTAAAGAAACATGCGATCGGGAGAGCCACCCTCCACACATCTGTGCTCTCGTCATTCACCAGACGCATTCAAGAGTTTTGATCGTCCCTTTAGGAACGCTACGGAGGCTTACCTTGCTTTCTTTAAAGGCGTTTCACATTGCTAAGAATAGAGCGAGCTGCCATTCTACGTCACTACACACTGAATACGTTAAATAACAATGGTGGTGTACATCCAAATAAAGTTTCTACAAAATGTATTAAACTGGAAATTACTTTTGAAAAATGAGTCTGTTCTTTTAGTAACAATAATTAAATAATATAGAACAAACTTGTCATGACAGTCAGGGTTCCTTTTAAGGTGTACAGTTACGCAAACACTTTCAGCACTCCAATCTCTGCCATTTAAATGACTGCTATTTTGGTAGCCACACCTTTTTTTTTTTTTCTTGATTTTCACACATGTGCAAATGTAATGCGCAGTTAACTTATTGTAATGTTGACCTGCACTAAACTATACCTAAAGTTGTTTCCATTTTATTTCATGTTGCCAAATATGGCAATGGAAATATTTGTGGAAAATGTGATGTAACGAAAATACAACATTCCTTTGCTTTACGTGTGTCTTGCTGCAGAATCACACCCAGTTTGTCAACTGTGTTCGTTTCTCTCCTGACGGAAGTCACTTTGCCACAGCTGGGGCTGATGGCCAGGTAAGCATTGAGCTCACGAGATATTCTCATTAACTGAAGAAAACCATAACTAATCATTCAAATACAATGTTTATGTGAAAGGGACAAAATGAAACTGTAAAGCATTTGTTTCAGTTAAATCAGTTTCTTTTCTCAGATTCTTCTCTTTGACGGAGCTACTGGTGAGATGACCAGCCACCTGGGAGAAGAAAAGGCTCACAAAGGAGGAATATATGCTGTAAGGCCCTTTTTCACTTTTAGAATGCCTGTTGTCTTTGTGAATTTAACTTTTGATTGTTACTGTAGCATTGGTATGGGCCGCCAAACAATTTTGTTTTCTTCCCTAGATAAGCTGGAGCCCAGACAGCTCCCAGCTGATTTCTGCCTCAGGGGACAAGACTGTCAAGCTCTGGGATGTTGGCACTGGTACTGCGGTCACCACCTTCCACATGGGCAATGATGTCGCGGATCAGCAGCTGGGCTGTCTGTGGCAGAATGATCACCTCCTCAGCATCTCCCTGTCAGGCTACATTAACTACTTGGATAAGAACAATCCTAACCGACCCATACGCACCATCAAGGTCAGGCCAACACAATTGTATTTATTTATTTTTTGCTATTCGTGCTCTGCTTCGCTGTGTAGACTTTAATAACGTGTATAGTGGTGCCTTGAAACTGCGAGTGGTCTGACTTGCGAGTTTTTCGACATGTGAGCCATCAATTGGCCCACTTACTGCTTGAAATTTACTGTCAAACTAAACTTAACACAAATTCCACCTTGTGTATTTAAAGCAACCATAGTTCAGCTTTTCAGTCAGCTAGCTTAATTCTAATGCTAATTAGCATCTATATTGCAAAAAATAAAAAATAAATGGTCCAGCAACATGTGCACTGACGATATAACAGTACTCACTTTTGCGTAGAATGACTATTAGTACCAAACTGATGAGCTGGCAGACTTGAGGTGTTATAATGAATCCCACAAATTCTAGACAGGACACGCCTGGCTGCGTTATTGCAGCATGGACTGCATGCAACAGCCAATCATATTGTGGCTTGCTTTGTCCTGCCAGTAATTCAAGTGTGACTCATAACGTTTCAATAAACATTATGTCTGTCTGTCTTATACTGCCCCCTTGTGGCCAAGAAGGGCATACCTGATGGGGCTGCGTTCAATTGATTTAACTCTTTTTAAGACTTTTTGTCAGTATTGTATGTTTTGAAAAAGTTCAATATTATTTAGTGTTGTTTTCATCATTTAAATACAGTGGACTTGAATCCATCATAAGCACAACAATTTATTACTCTTTATTTGATATTTCCACCGAGAAACGAGACTTGTGATTTTATGAATATCAATTTTTAATTAGTCTGGGTCAGAACTAGATCAAATTGACTGTGCATAAATGCATGTATTTGGATTCAATTATTTATGTTTTAGTGTATCTTCATCAAAAAAATATATTTCAAACATTTTAAATGTAGATGTTCACAAACTAAACACATGAAAGTATAACCTTTTTGGTGGAGGCAATAATGTGTTTCTCTCAGGAGGTGGCTCTTCCCTATGGCGGATATTGCGTAACATATACTTGTTCTTTCTACAGGGTCACAGCAAATCCATTCAGTGTGTTTCAATTCACAGAAGTGATGGACGATCATACATCTACACGGGAAGTGATGATGGGCACATCAATATCCTTCTCAATCAATGACACATTTCAACAGATTTTTGTCAAATTTTATTTGTGTTCCCATTTACTTTAACAGCATTTTTGTGCAAATATAGATGTCACTGAATTGTAATAAGAAAGTGAAAAATTGATGGATGCACTTAATACATGTGATATACTCGAATACCTGCTCCAATGTTACACAGAGGACTTTTGTCCATTCGAACAATTAGTTTTATTAGCGATACAATGTCGGGGCTAAATCTTGGCATTGGTTCCACAAAATATAACAAAAGGTCAGTCTTTTTGCCAGGGTTTAGTCATCTTACTGTGCCCTCCCACAAACATAACGTTCCAACAAACAAAATGTTTCACTTAACCTAAGTTTCACATTATTGGGATGCAGAAACCGGGGAGAATGATTGTTTCCTAGGAAAGGGCCACAGCAACCAGGTGAGTAAAATGGTTGTTGTTGCCGATGAGGTGGTGACATGCAGCATGGATGACACTGCGCGCTACACCAGCATCAACAAGAAAGATTACAGGTAGACGGAGTCACATTTTTTAAATAAGCATTAATTGCATGTGCTTTACATCGTTATTAGGAGCAGTCAGTATGTTAATGCACAGTCAAGGCAATCGTCTGTAAAGGTGTGCTATTAAATGGGACTTATTACGTTATTTCAGTCAGACTGTGGAGTTCTTCCAAAAGTTCAGTTACAACTTAGATTTTTGTCAAGTATGAACTGTACTAATACAAACTGGTTGAGTGGTCAGAGCACTGGGGGTCGGTGGGAGTGGGAGCGTTGTCAGTGCGGTACTAGCTATGGGTTTGTTAGTTTTTTGTTTTCTTTGTACCAAGCATAAGCACACAGAACGGGAGGGGGCACATTTCCTGTATATCCATGTGAAATGCGATTCTTCTTGCATACAGCTGACTGACTGACTGATGGGATGTTATAATTTAGATGAGTCCATAATTGATCCAACTTCATTTGTAAATGGTTTGTTTAATAATATAAATAACCAACGGTGTGTATTTTCAGTGCGTCTGATGTGGTGAAAATGGATACCCAGCCTAAAAGCATCTCAATAGCTGCAGGTGGCCTAACACTGGTTGTGTGCATTGGCCAGGTAATCTATTTGCTGTCTAATTGGTTGTTGATCCAAATTTCTCATTACGCATATTTAGCATTTATGTGTTACATTAGAATATGTAGGTAGGTTCGACATCAAAAAATCCCTTCGACTGGTACTGAAACTCATCCTTTTTGTTATATTTTGCTTTTTTGTAGGTAGTCTTACTGAAGGACAAAAAAAAGGTCTTCACTCTGGAAAACCTTGACTATGAACCTGAAGTTGGAGTTCTTAATCCTGCAGGGAACATTGCTGCTGTTGGGGGAGAGGTAAGTGGCCATCTAAGAGTAGGAATGTAGTACTTCTCAATAAGACCTACACTACTCACAAAAAGTTAGGGATATTTGGCTTTCAGGTAAAAATTTTAAGTTGAATAATAATTTCCTCATCTCAAACAATTGATCGCTACAAAAGTTAGCAACAATGGTGAATACACCACAACCAAAAATTTCAACGTCTCAATAACTTGTCATGTGCCCTTGAGCATCAATTACAGCTTGACAACGAGGTCTCATGCCGTTCACAAGTTGACTCATTGTCTGCTGAGGCATGGCATCCCAGTTTCTGGGGTGCAGAGTTTCCAGCCTCTACACTTGACTCAGCTGATCCAACCGCTTTTCAATAGGATTCAGGTCTGGAGAAAGTGCAGGGCCATTCCATTTGAGGTACACCAGTCTCCAACAGCCCTTCCCTGATGATGCCACCTCCACGAGCAGGAGCATTGTCATTTGTGAAGTTTGCTGTTAAGCTCCTTGTTAGAGAACAGCAACTTGTGCAAAAAGTACTGTATTTTCACTACTATAAGGCGCACTTTAAAGTTTTACATTTTCTCAAAAATCGACGGTGCGCCTTGTGTGTGGACCAAGGTCCAAAATCTGACCGAGTGTGGGAGGACTTCCCGCAACATATTGCTTATATACAAGAAAGGTGGACCTGACTGAGGACAGACATAAGTGCACGGAAGAGTCAACTTGGTGGCGAGTTCTCCAAAAGCCGGCATCATTTCCGAGGACACGACAACGAGACTGTCTCTGACAATGAGACAGAGCCTGCGTGTTTGATGGAGAACTTGCCCAGTTGTTTTTTTCTGATGCAGAAAATCATGAGGACTATGATTTATTTGTGGATTAGGATTGATCAAAAGCAACTTGAGTAAATTGTTATATACTTCAAGTACAACTGAACTCACGGTTTACATTGTTACTTCAACCGAACTCAGTTTTGTTCCGTTCGCTGCATTTTTAAAAACAAGTGCTTGCACTAGCATATGTTTTAGCATAATAGCACGCTACCATATGTTTTGAGCTAGCGTACGTTTAACCTTGCCTGCACCCAATTGCGCAGTGCGCCTTATATGTGTGTGTGATAAACACAGAAATAGCACCGTAACTGTGTGACTGCCTTATATGTGAAAATACGGTACTGAAACATTTAACAGTTGGACATGTGCATTCAAAAGCTTAGAGAAGGCCACATTAAAGTTGCAATATGGACCCCCCCCACCCTCCCAACACACACACAGTTGGGCTTTAGTGTATGTGTGCGGGGAGCAAAAACACTGTGAACAGCCTCAAACTAAAAAAACAAACACATTTAATTGCTCCTGGTAAATAACGATTTATGCCTCACTGTCATTCTTCTCTTCCCCAGGATGGTAAGATTCGTCTGTACTCAGTCCAAGACAATACGCTCAAGGATGAAGGCCAAACCATAGAGGTTAAAGGGGCGATCACAGATATGGCTTACTCGAATGATGGAGCCTATTTGGCTGTCATAGATGACAAGAAAGTAGCCACAACCTTTAGTGCGGTGGATGGTTACTCTGTAAATAATACCCCCCAATCATTCATTATCCACAACTTTCAAAGTTTATCTTTTAACTCTGCCTGCTTTTTTTTTGTCCAAGGTAAAAAAAGAGTTTCATGGGCACCATGCGAAACCAGTTACCTTAGCCTGGGCACCTGATAATGAGCACTTTGCAACCGGTGGGATGGACATGATGGTTTACATCTGGACTGTTGGTGATGCAGATAAGCGGCTGAAGCTGCCAGGTAGGCTAAATTTCCTTATAAATATCACACACGCGTCTCGTGTTCTTCCACCTGACTTGCAGCACTCGTACATCATAAGATAAATGTGTTCCAAGTTTTCACACAACAAATAAAAAAAAGCTTACAATAATATGAATACACTTGTTTTGTGATATCCGCAGACTGTCACAGGTTGCACCACGTCAGCGGCCTGTCTTGGATTGATGCGAATACGCTAGTCACCACTTCCCACGATGCCAGCGTCAAGCAGTGGACTATTAAATACTGAGACGTATGCTGACAAACACCCATGTCCCCAGGGACAAGGACTACTGTAGAGTTCAATCACCCCCCCCCCCCATCTAAGTGGTGTGTTTTGCTGTTTGTAAACATCTGAATTGAAAATGCTTATGGTATACTGTAAGCATACAAAAAGAAATGAAAATAAGCAAATGATTTTTTTCCCCGTGCAAATAAGTGCTTATTAACATCCAGAGTCTATTTGAAATCTTTTTGCGTGCATGGAAACTGCTCAACATTCCATAAACAATGGCACTTGTCTGGCTCAATGCATCCAAACTTGATGGCTGAACCGAAAGTATTGTTTTTACACTAACATTGTGTTTAAAATACATTTTAATCTTTTGAAAAGTCCTCAGTGTGGTTGCCTGTCACATTTTCCTTTGAGAGGGGATGGAGAGCAGTGGGTGGGTGTAGCTTTTTTGCTTTAGTCTCACTTTTTTTTTTTTTTTTGCTTTTCGTAGCACTTCTTGATTAGGGAGCAATTATAGCAACCGAAAATAAGTATACAATCATTCAGTCAATTGATTCAAAGATCTTGTTGTATTTTTTTGGGGGCCCACTTTTCTTGTCGCTCTATTTTCATGTCTTGTCTATGCATTTGTTAATAATTTTGCTGAGAATAATAAAACAATTTTGCATTTTCCCCCTGATTCATTGTACAACACTGACTCGTAACATGAGCATAATCTTCCAAATGGCATACTGCTTCTCTCTGTGGTATATGACTGTTTAAAGGTCTCATATTATTCAACTTTTCAACATATTAAAATAGTTCTCAAATGTGTAAAAGACATGTCTGTGACATGCATTCGTCAAAATTTACTTTGGATCTAATATTTTTGCTGTCCCTAAATCAGCCAAAAAACGCTCTGTTCGAAACGGCCTGTTTTAGGGATGTGTTACTTTTATGTAAATAGCTGCACCAAGGCCACGCCTAGGCCATACCTTTGTTTCTAGAAGGGGCAGTGATTTCGGTCATGGCAGCCATGTGCTAATGTTGTGAAGGGAAACGACTGGCCATGGGAGCAGAAGAAAAGAAAAATACAGACATGTCTTTTAAACATTTGAAAACTATTTTAATATGTGGAAAAGTGGCATAGCGATTTACCATAAGAAAAAGTAGCATAATATTACTACAGAGACTATGTTGTAGCGTTAGTTTGTGATTGTTTAGGCAATGGTTATTTTTCCGTAACCGGCAAATGTTCCGCAAACGTTATTTTGCAGTGAATGTCTCCGATTTGCCATGATTGTTTGTAGACAAGTGGTTATGAATAACACAAATGTGCACATTTGGGCCACTGAGGGGTCGCAAGGTGCAAGCCGTCTTGTTGAGACCACTTAGCGGCCGGTTAGCATCACAAAGTCATGTCAACTAGGTGGCGAGTTGCCAGTCACGGCAAATTAACCACCGCAGATTGTATCTTGACAAAACAATACGCAATATTATCCAACCACCGTCTGCTTTATCATATCTGACCTCTTGTAACTGTTAGAGTAGAATATATTTGTATTCTACTCTTTGCGTGTTCAATTAACTGAATGGTGAGATTCTGGTGAAGAAGTCCCTTTGCAAAGGTAATTAGTCAGAAGCTTCTGATCACACAAATGAAGTCACCCAAACAGTGTTCTGTTCAAAAGTGTGCTCCTCCTTCAGCCCACAGTACATTTATTTGCAACTCAGTGAATACAAGAAAATCCCCCTTCTCCCCCTCCAGCAAGTTCCCATAGGTATAAATCAGATTAGAGAAAAACAATAATACATCAGCCTGTCTCTTCCAACCGACTGAGACCGGTACTAGACTACACTCCCTTCTAGATAACATAGAAAATAACTTGTTGCCCTTTTCTTCTCAGGCGAAAGAGACAGATAAAAATACAATAGACAATTCTATTCATTGAGCTACACAGCTATAACTAAATCCAAAACGGCTAAAATATAAATTGAAACTGAAAAACAATGTTAATAACTCAACATTCCCTCATTTGAGCTCATGAGAGCTCAACATTAAAACATTTTTTTTCAATGGTTGTGTGGTGGAAATAATTATCATTAAAACATCCCTTTAGCAGGAGAGGAGGTAGTTTAGCAATCATATGACATTAAAAAACAATTTGATACATTTAAAAAAAATTTTAGTGGAATAAGCATAGCATATGTGAGGCTTAACATAAAATGTTGTTCATTAAAAAGTGTCGCAATGTATCGGCAGACGAATATGTGTTCTTTGAAGCCATCTCGTGATGAAGTTCTTTGTTGAATGAGAAGATGACGTTGTCAGCTTTTTGCAGAACCCCAGAATAGATTGCCTGCAAATGTGATTCTCGTGATGATTGCCCAGGAAAAGGCACTTGACTTGATCCGTTGAATGATGTCAAAACGATGTCCAAACGGCCGCTCCAGAACCGAACACTGGGTCAGCTGACGTGGCTCCCAGGTCGGAGGTGATAAGATTGATGATCATCAGTTGATGAGATAGCCGGCAGCCTTGTAGACCAGTTGTGGAATGTTGTCACTCCTTTCCGTCATCAACCTGAGAGCGGAATATGTTTAGTCTTCTCATAAACCCACATAAATTTTATTTGGAGGAAAAACCCTGATAGTTTTTGTTAGTTGGGATTAGTAAATGTTATTTGGTTAAGATCCGTAGGTCCTGTGCTGTTGGAACAGGAAAATATCTATTTTTGTGACATTAAAATAGAGCCCAGCCTTTGATTGAGTTGAATGACATTCGCTCATTCATTAATATAAGACAGAGCTTGTAAATATTTATTTTACAATTATCTTTTATATAATTGTAGGTAAAAAAAAAATTACCTAGACATTTACTGTTCTAAAATTTGCATAACTGTGCCTTTCACCATCCTGAAAGGAATCATTTTACTAGCATATCATACATTCTCTTCCCAGAATCTCACGACCGATCGAATCGTGACTGTCATGTTTTGGGTTCTGTTTTCCTTGTGTGTCTCCCTTGGTCTTGTTTAAGTGTGATCCTGCCCTTCCTCGTGTGAACCAATCAGTGCCCTCAACCACTTGTGTCTGGCCCCAGGTGTGTCTTGTTGTGTCGTTAGTGTCTGTGTATTTAGTCTGCTGTCTCCCCTCTGTCTGTGTCGGTTCATTGTTGTATTTCCCCCTGTGATGCTGCCCGTTTTTGCCTTGAATTTTTCCCCCATGTCATGCTGCCCGTTTTGCCTTGTTTTCTCCATGTTATGTTTTTCCGTGCAATTTAGATCTCGCCTTTTGTTTTGTAGAAATTAAAATCCCCTTTTTGATTGAGCCTCTGCCTCCTCGCCCTGTCTTCCCGCATTTGGGTCCTCAAGCTTCCCCTCCTTGACAGAATGAACCGACCAGAGAAGGACCCAGCGGAAGCGCTGAAAGCCAAGATGTGGAATCAGGAGGCGCGCCTGTCACGCCATGAGGAGCTCCAGCACGCCATGGCCGCCCAATTGGACCTGCTGTCGTCCTTGATTGAGGGAGTCGGGCGTCGTTGGGCTTCAGCTGGTGGTGCTCGGAGTCACCAGCCCCAACTCCCCGAACCACGTCTGTCGCACCTTCAACTCCCAGAACCCCGTCTGCCGCCGCAGTTCCAAGTCCCCGAACCACGTCTGCCGCCGCAGTTCCAAGTCCCCGAACCACGTCTGCGCCGCAGTTCCAAGTCCCCGAACCACGTCTGCGCCGCAGTTCCGAGTCCCCGAGCCACGTCTGCGCCGCAGTTCCGAGTCCCCGAGCCACGTCTGCCGCCGCAGTTCCGAGTCCCCGAGCCACGTCTGCCGCCGCAGTTCCGAGTCCCCGAGCCACGTCTGCCGCCGCAGTTCCGAGTCCCCGAGCCACGTCTGCCGCCGCAGTTCCGAGTCCCCGAGCCACGTCTGCCGCCGCAGTTCCGAGTCCCCGAGCCACGTCTGCCGCCGCAGTTCCGAGTCCCCGAGCCACGTCTGCCGCCGCAGTTCCGAGTCCCCGAGCCACGTCTGCCGCCGCAGTTCCGAGTCCCCGAGCCACGTCTGCCGCCGCAGTTCCGAGTCCCCGAGCCACGTCTGCCGCCGCAGTTCCGAGTCCCCGAGCCACGTCTGCCGCCGCAGTTCCGAGTCCCCGAGCCACGTCTGCCGCCGCAGTTCCGAGTCCCCGAGCCACGTCTGCCGCCGCAGTTCCGAGTCCCCGAGCCACGTCTGCCGCCGCAGTTCCGAGTCCCCGAGCCACGTCTGCCGCCGCAGTTCCGAGTCCCCGAGCCACGTCTGCCGCCGCAGTTCCGAGTCCCCGAGCCACGTCTGCCGCCGCAGTTCCGAGTCCCCGAGCCACGTCTGCCGCCGCAGTTCCGAGTCCCCGAGCCACGTCTGCCGCCGCAGTTCCGAGTCCCCGAGCCACGTCTGCCGCCGCAGTTCCGAGTCCCCGAGCCAGGTCTGCCGCCTCCACGGCAGCCCCAAGACCCCGTGCCAGGTCTGCCGCCTCCACGGCAGCCCCAAGACCCCGTGCCAGGTCTGCCGCCTCCACGGCAGCCCCAAGACCCCGTGCCAGGTCTGCCGCCTCCACGGCAGCCCCAAGACCCCGTGCCAGGTCTGCCGCCTCCACGGCAGCCCCAAGACCCCGTGCCAGGTCTGCCGCCTCCACGGCAGCCCCAAGACCCCGTGCCAGGTCTGCCGCCTCCACGGCAGCCCCAAGACCCCGTGCCAGGTCTGCCGCCTCCACGGCAGCCCCAAGACCCCGTGCCAGGTCTGCCGCCTCCACGGCAGCCCCAAGACCCCGTGCCAAGGAGATGCACGTCCCACTGCCGTCTTCTCCCTGTCTGGCAGCGCACGTTGTGGTCGCCCTTTGCTCCAGGGTGGCGTCCGGGGCGCCCTCCGAACCGGCGCCGCCGGGCTCCCCTCGTCTGGCGTCCGGGACGCCCCCCGGACTGGCCTTGATGGGTGTGCCAGGTTCCCGCCTCCGGGCCCCCCTCCGCCCGCCCTGTTTTTGGACTTTTTTGTGTTAGGGACATCTGGGAGCCGTCCCTTGAGGGAGGGGTTCTGTCATGTTTTGGGTTCTGTTTTCCTTGTGTGTCTCCCTTGGTCTTGTTTAAGTGTGATCCTGCCCTTCCTCGTGTGAACCAATCAGTGCCCTCAACCACTTGTGTCTGGCCCCAGGTGTGTCTTGTTGTGTCGTTAGTGTCTGTGTATTTAGTCTGCTGTCTCCCCTCTGTCTGTGTCGGTTCATTGTTTTATTTCCCCCTGTGATGCTGCCCGTTTTTGCCTTGAATTTTCCCCCCATGTCATGCTGCCCGTTTTGCCTTGTTTTCTCCATGTTATGTTTTTCCATGCAATTTAGATCTCGCCTTTTGTTTTGTAGAAATTAAAATCCCCTTTTTGATTGAGCCTCTGCCTCCTCGCCCTGTCTTCCCGCATTTGGGTCCTCAAGCTTCCCCTCCTTGACAGTGACATCCTGAAAAAAGCTCACATATATTCATATCATCTATACTCTTTTGCAAACACTGGGCTCCAAACATTACATTTTTCTAAAATAAAAGATATAATATAATTACCTTCATTGGTGATATTTTCATTATTGTCCTTGCTTGCTTCTGACTTACCTTTTCTTCCGCTCTTGTTTTGTTCCCTGTAGATTTCTCCAAACTCAAACTGTGAATTATCCCATTCAAACTCACCCTGTCAAATGGAGTGTAGGCGATACCCCACATCCTTTGTAATTTTGTTTTTAAGTTTGTTTTTCATTTTCTAACCCACAACCTTTTAATTTTGTATTGAATTTTCTAATTCGTCTACATTGGTTAATATCTTAAACATGAACTGTCCTTTTGTTCATACCTCCCTCATTTTGGCAAAGATCTACAGATCTTTACAAACACGCATTGCACATCAAAGGAAGACACATCAAAAAACCCCGTTAGCTCATAAATAAGGACTGCCAGACTACAGCCTCCCGCAAAAGACGTCGTAAAATTCACAACTCTCAAAATCAGATTGTGAGACAACCGAGATAGCCGCAGGACACTAAAAAAAAATTAGCACAAGCAGATAAAAACTAAAACACTAGTATGTGAAAACTTTGGAGACATGAAACACAATACTACTAGATTTAAGCAAACTAAAAATGATTCAGAAACTACTAATCACCCTCACCTCTTCTACAGATTAGTGGGGCTCGTAAAAACACAGCACAAAAAATATCTCTGGGATTTATAAATCAGTGCTGTGAGAGAGAAAAAAAAATAATTGAAAATTAATCATCAAACTTGCAGTTATTTGTTAAATAACAATATCTCAGTATGATAAGACGTATGTTTCAATATTACGTATATAGAACCTATACTTAGATAATACATATTTATAACATATACTTTTGTGAAGACTTCTGGGAAGACTTCTACTTAATGCTGCACTTCGTATTTAACCGTAACTGCAGCTGGACGGAGCCCAGAAAAAATTTCCCCACAGGGAAAACGAAAGTATATCGTATCGTATTAGGTAAATTCCCATTGTACCAATTCAGAAACTGATTATCCCAAGAAAATAGGCAAAAATTTAGTAGGCTATAGATTGAAATACATTTTCTCAATCCCTCATTTCAAATTTACATATGTCGTTTTCAATTTCCTGAAATACCTTGCTATAGATCACAGTTCCCCATTCAACACATTAAAAATGCCTTGCATATACCGTGCAGCATTTCACTGATTGAAGGGTCGCATCCTAGTCAGACCACCAGCTTTCAAAAGTCAATGTTCAGGGCGGGGCTGTGTCAGACAAAGTTCAGCAGGTATCAGCAATGAGAGGAGACATCTCTGTAATGAGGCTTGTACACAGTCACTGGGCATTGTGGAAGTTGAGCACCATGTTTTTTGTAGGCACAGGAGGAGAAGACTGTGCTCTGCGGCTTTTGACCTTTGATCTCTGCCACGTCCATTCAGACGCCGACTGCAATGTGGACCCGATGACACATTCTCGGTCCTTCCAGGCGCTCACCTCGACCAACGAATGCACCCGGCTGATCCAATGCACTACAATGCCAGGCTGAGGAAATGGGATCATAGCAAGATAGTTCACTTCCTGCTTTCTCAAAAATGTTTCGTAAAAAAATGCTTTTTTTTTTTTTGAAATACCCCTTCAAAATAGCTACTAGCAATACTTACAAATACAACGTATCAGCAGCTGGGGCGCATCCCGTTCGCAGTTTGTAATCAGTGAAGGCCATCAAACCCTCATCTGCCTTGGAACTTAAGCATCAGTTTCTGAAATGACACACTCAGAGAAAAAACAAATATTAAAAATCTATTATTTTTATGTCAATTTCAAAAACATTTATAACTTCTTATTCAACTATCTTACTTCTAGCCACAGCTGTACAGATGTAGGCATAATTATGCCAACTCAATACAGCTCAACACAAAATACTATTATTTTATCATTATTCTTTATTCATTTGTCCCGAAAAGGGAAAGTTAACAAATTAACCATCTTCATCAATTATTAGAGCGTAAAAGACTATCAATTCAGTCACTAAAAAATAAAAAAAAATAAAACACTAATTTAATATTCTTCTACAAAAACTCAACAATAACTTTCAAATACTATTACTTATTTTTTTATTGTTTATCATTCCTCTCTTACCTAGAAAAGAGAAAAAGTCCCATTACGAGGACACATTATGCTCTAACCCACAGCCCCCTCCTTTTCTTCTAACCTAGAAACAGGGGGGGGGGGGGGGGGATCTTAACATTATACATCGCAAAACCTATTTTACCACATCCCCATTCGAAAAACAAACGCCACTATCACACCAGTCTCATCTCACACAAAAACAACACCAAACTTAGTTAAAGATATTGAAGAAAAACAAACAAAATCACTCACAATCACAATAATAGCCCCCACCTTTTAGAAGCTAGGTCACACACTCAAATTCATACGCTTACACTCTTTAATCATTATAAAATAATAAACGGTTTTATTCTATCAATTCGTTGTCTACAAATCTTATGGCATTTAAACCGCAGTTTTGTACGGTGATTTCAGTATTATTTACCTACAACTTATTTCGGAGGGGAAGTTACTTTAGCACCAAAATCAGACACTATATCATCACCAGCAACTATCAAAGAAAATACAAAAGTCCCTCGTTCCATTTTGTCCAGCGACGGCTTTTCATACAATCGATCCATAGTTTGTTTTTTCATTTTTCATCGACGTTTTTTTTTCTTTCCGCATGGCTGATACTCCAAGCACAAGTTCCGACTATGAACCGGAAGCACATTCAGGACAAACCATTCTGTATCCTGGTCGAAATCACCCTCCATTTTTTGTAGTTCTTTATTTTTTACTTTCGGTTTATATTCTACGCAAGTAGTATTAATATTTATCAATACAGTGACGTCTCACTTTTAGTATAATAGTTCAATAGGTTAACACATATGGCCACACAATAGACACACATAAGAATCACGTGACCTCTCGTTTATACACAGCGGTTACCCAATCCCGCTGAGCTAAACTGTTCTCCATATATTGCAACATTTTTGCAAGGCGCTCATTTTCAAAATAACTCATCACGCGCTATCGAATTAAACCGTAGAACAAAAGGAATTCATACGGTAATCCTGACCTCAAAACTACAAAAGTAGGAGCGCCAAAAAATAAAAACAAATCACGTAATCTCTCGATTGCAAATACAGTGACACAAAATCCAATTATCGCTGTAATCAACCTGGACCCCTCAATACTGTTCAATTTCAAACAGGCGCTTTTTTAAAAAACATATTACGTGTAAATGGACGTTCTCAATAAGAGTCATGAGCAAATATCGATATTAGTCCCCAATCGGCCAAACTGCTAAAAAAGCAGAGCGCATACCATAATCTTCGCGATCCTTAGTGGAAGAAAGACTTCTCACGTCATCCGGCCACCCTTTTATTCAATATATATTATGGTCTAAGGATTCTTCGTAGCGAGACGAAGACAAAACAAAACAACAACAAAAATCACTACTTCATCCTGCACAAAAAAGTTTTCTCTAGGCGTGTACTTACGTCACTTTCAAAATACACTACCCCACGACGTGTCCAGTTCAATATCGTAGGAATTATCCCAACTCTCAATAGAACGACATCAAACTACAACTTGTTCACACAGATCTCATTTAAAATTTTAGACAATTTAGAAGACGAAAAACCAGCTATAGCGCCTCCAAACAGACAGAATTTCTCTACGTGGATAAAAATCTCCACTTACCGGAATTAATATGGCGCCAGAAATTCCGCCCGTCCGGGAACGCCGCAGCTTTGTTAAATCGTCAAAATACCACCATCCGTTAGAATTCAGCGTCGGAGGTCACCATTCGTTATAATTCAGCGTCGGGGATCACCATTCGTTATAATTCAGCGTCGGGGATCACCATTTGTTAGAGTAGACAATATTTGTATTCTACTCTTTGCGTGTTCAATTAACTGAATGGTGAGATTCTGGTGAAGAAGTCCCTTTGCAAAGGTAATTAGTCAGAAGCTTCTGATCACACAAATGAAGTCACCCAAACAGTGTTCTGTTCAAAAGTGTGCTCCTCCTTCAGCCCACAGTACATTTATTTGCAACTCAGTGAATACAAGAAAATCCCCCTTCTCCTCCTCCAGCAAGTTCCCATAGGTATAAATCAGATTAGAGAAAAACAATAATACATCAGCCTGTCTCTTCCGACCGACTGAGACCGGTACTAGACTACACTCCCTTCTAGATAACATAGAAAAGAACTTGTTGCCCTTTTCTTCTCAGGCGAAAGAGACAGATAAAAATACAATAGACAATTCTATTCATTGAGCTACACAGCTATAACTAAATCCAAAACGGCTAAAATATAAATTGAAACTGAAAAACAATGTTAATAACTCAACATAACCAAACAACCTCCACACGACAAATGTCGTTGAAAGGAACTGCCAAGGCAATGCTCAAGTTGTATTCTAGACCATCTTGTTCCAGCCACGAATTATTGTCAAGCCCTGTTCTGCATTGATCGCGTGTAAGTTTTTCCTCCGTGTTGCTTTTGGTTGCACTTTGTGTTGTATTTATTTTGTGTATGTTTCCTGCGTTTCATAGCCAGAGTTTTCGGGTCAATTTCGATTTTACTCTCATGTTGCAAGGTCTTTAGGTTATTAGTTTTTTCCCCCTGGCTTTCTGTGCCAGCGCTTTGAGTTGTGAATTTATAAATGTTTGTGTAAATACATTGAGAGTACTTTTCTTTAGTCTAGTTTGTGGCGGCCGTGGCTCAGGGTGTAGAGACGGTCGTTCAGTGACCAGAAGGTCGGCTGTTCGATCCCCGCTCTCCCCAAGTCATGTGTCGTTGTGTCCTTGGGCAAGGCACTTCACACACATTGCCTTCAGTGCTACTAACACTGGTGTAGGGGAGGTGCGAATGTTTGGTGGTGGTCGGAGGGGCCGTAGGCACACACTGGCAGCCACACTTCCGTCAGCCTGCCCAAGGGCAGCTGTGGCTACTTAAGTAGCTTACCGCCACCACAGTGTGAATGTGTGAGCGCACGAATAATGCAACTACTGTGGAGTGTCTTTGAGTATCTGATTTAGATAGAAAAGCGTTATATAAATCCAATGCATTATTATTATTATTGTCTGGGTTTTTGGTATCCACCCCTTATTCGTGACACCACTCTTACTAAGGGAATCTGTAAAGCTTAAAAGTACCAATAGCAGAGCCATCAGGTCTGTGGTCATAGGAGACTGAAGTGCCGGTTGAACCACTTTTGGACTGTCGGTTCTATCAGCCATCCATCCATCCCTCTATTATTATTTTTTTAACCGCTTAATCCTCACAAGGGTCGTGGGAGTGCTGGAGCCTATCCCAGCTGGCTTCGGGCAGTAGGCAGGGTACACCCTGAACTGGTTGCCGAACAATCACAGGCCACACAGAGACAAACAACCATCCACACACACAATCACACCTAGGGACAATTCAGAGCACTCAATTAACTTGCCATGCATGTCTTTGGAATGTGGGAGAAGGCTGAAGCCTGGACTCTATCTCACACCCTCACCACTGGGAGGCGGACGTGCGAACCAGTTAGCCACCGTGCCGCCCTTTTATCATGTATGTATGCATGTATGTATGGAACAGAGTGCCTGACTTTCAACACCTTCAAGACCAAACCAAAAAAACTGGATGTGTTGCCATTATTTGGACTTTTAATCATGCTTTTTCAATCTGTTACTTTTGTACGTTGCACTTTTTTCTCATTTTTTCCCCCTCTGTTTCTGTGATCTGCTTGGGGGTCAACGGATGGAAATTAGCCTATGGCTACAATCCAGTGTGTTTACCTGCATGAGTTCCATGTATTGTTCATTAACATGCACTGTCCTGACTAAATAAAGGGGAAAATATTCATATTGCTCTTATAACATTTATTCACAGTGTGGAAAACAGACCAGTTACTTGGAAGGTATGGGAGTCGGCATGAAGGACCAAAATTCAGTTCTTGATTCGACCACATCAGAGGTCAAATCAAAGATGTATGAAAAGCAGCAGGATGTAAATTATTTAATAATAATAGGGTCAAAACCCCCCAAAACAAAACCATGCAAAGCTATGTCAGCTCTGATTGAATGGTCGGCACAGTATGTGGCCTGTGATTGACTGGCCGCCAGTCCTGGCCCAAAGTCAGCTGGGATAGTCTGTAGCACACCCGTGACCCTAGTGAGGATAAGCCATGTAGAAGTAAGTAGATGGATAAAATCGGGTTGAAGAAATTCTGCACAGGCAGACAGAAGAAAAAAAAAAGCATATATATAACAGAAGACAATACCGTCAACAACTACATTGCATATTGAGTTGAGTCATGTTTAGTCTAAAACACTTGATACTTATCAATTCATTTGTCTGGGGAAGATAGCAGCCTAATTTTGAGGAGTCCTCCTCTATTTTGCAGGCAAACTGAATTCGTCAACCAACCGGTTCTCACGGGATTATAGTTTTTCTAGTGGCTTGCAAGCAGTTTGTCTGATAGAAGAATCTTCAAGATAAGCAGAGTGGTGAGTGTTTACACACTTTATAAAGAGTGATAAAGATAGCAAATGTATGATCCTGACTGCCTCTCTGAAAGGTGGCCAGGTTCACTATTAAGCCCTGAGTTGACCACGAATAAAATCTCTATTTACATTCCAGCTGATGACATAATCCATGACAATACTTATATTTGTTTCCCCCAAATGTTTGATTGAAGGTACCTTTAGCACAACATGATTATACCCAAAAACATACTGTAGTTACACAAGGGCGGAAGCACACTCTGTTTCAAAGCAGGTCATAATATTATTTCAGAATAAAAATAAATTAAGCATGAAAATATCCTGCATTGTTGGAATTTCTTAACCACTCTCAACTGTTTTTCACTTCTATTGCTCACTCACAAGGGGAAATTTAATGCTTGTGTTACCGAGGGCCCAAGCTTGACAAAGGATGCCTCTCAGGGGTGATGGCCCTACAAGGCTGAGTTTCACAATTTGCTCATGTATCAGTTCAGAGTAGACCACATATTTGTTTAAATATGCAGCCATGTGCTGTAGAGCTGCTACTTTGCCGTTCATGCATGTTGCACATGACTGCTATGTTGTTCCATGTTTTGTCACATTACATACTGTAAATAGAGGCACACTCAAATACTGTGAGGATAAAGCAACCATTGATGAGAGAAAACTGCTGCAGGAGAGAACTTTTTTGGCCATGAAAACAGCTGCTGTGTCCACCAAGAGCAGAAACTCCCCCTGTTGAGCAAGGATTACTTTTACTGGAGAGAAGTCAACATTGTTTCCGTGAATACTCGTCACCATCTTATATGAAGCTCTGCTGTTTTAATACAGATCGACTGGCCGGCCGATTGGGAAGCCTTTCTTTTTTCATGTGGACTTTTTGGTAGTTTTGTCAACAAGCCTTGTGTAACTTACAACAATGGAGCATGGATGAGTTGGAGGGAATCTTCATCCGTTTTATGGTAGGTAGAGTAACACTGGTAAATGAAAGACAGAAAATTATTAGTACAATCACAAAGATATCAGAGTAAACCTCATCAGATTGTTTTTTGATGCCAAGAGCACAAAGGTTATGTTTATGCTTTTAGAGATGATACTATTAGTTATGCAATTTAAAATTCAATAACAACAGAAATTATCCTTTCCTCAGTGTTTTTGTTGACACAGCCAAGACAAAAAGTTTCAGCCTCTCACGTTTTCCCCACATCTGGTCCCCAGATGGACAGCTTTTACTGTTATACCTTTGAACAGCCTTCTCTTTCCATTTCGCAAATGAAATGTATCACGTGTAGTATGATAACGTATCTCTCTTTAAACTCAGATTTGGCCATAAAGAATACAATGAAGTGAAACGTGTTTGATCATGCCGATAAATACCGTACATATGATTAATTTTTGTTTCAGTATCTAATGGTGCTACTAGGTAATGATAAGTATAATTCTGTCCACAATTCTTCCAGGAAATATACATGTTTTTTTTTTTTTTACTGTCAGTCAAAGCTTCTGTTATAGCTGCAATACAGCTGTTCTGATGTTTCCGAGTTTGAGGAGATAACGAGACATAGGCTACCCCCAGACAGACCGGTCGGTGCAAGTTAATAATTAGTGGGACGGTGGTAGAATCCTAGCTACACAAAGTGAGCGAGTCAGTCGGCCTTCTGCAAGCATTGGACATACACGTGTGTGTGAGTATTCCCACAGCAGAGAATGAAAAACGATACAGGTAGGCCACCACTTGTTTTGTTGGTTGTCATAGTAAAGTAATACTTAAATACTGTTTGAACAGAATATGATTAAAAGTTTATAACTACCACGACTACTATAAGAACTACTACTACTACCATTTGTTTACCTTGGCAACCAGCCAAATAATATAGCTACTGCCTATAGCTATCTTATCAATATTATTGTCTGCAAAAACAGTTCAAGTTTGTGCCATGCAATATTTTCAAACACTTCTTTTAAATATTGGCATTAAATTTTTAAGGTTCCTTTATGTATAATGTAGACTGTAAAATACCGATTAAGTAATAATTGTATTTCATTTTGGTTGTAGTTTACTGTTGTATACAACTGCACTGCATATACTGATATGTTACTGAGGTTTTGATTTCTTATTTAGGGGAAAATAGTTAAAACAAAACAAGTAAACAAGATGTATGGTATGGCCAGTTTGAAAACTGCTGAAAGAAAAAGAATTACATACAAAGAAAAACGTAAATACATTTGTAATAGAAAATCATGACCAATTAATTGTGCATTTTACAAAGAAAATCACCATCCATTTTTTTTTTAGACACATTCAAAGGGAAGAAGTGAATGTGGCATTCTGAGATGTGAGATGTAGCGATGATGGTCTGTCCTGACTGAGCTAATCTCAGCAGGATCACACAACCTTTCGGAGTACAACAGGCAGTGCAGTTTGATTTAGTACGTACTGTTTGAATGCAAGCCTTTTAAATTCAGAAAACAACATATCAATCAATACAATACAATAAAAAATACATCTATTGATAACACCTGCTCTGCCTATATTGTGAAATCAGATTCTGGACAAAATAATTACATGCAAACAATGAGCAAATCATGGCGCTTTGATTAGAGAGGTCATATTTTGAAAAATGTCAGGGTCATACAGATCTTTAAAAATCTTCTGCTTCACATTATCAACAAAATCATGTTTGACATTTTTGAGAACTTAAGAATGTATCTAGCTAGGGTTTCCCATGTTTTGATTTGTGAAACAAAATAGTTTGAAAATCTGAATTCATTAAAGCTTCAAATGCCCCCAAAATAAAAAGGCCTTTTATTGGACTGACCAGTCATTTGATGAGTAATCATCCAATTTTGTTTCACTCTGCTTATCCAATCACACTAATTTACATTCTGGAAGCTTTGTAAAGGAAACAGGAAAACTGTTGAATTGGATACTGGCCTCCACCATTTACTATAAATACAAGAGCATATCTGTTCCACATACCCCTCCAAAAAGCCCCTCATAAATAGAGAGTCATTCTCTACGCTTTATTAAGTAATCACCTATAAGCCTACAATTGCCATTCAAAATGTTACATTTCAATGTATATTCCATTCTTCACGTGTTTAATAAACCAGAAAAAAACATAATTGTGTTGATATGTTATAACCACTTGATGGCAGAATCAGTCTTTCAATTTGTATTGGCCAAACATTGCCACCTTTTGACAATCAAAATAAGTATTTTCTGTGGGATTCTGACATCCTCCCACATTCCTAAAACATTAACAATTGAAGACTAAAATTGTCCATAGATGTGAATGTTTGTTTGTTGTGCCCTATGACTGAATGGTGACATGTGCAAGGTGGAGCTCTTCTTTTGTCCAAAGTCAGCTGGGATATGGTTGCCTGCCACCCTAATAAACTTTTTAATTGCTCTTTAGGTGGTGTTTTGTGCGTGCATGTCTGTGTGTGTGTGTGTGTGTGTGTGTGTGTGTGCGCGCGCACATCAACATTTGTAGGGACCACTCAAAATATAAACCTTTGAACTGTGGTTAAGTAGGCTATCTTTTGATATGATACCCATATTCCTTCCTATGAGTTAAATTCCTATGTTATGTTGTTGAACATATGTTTATCTGTCCATGCTAATTCAACTGACAGCAAAGCTTTTGGTGATTGTGAGCTAATTTGTCATTCTGGCCTCTGTTTTAAGATTAAATCCCAAACTTGTGACTGGCTCTGTAATATGGCAAAGTCATTTACTTTTCATGCAGATAAAAAAAAAGAAAAGATTTTCCCACTTCCTCATCTTGGTTGTGAAATGTGCCCTTTCTGTTCACGTGTGTTTTGTATAAACTGGATATGTGAGATATTTATATAGACTATGTCGATGCCTTCCACATTGAAGATTCCTCCACCACTACAATGGATAAACCGCAGAATGATGATGCAGCGGAAAAGAGCAGCTCTGAAAAAGGCACTGAAAAGGTTAGTGTATGGAATCATTACCAAGCTATGCTCAGCTAAGTTTAGCTACAATATTTAAACTATGCAATGTTTAGCCAGTAAAAGGTGCAAAGGTTTCAGTAGAGTATATGTGTATAAGATACTGTGTATAAAACATTTTATAGATAATGAAAACCTTTCTCTACATAGGCTTAGTTTGACTTTAAAGGTGCGTGCTTTGACTCCATAGACGATGACAATGTGATTATCGGAATGATGATATGAAAATGAAAAAGTATTACCCTAATCCCACAATTTTTTTCCAGCATCTGATGTTCACAATGCATTCTGAATCTTAGTCAGATACACACTGCCTTTTCTTTTGCATACTTTGCAAAGGTCTTAGGCAACCAGTGACTGTTTTTGTTTAAGCAGTTGCTAGTATATAATGCAAAGATGGAATGTCATTCAGAATATTGCATACGTACGCCAAGGCACATCTGTGAACAAAAGTGAAATAAATAAATGGGGTTCATTTTTCAATGACCCATATTCATGACAGTGCATAATGCCGGTTCCTGTTTTTGAACGAACCTTCATTTGGATCAACAACAGCTTGACAAGATTTCTAACCTGAGTTTGTATGACTGCCACTTTTGTGTGCTTTCTCTATAGAAGCGGGTCACATCCTGTCTGCTGAGTGCAGCTTTCTTTGGTGCCTTGGGGTCGTCTTTCCTTTATGGCTACAACCTCTCTGTCGTCAATGCTCCAGCACTGGTAAGCCAAACTGTCCTCAAGTACCCAAATCTACTCTTATTTTCTTCCGCCCAATGTGGAAAAAAATAAATACAGCTATGTCTAATGTCACAGAACCAGCCTGCCACATATTTTCATGTAACCTTAGAAAGAAAAAAGCATGTGCAAACTTCACGTTTCTTGCTAAAATGTGCATTAAGTTGGCTAAAAGTCTTATTTTGATTGGCCACGGTTGAAGTTGGCTGTGACCACTCCCACAGCGGCATCCTCTGGCCTATGCTCACCTCGGTGCCGCGAAAAGTGAGTCCTGAATGTTTTTGATGTGAGACGTTTCAATCTGAAGTGTGCAGCCCACAGTTTTGCATGTCAAAGGGTAGAGGGACATCAGGCAGATGGCCTGGGGATGGAGAGTATCATGGACGCTGATCCCATGAGGAAAGCCCAAGGCCATGTATTTTTGAAGGAACAATGTGGATGTCATAGAGGACATCCCTGGTGAAAACATGAAAATGATTGTGCCAACTTCAGGTGATTAACGACATTTAGTGCTTGATTATAATATTCTTATCCTTCCATCGTAAACATGGGCGAACATGTTATGAGTGTCAGTATTGAAGGGATGAACCAAGCAGATATCAGTCTTGCCAACTGAAGGTCCTTTGATTATATCATACTCTGGAGGCAGAAAGTGATTGTCATGCAGTGAAAGGAGTTGGTGGGAGTCATAACTGAGATAAATGTTTTATAGCTGTCAAAGGAAAATGATAGTGATGGACACTATAGTGGGAAGTTTATGGAGAGAAAAAAAAAAGCAAAGCACCGGCTTCTCTTTGAAGTTACCTGATCTGTCAATAAGTCCGTAAACTTTGGGGGATGTAACTTAGCTCATTTGGTTATTGGCTTGAGGACTAGAGAGTTACGGGTTCAAGACCGAGACGGTGAATGAGAAATATGTAAATTGGGATACGACTGCAAAGGCCAGTTCCTTTGTGAGCACTGTGAAGGTGCCCCTGAACCGTTCAGGAGCCTCAAACTATCCACTCAGGGATCATTATACTATAATAATGGAGTTAAAAGGAAAAAATGAGATTCTTCCCATGGGAAAGTAGCCACATGGAGCGTCTCTGACATTGCCATTCTTCATGCTCTGGCAGGACAATGTGATTTGTTGAATTGCATCACAGGGGAGAATGAGGAGTGGGCAGTCAAAAACAGTCCAAAGTCATTTACAGTAAATGAATCAACAACTTTATAACACTATCCACAAGTTTAAACACATAATTTCCTATGGTAAAACTGTAACACCATGAAATTCAACCAGTGTTACAAATCGAGCTACATTAGAGCAGTGGTTCTCAACCGAGGTCCTCGAGTACCCCTCTCCAGCTCGTTTTCCATGTTCCCTTCAGCCAACCCAGCTGTGTATTGTTATCAGGCTTCACACAGAGCTTGCTGGTTAGCTGATTGTTTGAAACACCTGTGTTGGCTGTGGGAGACATGAAAAACAGGCTGGATAGGGGTACTCGAAGACCTCGGTTGAGAACCACTGCATTAGAGTACACACTAAAATCCATTAATCCATTTTGATATGTCCTGGTCATGAAATATTTAGTCTAACCCCAGCAGGGTAAAGAGTAGAGTATTGAATGTCTAATTCTAATTTACTGACTACATTCAATATTTTTAAGTATTTGTCAATTCCTATGTATTTTCAAGAGACCGTTTTAATGTCTAATATTAATATTGCCTTTGTGGAATATGAATTAAGCAAAAAAACAAACAAACATTTTCATCCATCTCAGTGATTTTTTTTCCTTGCACAGCCTCGTGCTGTCACAGTGCTTAAGGGCTCAGGTAATGACTGTCAAGGCTCTCCTGTTTTTTTTTTTTTTTTTAAAGAGCTCAGTATTGTTCATTCGGTAATGTCATCATCATTGCTCTTTTTTTTTTTTTTGTATGTGTATGGGGGTGTGTATGTGTATATGTATGTGAATGTGTATGTGTATGTGTGTGTGTATGTGTATGGGGGTGTGTATGTGCGTGTGTGCGTGCGTGTGTGTATTCGTTAGTTCACCAAAAGCCTATTAAAAAAAATTCGCATACCGTTCACCTAAACCGAACACCGCCGTCAGGAGACCCGAGGAAGGACCAAATAAAACAAAGGGAGGTGAAATCCAGCACCGACCAGACACCACCCACCGGGCCACCAACCAGAGTTCTTCACCAACCCCAGAAACATCTAAATTCCAACAAATCCAAAAAATCAGGGAGACCTCAAGAGACCAAAGGAGAGACTGAGGAAAGGAAGGAAGGACAAACGAAGCAGAGTGACATCCACAGACACCAGCCTCCACCGATTCAATAACCTGAGGAAGAAGCAGATTGCGTCTGAGTTTCGATAGATGCTGGTGTGGTGGATCTGGCATGCATGAAAATCTCCACCAAAGAGGGGAGCCGTCGACCCCTGCTAGGACAGAGCAAGCGCAACATCTCAGGGCCGCGGCAGCGCCAAAGGACGACCCCCGGGCCCTGCCAGGGCCACCGGCCGGAGAGCAAACCCAGGAGCAGGAGCGCCCCCCCACCCCAACACGGCCCGCGCCCCCAACCCAACGCAGCAGGACGGGGCACAGCATGCCCGCCAGGCACCCCACCGGTCCACAGCCCCCGCTCCCCCTACAAGTGTGTGTGTGTGGTGCATTAAAATTGGGAGCAGGTGAACCGGAGCATGTCAGTGAGTGTATGTGGTGCATTAAAAAAATGAATGGGGAGGGGGGGGGGCACGGACAGGGGAACGCAGCACTGTTCTATACTGCGGTCCCCAACCGATGGCACCCCCCCCCCCCCCCTCCCCGACCCCCCCGTCCACACAGTTGTGTGGTGCATTAAAATTGGAGGGGAGTTGTAGGGCGAAGACGGTGTTTCCACCCTACCCCACCCCCCCAAAGTGTGTTATGTGCCCTATATGTCTATAAAAGTGTATTGTGCAAACCTAGTGCAGTGAGTTCTCCTGCTGTCTGATTTCAGTTCCCCTCAATAGAGAGCTTTCATGAACACGAAATCAGACAGACACGGACAATCAGGGAAAATAGGGAACTTTATGCGTACACTTGATTGACTTTGTATTAAACATAAAATACATTGATGGCTGATGGGCCACTAGCCGCACTGTCAGACAATCAACATAACAATGAAAACCATGGATAGATGGACAGACAGACAGTGACAGACAGACATGTTGTTGTCATTGTCATGATTTTATTTGAGCATATCAAAGTGGCAAAAGTACAAAGGTGTGCAAACTTTGTTGTACTCTCAATCTCAGTGCAGACATAAATAGTACCAGTGATGTTCAATCATCATTCCAGGGCAAGACGGCAGAAAGGGAATATAAACAATCAGATGTTTAAAGAGTGTTTTGTAAATGCTGCAACAATGCAATGTCCAGATCTCAGTTATTGTAATGGTGGGGTATGGAATGTTGAGAAGGGTGGGATAAGCCTGTGGATAAAGGCTGTGAACCATTCTGCTGGTCTTGGTACCTGGACCTGTACCTTCTACTTGAAGGTAACTGGTGGAACAGATCATGTGCGGGATGGTAGGCCTACCTGTCCCGCAGGATGTTGTGCACTCGTCTCAGGCAGGGGGTGGGTGGTGTAGATGGTACTCATCCCTGGGACCTCATTTGACCACTCTTTGCAGTGTCTGCTGATCAGCCTTAGTGCAGCTGGAGAACCACACTAAAAAAATCCATAGGTTGTACATTTCTTATGGTACAGTTCACCATGAGTTGCTGAGGGATTTTAGCACATTTCAGTTTCCTTTGCTTTCTTAATATTAAAAATCAAATTGTGATCAAAACACAATTGATGTGGAGGAGTCTATACAATTATGAGCGAGAAGGGTGAAGAGCGCTGGGCTGAACACACAGCAGTAGTGGAGCCCCTGTGTTGATGGAAATCGAACTGCATAGAGAAGTATTCAGTCCAATGTTGTGTAGTGTAGGTAGGAGCTTGTTCGGCTGTATGGTGTTGAATACTGAACTAAAATCGACAAAGAGCCTCTTCGCGTAGGGTGTTCTTGTGCTCTAGATGATCCAGGAGTAAAATAGCAATAGCGTAACACTGGCATGTAAAGTATTAAAAATATAGTTTTGGTGTAACTATACAGAGAGTAAAGATACATGTTGCGGGGAGCTGGAGACTATCCCAGTTGACTTAGAGAAAAAGGCAGTCTAAACCTCAGACTGGTTGCCAGTCAGTCACAGGCCAAATATTGAGACAGACGACCATTCTTACTCACTTATATTTTACACCATCACTAAAGTGGGAACTGAACCTACACTGCTTGCACCAAGGCCAGGTAAATGACCTGCATAATGGTCCTTTTGCACCAGTGTAAATTACATTTTGCATGTAAATTGATATGTCAAAGAGATCAAAGCAATGTTTTGAAAAAATGCGCTGCATTCATGTGTACACCATTTTTAAAAATCCTCTTGGTTCCGAGTTAATTCATTCACTCAACTAAAAGTGACAGGTACAAAATATTAATGTAATCTCTTGCAAAGTGGGCTAAGCTGTGCCTCCACAACCGTGTAGTCACTTGAAACACTCAGGCTCAAGCAAGTCTACATCCCCAGATATAAAATCCAATAAAAATAATCCAACCTTCAAACTTCATGTTATTGAACCGCAGCAGTTTTTTTTTAAATATTTTTTTTTAAATAATGGGTTGATGCCAGTTCAGTAAACTTAGAATTTCAGCACTGCTTTGTTCTATGCCTTTGATACCATCAATACCAGGCCGTGTTGCGGCTGTTAACAGACTTCGTTTAGAGGCAGCATATTATTCCTTAGAATTATCACAACCTTTTTAATTCATTCTCACTAGTAGCCATCAAAACTAAGAAGCATGGACACTTTCAGGAAATTGAAATTCTCAACCATCTCACTAAGTCTATATTTAAGACAATTCTGAAAACGTTTGTATTGCGCTATTGTTCGTTTATAATAAAAAGTATTAAAAAGTACACCCAACTCCAAAAGTATCGGACCAGTGAGGACATAGCCACAATTTTGTTATGTCAACATATCACATGTTTTATGCTGTTATTGCAAGCAAAAAGCTTGTAACTATTAAGGCAGGTGACTGCAGCACCGGTGAGTAAACCACAGCACAATCCCTTGAGGAAAATTCAATTTTCACTCTGCTTTATATGTTTTCCACTTGCATTACATTACACTACCAAATAACCAGACATGTAGGAATGCAAGGTCTGATGTGATTGATGAAATACACAAACTGTGATGTGACCCTGAGCTGAGCCTAACAGAATTTAGTGCTTTATAAACTGGTATCTTTTCTACAAATAATTGGGAATTATTTTTATTCGCAGCGGAATAAAAATGTAAAAAAGAACATCGACCCCCCCCCAAAAAAATCACCTTCATTAGTTACACTGAGAGATGTGTTACAGGCAATTATCCAATTTTACTTCATATATTTGGTCCACAGATGATTTTTGACAATGTGTCTTTGTTGAACCATATGCCAGTGATGTATACTGACAAGAAGAACAATTACCAGTAAATGCACATAATGTATATAATCAAAGTATATATCCACTGTTTGCATAATTTTCATTTAGTAATGAGCTGTGAGATGTTTTTTGAATTTAAAATATGTGGCTTGGATCAATAAAGGTTTGGGAGGACTGTTTTAAAGATTGCTTTATTCCATGTGCCTTTTCTTTTGCAGTACATTAAAGCCTTTTACAATCAGACATGGATGGAGAGATATAATGAACCTGTCAGAGCAGAGACAGTCACATTCCTTTGGTCCATCACAGTCTCCATATTTGCCATTGGGGGCCTTTTTGGGGCACTTGCTGCCTCTTGGCCCATAAAAATACTGGGAAGGTAAGACGACTTCAGCATGTTCGTGACACATTGCTCCATCTTTATTGCGTTATTCAACAGCCTCCTTTTTTCTACCTGATCTAAAGTACTGAAGCACTATGTGGATAAAAGTAGTGGGAAGTAGGCTAGTAATGGGAAAATGACGCTTCATAAATCACTTGCGATATATATATATATTTATATATATATATATTACTTCTCTAGATGGTGCTTTTGGTTTAAAGATGCATAGAATGTACGAAGAGCATCATCGAGAGTAGTAACAAAATATCACAAATGGTTCATTAAGCTTCATTTTCCCTAGTAGGAAACAAGGTTATTTTAGTTAACTAAAACTAATGAAAAAACTAAAATTCAAAATTTTTTTTCGTTAACAAAATAAAATAAAAACGAAAATGCTTTTAAAAAAATTAAAACCAACTGAAACTACATTTATTGTTTTTAAACTAAAACTAATACTGAAACTAACTAAAACAAAGCATTTATGAAATAACTCAAACTAATAAAAACGAACAGAACCACCTTGAAAACTAATTCAAATTAACACAATTTAAAAAACAAAACTCGAAACGAAATAAAAACTAGTTAAAATGAAAAATTCCAAAAAACTATAATAACCCTGGTAGAAACACTGAAAGGACTGAACAATCATTTTTCCCAATATCTTGGTGCAGAAGATTTAGGATTTAAGAGGAAATAATGAGTACAGGCTGATCCATAAAGGTAGGATCTCACTGAACGACAAAGGCTTGTGAGCAGTGTTTTAAGTGGACCGGAACGCACCGGTACGGAGCTACGGCACTTCTAAAAAAATCTCCCATGAGCGTTCAGGTACTTCTCAACGAGCAAATAACGTATCAGTATCAGCGTTCTTGTACGCTTGACAATTTATCTTTTGATCCCCAAAAGCTGTCTGGTGAGTGCCGCTCATCCACGGACTTACATGTAGTATGGAAGTACTGCGCTCATCACATCACCATGCGCACGCTTAATTCAGAACTCCTATAGACCTGTGCTTTGCGAGTGAAGCGCGCATACGTTATTCAAGTCGCGCGCTAGCCCGATCCGAGCCGACCGAACGCGTGTACAACCATAACTCTTGAGTTAAGAAAATAAAATGAAAACGCTACCATGCTGTCCTGGCTCAAAGCTTCAAAAAATGACCACGGTCAGACTCTGAGGAGAATTTGCAGGATGATGCAGCACGGCCGTAAAAATAACCTGTATTGCTCATGCTGTAGCGAGAAGTGAAGCCGGCGGCGGCCATCTTGCGTTGCCACATCTACAGTAAGTTGAACAAATGGACTTTTCCGCTGCGTACTTTTCACCTTATTCTCTTCCTCTACAACGAAAATACCACAGTGTGAGTTGTACGCTTGTACCAATAAGTATAAAATAAGTGTGGGAGAAGCTCTAAATGCAGATTTCATCAGTAAGAAGGTGAATATAAATTTTCTTCCCTAAGGTATCTTTCCCAGTGCTACTCAAAGATTGGTCTGCATCATCAGAACCAGTTATAAGAAACATCAACAATGAAATGAAAGGAAAGCACACAAGAAAAAACAATCGCTGTGAAATGTAAACCTTACTTCTGAAAGTCACGATACTGAGATAATACGCCGAATGGTTGATGCAAACAATGACGTTCGTTCTTTGCAAGGCTTTCATTATCCCATACAGGGATCCTGGCATAAAACACCCACTGATAAGTGTTTTCTGTGAAAAAAAATAACATAAGTTGTCAGTAACAGCCTAATTACTGAGCATGAATATATATATATATATATATATATATATATATATACACACCCACACACCCACACAGTATATATATATATATATACACACAATATATATATTCCTCCAGGAAGAGGAAAATATTTCACGTCACCCCCCCCCCCCCGCCAAACTTTCTGCCACAACTATGACAGCGCCACTGCCACCTGCCACCTACTGTAATGGATGTGTAATTACACTTTATTCTAGTACGAACACAATACTATAGTGAATGTGTATAAATAATAGATAATAATAAAGAACCAAGGCAACAAATGCAGATCAGTCACACAGACTGTCATGCAGTCTGCATGAGTCTGAGGTTGTGTCCAAATTCCCAAGGCTGGCTCCTCCGAAGGCTAAATTTGTCAGCTGCATGACGTCACTCCCGGCGCGACTCGATCGCAAGCACGGATTTACACATGAATGGCCTGTCGGTCAATGCGCTACCAACAAGCAGCATTGACAGTCCAATCATATGTAAGTCCGTGCGTGTTGTCGAGTTGCGCTGGGAGTGACGTGATGCATGATTCTGAGGACCCAGCCTTGTGAATTTGGACACAGGCTGAGTGATACAGATGCACTCTGTTCTTGTAGAAGGAGGAGCGAAGGGGCATGTCGCTCATGAGATAACTTCCTAATTGCACAGCAACAAGTACTGACCAGCTCTACTTCAAGGACAATTGTGAAAGGACACTTGCCCTAAGTGTGCACAGATTGCTCCATCAAATATGCATAATGAATACATTGTGGAAAAATACTGACCCACTCACTCTGAAGGTGATCTGTTGACAATATGCATATATTATGTCTATACTGTTGAAATCACCAACCTTTATGTTAATATATGTGGGAGATCAAAACAAAACAAAACTAATCAGAATCAAGTTTAAAGTGTGAGATATGACAAATTATAAATCCCCCACATCATGACTGCTCAGTAATGAATACAGTACTATACTAAAGTAATGAGTACTATACTGATGCTTATCATTCAAATACCTCCGGACCTAACAGGATGTATAGTATCCACAAATGGATAAGAGGAAAAGTGCCAGCAGTAATGCAATTAGATTCTTACATGCATTTAGTTGGCTCACACTTAAAACAGTGGAGTTTTTCAGTTTCACGTTAGGCTAGTTCTTTGTGGTGACGAAATTCCAACTTGTACCGTAAAATCAATCTGTCCTGACTTCTGTTAAGGGCAAACTCCTCCTTGGAAAACATATTCTCATTGCTCTGAAGTAATGTCTGTTCAAAAGAATAATTTATCTACAAGAGAGCAGGAAAAGTATTTCTCAATTTTTTTTATTCTGAGTTAAGATGCCTTACTGTTCCCCTTGGATATCTCAACTTAAAACCTGTGATCCATACTGCTCGCATGGACAATTTGAAATGTATTATTCATTCTTTTCCTCCCTCTTGGAGCTAGAAACCAATGAATCAACTGGTATTTCCACCCCAAAAAACAGTCTCCAAAAGGCTAAAATCCATAGGTCAGGGAATAGTGTTGAATAAATAATAGCAGATGAAGACTACGCAAATCAAATACTGACTGACTCTTTAAAAGTTCTCAAGTGGTCATTCCTTGTCATATATTACTGAATTATTCAAGACCCCCCCCCTAACCAGTGTTTCTTTTCAAACAGAAAGGGAACCTTGTTGATGAATAACGTCTTTGCTGTGATAGCTGCATTGCTGCTGACCTTTGGGGAGAGGGCACGGTCCTTTGAGATGCTCATCATTGGCCGGTTCATCATAGGGATAGACTCTGGTAAGTGTAATGACAGATGACATATCTCGTTACGGGGTTGGTGGTGGGGCAGTATTTGCAATTTTTTGTGTGCCATTAGTAAACATAATCAATTGAAATTTAGGCTTTCAGAAAACATCTATAGCGCTTGAGCCCTAGAAGTACCAAATATAGAAATAAATAAATAAATAAATAAATACAAGTGAAAATAAAAATAATATGATACATTTAAAATATTAAAAATATAATTTAAAAATTAAATACAAAAAATAAATATAAATGGAATATATATATATATATATATATATATATATATATATATATATATATATATATATATATATATATATATATATATATATATATATATATATATATATATATATATATATATATATATAATTTTCACATTGATTAATACATTTATTTATGTATTATTTTTATTTTTTGCATTTTTGGTCCTCCATAGAGCCCAAGTAGCTTTTGATACAGAAAGTGAGGTGTACCGTATATTTGAAGATTTTTCACTTTTCTCCCTCAAAATAATGAGCGACACTGAATGAACAAATAACGTAATATAGTTACGGTCCTCCTGCGGCGATTAAATCAGCCCGGAGGAAAAAATGCCAATGTTGTTGTGCGTACTCATTGCTGAGAGATGGTCTCATCAAGCAGGATATTTGAAACGACCTGTGTGTGCTTGTGTTTGTTGGGTGTGCAGTGCCTGTGAAATTACCACTTACTCCCAATCATCAACTGCACTGATGTAATGAGAAGAATTGCTACTTTGATGAGATGTTTGAAAGAGGTGATTAAAAAACAGGCACACGCAAAGCAATGTTGTCAATTAAGGCAACTTTTAGACATATTTATAGCTTAGTAGCAATAAGAAGCTGCGGTCTCAAAGCTTATATACACTAATACAGGTCTTTACAATCCTGTGCTATAATAACTGCATTTGTTTCTTGTGTCCTGTAAGTGGTCAGCACATGTCTGAAGAAGAACACATTTAAATTTACGTTTTATAACATTATAAACTGACAAACTTCCACTTTTGTAATTATTTGCATTTTGACACTGTGATGGTGAAAGAAAATCCAAAATGAAGTTCAGTTTTAAAAGTGGAAAACTTTGACAATTTTGTCAAAGGTGTAAAAAAGGCACAGAAAGCCCAATTTGGCAGTGACCTTTATACACAAGGGGGAATAAGTACACGTAAGATCCGAAACTCAGCTGAGCCATTTTTGTACCCCGTTACTCTGACAGCCCTGCTTGCCTTCATGTGTTTGGTCTAGTTCTCAGTTTGGCGTTAACACAAGCAAATTAATATTTGTCCTTTGGGAATAAAATGTGTGATAGATACAGTATACCTTTTAATTTATCTTGTAGTGGGCAGGCACACATCAGTGTGGGAATGCAGTGGGCAGGGATACAGTCCCTGGAATTTTTTATTTATTTATTAATTTTTATTTTATTATTATTATTTTTTTTAATCAAACTAAGATGAAATAGAGACCAAGATAAAAACTTTATCTAAGGATAGTCAGTATAATCTTTATGGGGACTACCATACATTGATATGATTTAAGAAGCCTTTAGGTCACAATTGTTTGTTTTAATGTCTTCTGGTATGATAATATCATATCATCATGTGATATATCATGGTAAGTATAAATGTATGCTTTAAGATGAATACAATAGATTGTATTGAATTATTTTACTTCCCCCCCTTTCCTCATAGGTATAGCTCTCAGTGTACTACCAATGTATCTTGGAGAGATTTCCCCAAGATATATCCGAGGTTCCATTGGTCAGTTCAACTCTATTCTGATTTGTCTCGGAGTGTTCATTGGGCAGGTGCTGGGATTACCTGAGCTGCTGGGCCAGGTGAGTTAACATATTATTCGTCGCTTTTTTACCTTTTGTACATCATGAAACATTTCAAAGAAGATTATAAATTGCGTTTTAATCAGTGCACCAATGACAAAGTCATTATCGACATACAAGTGTCTTGTTAGCATTAGCCATTACTTGTTACACCAGAAAGGATTATTAGAGCATTTTGTAAGTGCTCTCATTTGATTATAGTTATTATTTATCCCATTTTGGGGTTTACCTATCAATCTGTATTTATTTGGTTATACTTTCTCACACCTGAAGTGAGAAGCCCTAATATATTTGAGAACTCCTGGTATAGGCTATGAAATAGATCATTTCCTTCAACAGATATCTTCTTTTTTTTTATCCACTGTAACATTTGATTGATTAATTTAAACATGTTCACATGTACTGAAGTGATCAAAACGGTAGTTATACATGACTTTGTCCATACCGGCTAAGCAGTGAATCTGTCTCCTGTTCTGTTGATGACGTCAGAGCAAGAAATGGCGGCATATCGATTTTGGTGTGATAAAAGGGTGGTTTCCTCGGCAAATGGCTATTTATAAGTTTGCTTTAAAATGGCTTGATACTGGAAATGAGTACCAGTTTCATTTTCTTGAGCAAAAACTACATAAAGACAAGTGGTTAGTGGCATATAGGTCATATTGAAACCATAGTTCCTTTACGATAGAGCAGCCCGAGAAAACGAAATAAAAAGAAAAAAGACAAGACCTCAGGGGCATTTGGGCGGGAATTCCGGGGCGAATACAAATCAATTTTCAGCAGCTTATCCTGTTTTTGATGAGCGGAAAGCTGGAGCCTATCCCAGCTGACTTTGACAGAGAGGCAGGAGAAATTCCCTGAAGTGTGAGTCTATGATGTTTTTTGAACAGAATACTGTACTATTTGCTCACTTCCGTGACATCTTTGTTTCTCAGATATATATTTTTCCTCCCCTAATGGCCCAGTCTTCTGACAACTAGTGTAATGTAATGTTCAGAAGAGATGAACACTGTTTGGTGCTTGTCCCCTTGATAAAACTTTTCAGCTTTGCTCTGCACTTTTGCTTCTCCCCTTGTGCATTGATCTGCAAAAGCTGTTAAGCCAGGCAGGCTTATTTCTCTCACCAATGGCCACTGATGCTTGTTCAACATGCTTGGTTAAGTTAAAATAGAGCAAATGTTTATGACATATTACAAAGACAGATGGCTGAAAGTTGTTTCCTTGATTTGTGTCCCTATGGATCTTAGTTTCTCCAGAAGATAGGAACAGCTGGACAATAGTCAATACAAATAAATGTTTACGTTAGTTTGCTAGATAAATGAAATGAAACTAATGAAACAAAACTACGCCTGCATCTGGATCAGCGTCTGGATGCACTAGCATTGGCAGATTTCAATTCACGTTCTGCTGTGTTTGAGGTTCATCTATTGTCCCAGTATTTGATTGCACCATTTGGAATAATTTCAGTGACTGAGTGTCTAATTTTTCACGCAACAATCAGTCTCCTTAAAGACAATTAATACCCACAGAGTGTGGGTCTGTTAAACTGCATCACTGTGTGTGTTGTTCTACAATTTTGTCCATGCATGTGTTGTGTGTGTGTGTGGCTTGACTGATTAAAATAAAAGTTTGCCACTCACAAGTGAACGTTGTAACAAGAGGACTCACAGGAATTGCAGCGATGTCAACTTTGTAAGCCTGGATTGAGGTTTGACGTTTGGGGGCTCTCATTACAGTACGTCGTTTTGCATCACTTTTTTTTTAATCCACAACAGACAGCGTGAGACTCGGCTTGCTACATAAATATGACGTGGGCGGTCATTCAGCGTAGATTTGTGTGTCAAAGGACGCGCGTCTGACCGCCATCCCTATCTTTAGCTGTCAATCAAAGCCAACTTGAAAGGAAGTATATGGTTGGTTGGCAAGCCAAGTTTTACTTGAAGCAGAAGCAACGCAAGTTAACGTGACTGGTAGGAAGAACAGATTGGCGAGGCCTCTCAAAACAGCTTCCAACCCAGCGCGGGTACAGCTGCCTGCCAGGGCGGGCACGGCCCCCGTGATAATGTCAGTAAATATTTATATGAGAAAAAGTACTTCTACGTCAAAGCTTATCAAATGAAATGCAGGAAAAGGAAATAGATCAATTCCTTGCCCTTACTCATGTGGTCGATTTGTTCTCTGAAAAGGGTGCAACGTATTTAATTGCATGCTTTAGGTCAGGAGCATCGCAAACCAAGGACCCACTTTATACTAATTAGCATATTTCTGTTCATGTTAACATAACATTGTGTCTTCTGGGGAGTTTATATATTGTAAAACCAAAGCTTAACAATGCTTTTGTAATTCAATAATTAGTATTGATTAGGGGCTCGCATGCAGTGACGTCTCTATGGCAGTCTTTGTCTGCATCTCTGCATGTGAGAGTAAAAACAGAATTGTTATCAGGCATGGCCATTATTACTATAATAAATTGAATTTAAAAAAGCTATAAATCTTGTCTGCACTAGGAGGTTTTGTCTTTGTCTTTTTGATTGGACATTATTTCTACATTTGGTGCCTAAATTGAAAGATATCACTCCATAAATTGTGGTCTGATTTAATGTAATGTTTGGATATCAGTGGAAGTGGAACGGTGGCTCCCTGCACAAAACACAGACTGCTGTAATATTTACCGCTCTGATTGCACACACTTTTTAGTGTCAGCTGCCAGCTAGCACATCTTCCATCAGCATCAGTAAAATAGGTTTTAGAGGAGGTGACATTCACGGTCAACAGTGCCAGGCAGTGGGGATGATGGGCTTTTCTGCTGATCCTCCACCCAGGCAGCTTTTATATTCTTCCAATATGTGTGACATAAGGTTTTTAACAGCCACGCTTTCATCTGAAAGAAGAAAAAACATGTTCTTCATGCAGCTACAAGAAAGATGTATGTCTTGGGCTGTTAGTAATCTTTATTTATAATTGGATTTTACAAAAACCTGGGCTTTGTTGTTTAGTTCTCATTTTCTCAGTACATTATTTTTCCAGTAGCACAAATTTTCACAATTAGATTTGTTGCATTAGCAACTCTATAATGACCTAACAGTTTAGGCCTAATTAGCCAAACTAACCACATGTGAGTGGTTGGACCCCAAAAAGAGCGTTAAATCAGTAACTCAAAGTCACAGCTTGTATTTTGTATTTGTGCATTAGTAACGACTGCAGTTGGTGGACAGCGCCATTGACACCAAAGTGACTCAAAACCGTACAAATCCCATAAAAGTGTAAATAAAGGGCAAACGGCAATGTGACCTAATGAGTCTCAATATGACTCATCAAAGGTGTAAAAAAGCAAGCATCACATCAATTTATTGGGGAAACGTTGTTTATACCAGCTTGTATCAGATAATTACTGCAGTGCACACTGTAATCCATCATGCGGTAGACTGTAAATGGCTACAAGTAAGTGACAGCCAATTACATCGCGCTGCTTGCTGTTGAATTAAAGATTTTCAATTAGCGTTAGCTGAAGTCAACCATACCATGTCTTGTATATTGTTCTTTTCTCTCTGGAGTATTTGTTTGCTTCGGCAAAGTAATGAAGACTGACCTAACACAGATAGTATAAACGCAAATTTGAACATGGTGGTCCTCCTGACATTTCCATTACAGGTTACGTACTACGTAAACTATTTGTGTCGAGTGCATTTAATTGCGGAAGCTGCCATTAAATGTGTTTTCACCTTCGCTTTGTTCTGTCAGCTGAGGCCAAAAGAGAGAAGCCATTTGTATTTCACCTGCATTCAATCACGGCATGACAGCATACATATTCCTCTTGAAGCGATGTAGCATGAGATGAGTCAAAGGGGGGGTACAACTAACCAGAGAGGGCACATCGTCAAATTGCATGTTTGCTCTTCGCCATTGACTGTATGATTTCTGGACTTTTTAATTTTTTTAAGTGCTATGCTAATTTGTATTTGAATTATTTCAAAACGAAAATCAATCCCATCAGGCACATGAAAACGACCAGGGTAAGAAAAAAAAATCAATCTGGATGTTATTTGTGTACATGTGAAATATTTGCATAAAGCTGACAAAAAGTGCTTCTGTGTTTTAAGGAAATAATCTCATTGAAAAACTTTATCATAATGGAGAATTTCAATGAAGAAACTGTATGTTGAAATATAGCACAGAATAATATTGTAGTGTACTTGACTGTACATGGTTTTAACTAATATTTTCACAGAACATGCAAAAGAACACAGACGATGTCGAAAAGTCACAAAATATTTTCATTTGATAGATGTGGAAGTGTCTTGACCCTATTCAGTTTACAATGAGCAATCACCAAACAATAAAACACCAATAAATCATAGTCCAAATTCAAATTTTATGGCAATTATTTTTAGGGGTTCTTATAGCTTCCACGACCTAAAGACCTGTCAAAACAGACGAAAGACCAAGAGTAATTTGTAGCATAGGTGAAGAGTAAAATATTCATCACATTATATGAGCAATGTCCCTTGATTTTTCTTTCTCTCTCTCTCACACTCACACACACACACACACACACACACACACAATCTCTCAAACTCAAGTACTAATTTCCTTTAGGGACGGGCCAGTCAATTGAAGAAAATCATGTATGCATGCATGCATGCATGATGACAGTTCCTGATTGGCAAGCAGCTCCTTCTACACATTTGACAAAGATGACATGTTTATGTTTCCCTGTGGTGCATCTAATTACATGTCTTAAGCTGTTGCTGGAATAAAAAAGCACTGGCGGCGCCCTGATATAGACAGATGCTGCAGATACAGCCTTTTTTCTGTAAAGGCGGTACACTGCACTACGCCTTAATAGACATTCCGGCGTATTCTATTACACGCCCCGGGCGCATCTTGTAATTTAGTCACCAAAAGTAGACTCAATTTTAGACTTGGTAATAGCAGGTCAAAATTGTGGTGTATTGCAATTTTGATGGGAATGAATTCATTGAATGGGTTATTATATTTTTAATAGCACCCCACTGACCGCACAAACACGGACGAATGGTCGTTGGTGCAAGGCAGTCTTCGATTAACCACATCACATGTGTGGCAGACTAAGGCTACGTTCACACTACAGGCAAATGCCACCCAGATCGGATTTTTTTGCCCAAATGCAACCTGTATCTGTCTTTTTTATGTCAGTCTGAACAGCTCAATTCCGATTTTTTCATATGCGACCTGGGTCACTTTCATCTGTGGTCCTAGATCGGATACGTATTTTGCAATGCGACCGCAGTCTGAACGACCAGGTCGCATATATCCGACCTCGACATCATCAAAAGTCCAATATGCGCTGCGTTTGGGCGGGGGCATTAAGCTTGATTTATGCTTGACGCATCCGCAAGGTCCGCACGGCTCAGGAGACGTACGTGAATCGGCAAAGTTATTTCATGTAACAGTTGTGACTTAAATTTAATCCCACTTGAAACATGAAGTATGAATATGACATTTGTGGTGGTGATATTAGTAATTTAGCCACACAGACGGCTCATTCATTACGCGCGGCAATGACGTGATGTCATCGTTAGGGGGAAAAAAGATAACCGTAAGATGAGGCGCTCAAACAGGCTCGCCTCATTTTCACAAAATATTATTTCTACCTCCTCCTGCATCACTCCTTTGTAGATATGAGATGCTAAAAATATGAGCCCCGACAACGGATTTATAAAGTCCGGGGCTCTAACATGCTGGACTATACGTATTTACTTCCGCAAACAGCGTTGTGAGTGACGTTGTATCTTCTTCTGCGCATGCGGGTCACTTTGGGGATGCATTACGTCCACACAGCAGACCAGACTGAGGTTGCAATTAATAGGTAATGTGAACGCTTAATAAAAAAAAACAGATTTCACCCAAAAATCGGAATTGAGCATTAAGACCTGCAGTGTGAACATAGCCTAAGGGGAGATCTCGCAATTTACCAGCTGCCAATGTCATGCCGAGCCTCAGACCGCCCTGATTTTAATGCAAATGAGGGATGCTACGATTGGCTGGGAAAATGCTTTGCTTCATCTCACGAAGGCACACAATGGCAGAGCCAATTCTACAGGCACTAGTCTGCGAAAATCCCAAAAGAAAGCAATCTCCACCCATGCGTATAGTTTGACTGCACTTTGTGCTCAACTTGTGTAAGGCACGGAAATAGGGCCCATAGTGTCAGGCAGAACAAGTGAATGCTAAAAAAAAATATATATATCATTTTTCTAGTGTAAAATATGTGACTTGGCATATATGATATATTTTTTATGTGATATGATAATTCAATAGTTAATTAGAAATGTCACTGCAATATTTAAAATGTATGATTCTGACTTTCTCCCCCTTTGACTGTACAAGTGTCTGCGTTACTGCTCGAGCACTGCTATTCACATGTGCCATTATTACTGACTGACTGAGTAGTGTCAGAATGGGGGTTTAGGTCATAATGAGGGTCACATTCTCCAGCTCAAGGCCAGCATTTGGTAAATTAAACAACATTGCATAGCTTTAGAAACGTTGAGGCGGCATGTGTGGGTCTCTCAAATGCCTCAAATTCTCACATATGGCCAGAGAGATGCCAAATGTTAGGCCAAGATTGAAAGTAGTCAGCTCACTTAAAGGGGAAGGTACCCCAAAAGTATTCTGTACAATAATATGTTCTATGAAAGTTCACTTGACTAAACATGGTATTCTGATTAATATTGATCGGCTCCAGTAACCTTCACCCTAATTAGTGATACAGAAGATGGATGGCTGGAATACTGAGGAAAATGCTGCTTGGGTAAAAACATGTTAATGTTGAAATATACATATGACTCCAATGTTCTTTGTCTTTGTTCTGTTTGGTCCCTTGAAAATGGAATGTTTCAGTTGCACTCTCATGAATCTAGCAGGCTGTGAATGATGAATATGTAGCTTCCAAGGCACATTTCAAAGAGTGCACCAGAGGCAAAGTAAATTACCTACATCATGCTCTTAAATCCACCTTTGTTTGTCTATTCATCTTTGCAGCTACCTCCAAGAGCACCACTCGATACAATCAGGAAAAGGGCAATTCTGATAGTCAGAATTTATTATATTGGACATATCACTAGATGATTTTGTGTTTCATTCAGCATAGGGATCGCAGTTAAAAAAAAAAAGTGGCAGCTCAGAATTTATTACTTACTATATGTGCAGTGGTAATCCTAGCTTGAATGGCACCCTGCGTGAACCCCCTCACACCACACACAAAAAAATTATAATAAGGGAACTTTATTGCGGTGATGTTTCTCAGTTTGTTTGCATTCGTAGTTAAGGATTCGATTTTTTTTTTTCAAAACTGTTGCTTTCTTGCTTACATTACGGCTGATAAAGCACTGTGCTCCAAAATGTTACATGAGAGGTTATCAGGGATTTCACCCATAAATAAGAATGAAGCTCATATCTTCGCCCTTTGCTTGGTTCTCCTCCTCTTCTTTTCCTTGGAAATTGCGCACCGGATGGCTTTGCCCTTTTCCTTTCCATGTTTGAAATAAATGTAACTTGCATTTCAGATTATTCCCACTTTCCATCTCCTCTACATATGTTAACGAATTCCCCATACAAACAGCACAATTGAAAGCAATTTCACGTAGCAATTTAATTTCTTTTGGGGTCTGCTACTGGAAGCTCAAAACTCAAACCATCTGCTTGAGGAGCAGGTTCAACTTGCAATTTTCCTTTCATCCATCCGTGCATTTTCAATGCTGCTTATGCTCATTAGGTGCGCGGGTGGGCTGCAGCTTAGCCCAGCTGATTGTTAGTGGGAGGTGGGGTACGAACAAACAAATAAATGTTCACACTTACTTTTGCATACGCTGGTTAGTTTAGAGTCTTTAAGTAATGTCCATGTTTTTGGGATGAGAGAGGAAGCACAAATGCTCAGAAAAAGACAGAGTCATATTATTTGTTCATATTCTGGCTAAAGATTAATGTTCAGAAAATGTATTCTTTACAAGTGTTGCCATCAACTGTCAGAAACTGCAATTCAAACGCACTTGAGCATCACTGACCTTGATGACACTGATTCCATTGTTGGCTAATTTGTGACTGCAGGAGTCCAGGTGGAACTACTTATTTTCCTTCCTGGCATTGCCCGCAGTGCTGCAGCTTTGCGTTCTGCCTTTCCTGCCAGAGAGTCCTCGTTACCTGCTGATTGAGAGGAGGGATGAGGCTGCAGCAGAAAAAGGTAACTAACACACACACAAAAACATAGCCAAGTAATGAAAACACTCACTTGGGGTCCTGCTTTGTAAGAATTGCAGACAATTAGATTGGCTACATGCTGCTTTTCTGGTAACATTTTGTTCCTTGAGCTGTCCTGAATCTAGAATGTGATATTCACGTTGCATTATGTTTTTGTAGTGTATTTATAAAAAACTAACTAAACAACTATTGCAAACCTTGTGCAATGACCTTACTTGTCAAATACTTTGGGTTCGAGGACTGCTTTGTTTTCTAATGGGCCTCTTTAATTCTTATTTAATCTCTGCCATCTGTCTTTGTTTATGCTCTCCAATATGTGCCTGTTCAAATTGAACTAAATGAGGTTGTTCCTCTTTTTAATGCGCACAAGCATCTTACTTGTCTTACTAGTTTGCTCTTGACATGCTGGGAGAAAATGACATTTATCAACAGCCATGCTGTGTTCATGTCTGCTGCTGCTGTTTTGTTATATGCAGAGGTAGGCACATCAATCAATGAATTTTGAGCGTCCGTCATTTGGCAAGTGTCAACAGTCGGGACTCCCATCCGTCATCGTCAATATTTCAAGCCAAACTGTAATCGTAAATATGTCAATCAATCAGATGAAAACCAACTTCAGGCAATGCTGAGCCTCAATTTTTGGAAAGTTTCCAGTCTTTCATTAATTGTCAACAAAACGGGCGTCCGTCATTGACGGATTAACCGACCTTTTTCGTCAATATTGATAGAATACCCACCTCTGATTATATGTGAAATATGCATTTGTTGAAACTTGGACATCTAATACTAATCATTGGCTACTGGAATGCTGTGTGTCTTCGAGGAATAGAAGACTGTCTGGTAAAAAGGAAACTTACCCAAACTTCCTTCACATCCTTCTGACCAATGTCAGCCACCGGCTACTTCCAGGTATGGAGGACCAAAAATGCCAAAATAAAAAAAATAAAATAAAAGTGAACATAAAAATGGATATTAAAAATATATTTCAAAAATTAAATACAAAATAAAAGACATTTTGGAAACAAAAACAACTAAATATATGCAGTACATACACAAATAAATATATGAAAGTAAAAATAAAAAATACAAATAATTATAAAAATAAATGTGGAAATAAAAAATATATAAATAGAATTAAATGTCAATCAATAAATAAAAAGGCTCTGCTCTCATATTTATTTATTTCATGCTGCAAACGCTGTCATTATGAAATAAGTCATGAAACGTTATTCAAATGAGGGGGTGGTCCTAATTGTGTCTTGGGTTGAACTAATCGCTTATTGGTTGATGAACATGTTAGTCGGGTTCTGCCCGTTCCACAGCAAGGGGGAATTCACACACAAAAGAAACAATGGACCTGGTTGTTTAAAATGAACTTGTGTGAAGTTATTGAGCAACTCAAGTCGAAAGTTGTGGTCACAGTGGACAAGTTAGTTGTCCATTGCTGGAGCTCTCCATGCAAGCCGGTGAGACTTCCTTGTTCGCCAACCCGCTCACTCACCATCGAAAGGCAGTTTGTATTTTTGGTCCTCCATACCTGCAAATCCATGTTACTTGCTTGTGTTGCATCACAACTATAGTAGAAGTCATTGTCAGCAATGCACAAATATTAAGCGGTGACCTGGCCTGTAGGGTCCTGTTAGCATCACACAGTATCTGACAGGAACAGCATGCTCCTCTATTTTGCTGCTCGTCATTTTGGATGTGTGTGCTGTGGTCCTGCCCTCCATTTAAAGGTCACAGAGGTTGACGATAAAAGTTGTGAAAGCAGTGGTGTTTTTAAATCAAAATTGGTGGGGCAATACCCACTCTACATTCCAGGACAACTTTCTTCTCCGCTATCTTTCACTCTGCTTTTTGCAAGTAAATTTCTCTTCAAACAACAATGTTAGGAAATCATCATTGTTATGGGAAACTCATTTGTTATGCAGTGTGAACAACTAAAATAAAACTTTAACAAGCCAGCAGCTGCAGCAGCAATTATAAAAACATTTTACGGTGTTCATCAATGGGAATTACACTGATCAAGTAACTTATTTCTCACAATTATCAACAATGACAGCAAGGTAAGAAACAGATAAAAATCAATATTCAACTCACATGCTCTGTAAATGTTTGCATTTTCCAATGATCACTGCTACAGCATTCCTAGGAAATCATAATGTCCCATCACTGGTGAGCTATATTTTGAACAGTCCTCCATGCGAATAATGTGGTTCTTAGTGGCCAGGGTTACAAGATTTTTGGATTTTTCATTATAGTTACTTTTTATGTTTGAGTTTTTGAATTCAGATGGTTTTAATTTCTGCGATTGGCTGGCAACCAGTTCAGGGTGTACCCCGCCTACTGCCCGGAGCCAGCTGGGATAGGCTCCAGCGCCCCCCGCGACCCTTGTGAGGACTAGCGGTTAAGAAAATGGATGGATGGATAATTTCATTTAATTGTATTGTGTTTAAATTGTATTGAAACTAGTGTAACTTTTTACTGACATGTATGTCATTTTAATTGTGTTGCAACTGGAATTTCACCTCTTGGCCAGGTTTCCCTTGTAAAAAAGGGTTTTAAATGTCAATGGGAAATATATATATATATATATATATATATATATATATATATATACATATATATATATATATATATATACATATATATATATATATATATATATATATATATATATATATATATATATATTATAGCAGGGTTTTTGGGTTATTCTTTAAAAATGCTTAATTTTAGTTATATTATAGTTTTACTATTATTATTTATTTATTTAAATATATGGAGTATTTGTCAACTACAAGATAAAAAAAGAGAGAATGCCAGTAAGTGTTGGTAATAAAGTAATGTAAACTACAAATGTCAAATGACTGTTTGATCTTCCTTCTCCTGTATGGATGTACACTAATACCGAATTAAAGACATTTAGAATGAACACAAAAGCTCATGTATGATATTTACTGACAAAGAAGAAAACAAAAGAAATGTTTGCTTTAATTATAGTTGGTTTAAGTTAGTTTTCTTAACGTGAGATGTATTTTCAATTAGTTTAAAACAAATAGTTCTTATTTTATTTCGTTAATGAAAATGTTTTTTTCCCTTCCAGTTTTAGTTCTTACATTAGTTTTCATTAACAATAATAACGTTGAATCTGACCCATTAAAAGGACAGAAAAATATGTCCTACATGCCCCGAGTGCAGAATCACCACTTAGTGTGGTAATGTTCACTAGATCCAAAATGACTTTGGCGAACCTGCTTTGAAAATCATTTTTGCTTAGTAATACAGCCTTTTACATCTATTCAAACTTGTCATCCTGGACACATTGAAACCACAGAGCAAGGTCAAGGAGACAATTTTTTGTGTGTGTTTAATTTAATGGGACTCTGACATTAAGGATTATTGCCTAAAATGTTGTTGCTGGCAGTGCAAAAAATTTATAATTTAATTCTTAAATTATTCTTGTTCATGGGCAGCCCGATTGCTAAGTGGTTATGTCTGATTCACAGTTTGAAGTTAAGGATTTGTATTTGTTTTGGGTTTTCCATCTTCCTTCCACTTTCCTAAAACATGTCTGTTGGGTTAATGGGGACACTGTATGTAAGTCTGAATAGTTGTTAGTCTCTTGTGCACTATGATTGGCTGGCGACCAAAACAAGGTGTAAGGTTTCCTCTGGTTTAAATTCATCTGGGATAGGCAAGGCAAGGCATCTTATTTATACAGCGCATTTCATGTGCTTCACATAATTAACGGTCCCAGCTGACCCGTGAGCCCGACGAGACCAAGCACTATACAGAAAATTGATTAATAGATTCTTGCTGATGATTTGTCTGCTCATGATACTAATCACAAGGATCTTGTAAAGGCCATTCATTGTTCCTTCTTTCGATCATCACAATGTATTGTAAAGAATTTCACCGCAGCAAAGACATGCCTCAAATCTCCTCCTCGAGGGAATTAAAGTAGGTTACCTCTCTAGTGGCTCTGGCTGCATTTACATTGACCATGATAACCAGATTGTCTACTTCACTTAACGCTTATAATGACATTACTCATATTACATTGCCCACATTACATCCTGAAGTCTCATTTTCCCTCTCTAATGTCCTTTTATCTTGAAACATAATCCAAAATGTCCTCAGTCCAGTGTATTCTTTTCACGTTGCCATCTTGTCTTGGATTGCCGCCTTTACACCGGCTTTGTTATTACTTTTATGTCACCCTTTGCTCACGAGGTCACAGTAATAATTTGCCCATCATTTCATTGTTTGTCTGGGCAAAGCTGATATTGAAATGGTTTTAAAATGACACTTTTGATTTCACACAAATACTTCTGAGACACACAAAACTTGTTCTACAGCCCCCTGAAGACCTTGTTAATTTTGAGTTAAAGTTCCTTTAACATGCGTTAATTTTGAGTTAATTTAAAGTTCCTTTAACACCACAAACATTTTTTAACGCGCGATCAATGACCGTCCCATATTTGGAATTGAAACTGGGGGAATTCCAGTCACAACGCAGCAGACATGTCCACGTCAAAATTTAACAGTTATAAATTTAATAATAAACCATATATTTGTGGAGACTCAAGTTGTATTTCACAATTTAAAAAAAATTGCAGAATTTCACAAGTTACTTCATGTTAAAGATTAGATAGCTATTAATATGAAAAGAAAAATGCACTGGGCTGTCACCGTCTTACAAATGCAATTATGCCATCTAGTGGCAGAAATATTACCTCAACACAAATCAATATCATACAGTACAGTACATCTTTTTAATTTTAACTTAATTTTATGAATTATTATGAAATTACTGTATCACGACTAAAAGGTACTGCCAGATTTTTATTTAACATATTTAACAACAGTATGAAAACGTATTGTACATGTTATTGTACATTTAGAACAGATATCAAATTTGCAATTAACCGTGAGTTAACTATTGAAGTCATGTGATTAATTACGATTAAGAATTTTAATTGCCTGACATACCCAATTGAAATCTTTTTTTTTTTTTTTCATCATTGACCTTGCTTTGATTATTAACTGGAAGAAATCATATAATACCTTTATTGTGGTGCCTAAACAATTGAGTGGTGTATTTTTTACTTTTGGTCTCATTTTGTTTGAAAACATTCCCAAACTAGGTTGTGCCCTCAATCTGCACAAACCTTGAGCTCCTGTCACTACTGGGTTTTAACGTCATGACTATGAAAGTGAAGAAAATGTTGTGTTAATACCAACAAATTCCCTCTAGCACTTCACTTGCAAATTCAAAGAAAGGTGACCGGCTGGCAAGGCAAGGCAAACATTTGTTTCAAACACAATTAAACTTTTCAAACATTTAAACTGTTCTCAGCTGTCTGTCTATCTTATTTGTAATTGTGGTCATTGGTCATTGTGTTTTTTTTTTTAAACCCCCTCCATTCTAACACTAATCGTGTGTTTACCAGCCTTTCAGAGATTCCTTGGAAAAAAGGATGTTTCTCTTGAGTTGGAAGAGGTCCATGCAGAGGCACGAGCTCAGGAAACTCTGCACACAGTCTCCATCTTTCAGCTACTGAAGTGTCGGGCGTTTCGCTGGCAGCTCATCACCGTCATGGTCACCATGGGCAGCTATCAGCTCTGCGGTCTCAATGCTGTAAGCTACACCTTTTAATTTGTCATACATACATGAAATAACACAGTTCAATCCAACTTGACTTTTTTTTTCCAAATTAAGTTTTAACAAAAGTTGTTTCAGGTTATGTGATCAAATGGATGCAACCTTTTTAAAGTATGATTGTCAAAAGTGTTAAAAATGTCTGATAAAAAAAAAAAGAAGCAGTCTGGCAATTGCTACCACAATATGCTGCCACTCGTGTTTTTGTTATAGTAAGTTTTCTATTTGTGCCTGATTAAACAACAACTTGTAAACCATTTACAGAACACAGGGTCAAGAAATTAATTACAAATCCAATTCCCAAAAAGTTGGGACGCTATATAAATTTTGAATAAAAACTGAATGCAGTTATGTGGAAGTGCCAAATTTCAATATTTTGTTCAAAATAGAACATAGGTGACAGGTCAAAAGTTTAAACTGAGAACATTTATCATTTTAAGGGAAAAATATGTTGATTGTAAATTTCAAGGTGCAAACAAATCTAAAAAAAAAGTTGGGACAGGTAGCAATAAGAAGCTGGAAAAGTCAATTGCCCTTATAAAAAAAAAACAGCTGGAAGACCAGTTACCACTAATGAGGTCCATTGGCAACTTGATTGGAGTATAAAAAGAGCTTCTCGGAGTGGCAGTGTCTCTCACAAGCGAAGATGGGTAGAGAATCACCAATTCCTCCAATGTTGCGCAGAAAGATAGTGGAGAAATGTCAGAAAGGTGTTTAACAGCGAAAAATTGCAAACAGGTTGAACTCATCATCATCTACAGTGCATAACATCATCCAAAGATTCAGAGAATCTGGAACAATCTCTGTGTGTAAGGGTCAAGGTCGAAAAATCCTACTGGATGCCCATGATTTTCGGGCCCTCAAACGGCACTGCACCGCAAACAGGAATGCTTACTGTAAGGGAAATCACAGAAAGGGCTCAGCAATACTTCCAGAAAACATTGTGGGTGAACACAATCCACCGTGCCAGCCGCCGTTGTCAGATGAAACTCGACAGTACAAAGAAGAAGCCATTTCTAAAGCAGACCAAGAAGCGCAGGCGTTTCTCTGGGCCAGGGGTTATTTAAAATGGAGTGTGGCAAAGTGGAAACCTGTTTTGTGGTCGGACGAATCACGATTGGAAGTTCTTTGTGGAGAACTGGGGCGCTATATCATACTGACTAAAGAGGACAAGGACAACCCAAGTTGTTATCAGCACTCAGTTTATAAGCCTGCATCTGTGATGGTATAGGGTTGCATGAGTGCGTGTGGCATGGGCAGCTTCCACATCTGGAAAGGCATCGTCAATGCAGAAAGGTATATTCAGATTGGAGAACAACAAATGCTCCCATCCAGGCATCATCACTTTCAGAGAAGATTTTGCATTTCTCAACACGATAATGCCAGACCACATTCAGCATCAATTACAACATCATGGCTGCGTAGGAAAAGGATCCGGGTATTGAAATGGCCAGCCTGCAGTCCACTTCTTTCACTTATAGAGCACATTTGGCGCATTATAAAAGGGAAGGTGCAACAAAGAAAGCCCAAGACAGTTGAACAGTTAGAAAAACGCGTGTTAGACAACAATGGGACAGCATTTCTATTTCTTAACTTGAGAAACTTGTCTCCTCGACCCCCAGGCGTTTGCAGACTGTTGTAAGAAAGAGGGGATGCCTCACAGTGGTGAAAATGGCCTTGTCCCAATTTTTTTAAGATTTGTTGACACCATGGAATTTAAAATCAACATAGTCTTCCCTTAAAATGATACATTTTCTCAGTTTAAACTTTTAACCTGTTCTCTATGTTCTATTGTGAATCAAATTTGGCACTTCCACATAATTGCATTCAGTTTTTATTCACAATTTGTATAGTCCCAACTTTTTTGGACTTGGGATTGTAGTTTAATTAGAATCTATTGTTGACCATGCAAAGGCAAGACTGAGTTTCAAGGATGCACTTTTTGCAGATCTGGTACTACACTAATGGAATCCTACAAGAAGCAGGCTTTGATGAAAACATTGTCCCGTACGTAACCCTCAGCACAGGAGGTATCGAGACTTTGTCTGCTATCGTCTCTGTGAGTATTGTCATTTTAAATGAGCCAAACCTTTTTGTTGTGTTCATTGCTTCCCCGTCTTAAATCACCCTGAAGCGACTTTTCTATGTATCATTCTTAAACCTGCAATTGTTTCTGTCATCTTTACTAGTGAACGAGTGCATTAATTTAAAGTTGCTAACTACGTTTTTAAAGCCGCTCATCAGAAACTCATAGAGTTGTTTTTGGAAGAAGAAGACATTTCAAAGAAACAATAAGCATATCCATGCACCAGCATCCCTCTGACACAGCAGCAACCACATCAGGCACATTAGTTTGCCACAGCAGTTTAAAAAAAATTATATTTTGTACAAAATGGATCAGTGAATTGTCAGATGAGAAAACGCATGCTGCCACTTTTCTGTGAATATGTAAAGAAACGCAACATGTGCTCTTATATTTGCTGGCTTTATGTTTATGAACTAAGCAGCAGCACCATGATAGGCAACAGTATTTCTGACTGATTGATGGCTAAATTGAATAGAAGTTAAAGATGGAGAAAACAAACGAGGACAATGTACCAATCTGACTCACCTCAAACAACAGGGGCTCTATATTCCTATTGCAGTTGCGTTTGAGCGTAAAAACAGGCATATCCTGATTTTCGTGCTGACATAAGTCTCAAAACACTTGTTTGGGAATTTGGTTCATCACTATGCACCATGTTAGGGTTCTGACAAGCCAAAAGCGTTTCTTTTGACATGCACCCGGCGCACCTGACAATTTGGTTGCTCAAAGTATTCTAAAGTTTATGTCTGCGGGAACCACCTCTAAGTATTGGAATCTGAGATTTTGAGCTCAGTGGATCACCGTATTTCATTCATAAAAATGAATAGCATGCATTGAGTCCTCTGAATCACTGCAGAAATAAATTCATTGAACACAAAATTATTATTATTATTATTATTATTTTTTTTTTTTATCATCTCACTGACCGCAGCACAGCTATGGGTGGGTAGGTGGATTGTCAAATATGGACACATGATCGAGGTGGAAGGCGATCTCCAAGTGCCTACTTCACAGATCTGTAATTTCCCTGGCCAACTTAATATGCTTGAACCTACTTTGCGCACCTCCACCTCTGCGGGCAGTCCTCCTCTTGCACTGTCAAGGACTATTAGCACACCTCAGATGCACTGGCCTTTAAAGGGAATGAGAGGAGCAGTTTCAATTGGCAGAGAATAAAGTTGGCTTTGTTGATGTTTTCAAGGTACGCCTCTATCTAAATTCCTTTGCGTGTAGTAGAAGTCTTGGTGTGTTTGAATTTTAATTAAAGCCACTTATGCCAATTGTTTGAGTAATCAGTAATGAGTAGGCAACATGTTCCAGTCCATTTCTATTTTTAGCTCACTTGTCACACAGCACAGTCTAATACAAGCCCATTTTAGACCATTGCTTATAGGCTGCCAATGTACTTTTGTTATTTCTCTTGAAACTTTTCATTGTCTGGGTTACAGCTCAGTGGCAGAGCTGTAACATTTCCACAAGTGGTACTTCTTTGTAATTATGATGACTTTTCTTGCTTCACTACCTTTGCTATCAATGCACTATTGATTTCCTGATGGCATTTTTGGATTCCTTATTGTGTAAGCTTGTTTTTAATCCTGGAACTGTATTCACTTATCCAGTTTGTGTGTGTGCACGTGTGTGTTTGGTTTATAAAGTTCTCCAATAACTGTACATTTGATCAAATATTGTTTTCACTTTTTCTTGCTTGTTGTTTCTAAAGTTTTGTTTGGTTATATTTGTGACTGATGTTCTTTCGCGGCTAATGGTTTGCTGCTTGTTATCTGGTCTAGTTAGTTTCTCTGAAAGGAAGAGAAAAGTGAACTGTTACTTCTTTGAATGTGCACAGCCATTACAGTACAAGAAATGTCTGTGTGAAAACTTTTACATGTCCTTTTAATGTATTTGTGTTTAATTGTCGCCACTCGCCAGTGTCAGACTGTGAAGGCCAAACAAAGTACATTTTCACACTCAGCACCTCTCCTAAGGGTTTATCTGTGGATGGTGCGGAAACCACAGCACATGAAGGGCCAGTAGTGCCTCAAGCTGTGGCTACTTGTCTTTAATGGCTCGTCTGCTTCTTGATGTGATGAATAATGACGAGACGTTTTAGTCCTGTCAACCATGAGTGCTAAAGTCACAGCTTTGACCTCTGTTGCCTCTGCCAAGAAGTGCAGATGAGACGTGCTTCGGGAGAATGCTTTTCCCCTTCATTGTTATCAGTATATTATCAGGGGTTTAAGTTTCTTCGTCATATACCTGTACTGTACAAGTAAAAATATAAATTGGCCTCCCAATGAGAATGTTAGAACAAATGTTTTCTGCCCATGGACCATAGAAGAGTTTTTTCTTTTAGGTTCCAAAGCTCAAAATAAAAGCGGTTCGATACATTTGACCACATTGAATAGCAAAACTGAGAATAAAACGCTGACACAAATGGTAAAAGGAAGACGCTTCACTAGGCTCAAGTCATCTACCGAGACAGTGATTGAACTACTACTACTGTACTACTTACGTTAAAGTGACTGGCTAGCTAGCAGCAGCTTTGGCTGGCTAGTTAGTGTGCCCAAACACATTGCGGAATTGCTCCTAAGTCAGCAATCATCATGGCGGTGAATGAAATACATATACGACAAGTGTCATACTCACGAAGGGATGACAAGTAAAGTCGGAGAAGCCATGCTAAATGCTAAGCTAGCATAATATTGACACAGCAAAAAAAAAAAAAAGATTGACACAGCAAGCACATTTAACAAGTGCTTGGGTGATCGATTACACTTTTCACAAATGTCTGGCAGGTACCGCATTAAAGCGGAGTATCCTACTTTGAAGAGCAAAATTGCAGGAAAAAGTACAAAGTAAAAGTGTATGGAGTAAAAATCCTACTCACAAAACTGAACCAGAAATGAATTAACTTCAATTATGATAAACATCATCCAGGGGGAGTGGCCCATTAGTTAAAACATATTTATATATTTATAATTGATCAAGAATGTTATTTTTCACACTTGAGTTGTGAGCTTTGACTTTTGAGGTCTGCACAATAAATGTTCTCAAAATTACATTACAGCAGAGCTTTTTCTTAAATTAATCTAGCTTTGTTTCTAGACAAGAAAATTAAGTTTACTGTGAATTTAAGAAATGAAAACTGTTGATTCCATAAAAAAGTTCATTCATTAAATTGTCATAGTTTTGTTTAATAAAACCGAAAGTGAGAAGGTTGCTTTTCATGATAGTAGTGATTCGCAAAACTATTCTGTAAAAAAATAAATATATTTTGAGTCTTGGGTTCTATCCTCTTTCAAACTAAGTCACACATGCAGATTAATTTTCACTCTTCAGATTTTTAATGAGATGCAGCTTTGTTGATTTTTGTTGTGTATGTGTGTGCCACTGCAGAGATGTCTAGTAGAGAGATGTCCTGTGCCTTCAGGGCAAGTGTGACACACACACACACACACACACAATGAATTCTAATGTGTAAGGTTGCCCCAACACACACGCACACAGGAGCGAAATGTACTTCCTGTTCTCTTTTCACGTGTCTCTGCTGAGCTGGTGGGATACATAAAATATTGTTCAAACAGCAATGACCTTCTCCACAGTCTCATCATGAAATCTGACCAGCGAGGTCACACCCGCACCCTGAATACCTTAAGGCCCCGTCCACTTGCCTCTAAGGCTACCCTTTGAAAAGAAAAAAAATGCATGCAACCATGACCTCGGTTTTTTAAATTTTCTTTCCTCAGTGAAGGCTTCAACGAAATGCAGCCTTGTACAGTGTACCCAAATAAAACTTACTCAAAAATGTTTGACATCATTATGCATTGACTGATACAAGTCTTTACATTGAGTTAGACCAGGGTTCAGCAACCTTTACTGTCAAAATAAATAAACAAATAAATAAATAAGCAAACAACAAAAAAATCTGTGTGGAGCCGTAAAACATTTGAAATGTAATGATTTAATTAAAGCTGCACAATAACATAAAAATATGCCGCACCCAATACGTAAAGATTCATTTTCTTTTACCTTTCTTCTTCCTTCTTGGGATTTTTTTTTGTAATCTTTCATACTTCATTTTTCATACTTTTTAATTGTATTATTTTTATTTTTTTAGACTTTTTTGCCTTTCTGTCAAATTTCTGAAATTGTTGGCAATTTTAGGGACATATGGTAATTTTCTTCCTCTTCCTTTTTTGGACATTTTGGACATCTTTTTGCGATCAATTTTATAGTTACTTTTTGAAAGTTTTTTTTTCTTCATCAAACAATTTTCTGTCTTTTTTTTTCAATTCCAAAGAAATTTTATGGTAATTTTCTGCCGTCTTTTGTTTAGTTTTTAATTTTTTTGTATTTATTATTTTTTTTACATTTTATATTTACTTTTTGAATGTTATTTTTTTTTTCTTCATTTTTTAAATTCAATTATGACCTTTTTGTGGCAACATCATGGACATTTTATTGTAATTTCTTTGCTTTGCTTCTTCCTTTTTGGACATTTTATTGTCACTTTTTGGACATTTTTAGGTAATTTAAAAAAATGTTTTATCTACCTGTCATTTCTTTTTCTGACAACATACAAATTTTGACTGACATTTAAAAAAAATATATTTTTAATATCTAATTATTAATTTTTTTATGTAATCATTTTTTAATTTAATCATTAATTAATGAATCATCAATTCATTAAATAATATTAAAGAACATTTTATCTAAAAAATAAAAATGTAAAAAAAGTTTTTAGAGCTCCACAGAGAGGCTCAGGAGAGGAACCGTGGCTCTAGAGGCGCAGGTTGCAGACTCCTAAGTTAGACCATTGCCACAACAATATTTGTCGAAAGACATGTAGTTTGTCTGAGCGATTACACAGTTAACATACATATAAACATTTATAATGAGCAAATTTGCTCAACGTTCAGTTGTTTCAATGCTAGTTAAGCCTTAACGGCATTCAGGACATTATCTAGGACAGTACAAAGAGGCAAGCTTGACCATAATATGATACTCTGGTACGCTTGAGATCTTACATCCTATATTTTAAATATTTATCCTAGCTATTAAAACACACAGAATTCTAAATAAAATTTTAACAGCATGGCAAATGAATTTACTATGGAACTTGTTGCACTTAGAAATGCTTCTGATACAATCCCGGCTTTCTCCTCTCCAGGGTTTAGTGATAGAACGAATTGGGCGAAAACCTCTGCTCATATTTGGCTTCAGCGCCATGGCGGTGTTCTTCAGTCTGCTCACAGTGTTCCTCAATTTTCAAGTAAGGGTCTTTTCTAACTGAACTCCTCACCCTATAGTCTTCTCCCAGTACTCTGTAACATTGTGAATAAATAAGAAGACACTGTTTGAAAGAAGAAGTGCAAACTTTTCGACATATGTCATACTTTTGGTAAGAAATGGTACCATAAGGTGCACTTGTAAAAATAAGTTGATGGGAAAAATATGTACAACTTCATCTTATGAAACCAACATAAAATAAAATAAAATAATCCACTGGGGCACTATAATCGACAATGGAAAGGTAAAGGTTCTATTTTCTTATTACTTATTGATACTTATTGATTTTCAGTTGCTGAATGAATGCTTACAGTACACCACCTTCCCCTTCTCTTCCTAGGACAGCGTGTCATGGATGCCTTACCTCAGTTATATCTGTATACTGGCAGTTATTGCTTCCTTCTGCTCCGGGCCAGGTAATTTTTTTGGTTTTATAATCTTGCCATGACTTACTTTGAAATGATGTGATTTCAAAAATGTGCAGCCTCCCCAGTTATTTATTGGATGCTCAGCATGAGTTGGCCATGTCTGGATTAATTCTTACTTAAATTGGAAAATGGAATGAGCTCCAGGCTCCAGGTTTTTAAACTTCACGCACACACTTGCAGTAAGCAACATGGTAAGGTTTTTATACATTGGATAGGTGCAATTCAAGGGGACAGAGAGATTGTGTCTAATGTCATCTTCACAGCAGAGATTCATAGCACGTTGGAACAAATTAAGCCCTCTATTGCTTATGATATTAATATTCACACAAGGGAAGGTCTCAATAGTGCTTTGAGCCTTTGAACAGATGAACGTTGAGCCACAATTGCTGTGAAGTCCTTCCATAGTGGTAATACTGGCACAGATACTTGTGAAATCAAATAATAACACAAAGATATGACAGGACAGATCGTTCTTTGATCCAAATTTAGCATTCCATACTGCACTATATTTGCAGATTGTTTGACATTAATCCTCACTGGTGAGATATCCCAGCTGTTTTTGGCATGCGTTTATAAATAACATTGAGTCAACCTGGGACATTAGGTTTTCTATATGGGTTCAATAACAATAACTGACATTTTTTGCCTGCATTCCTAACCCTGCTCTGACAAAGTTTTTTTTCCTCATGATATATGTTGAAGACTTCCTGAAATTTTTGTTCAGGTCTAAACATTTGATCTTTTTAGTTTTTGACTTTGGACACTCAATGAGATGTCAAACCTCCCTATAAACGTCAATATGTACCCTATAGGAATGACATAAGAAATGGCATTTAAAAAGTTTGGAAGTCTGTTTTATTCCTGTCAGTGTATTTATACCCGGCCTGTACCTTGATGAAGTGTGCCTCATTCAGCTGTTAGTGTTCCCTTGGTGACTGTGGGTGAGGGTCCAGTTTGAGGTAAGCTCGCTAATTGGGTCCTCTCACTGCTGGGGGCTCTCACTGGGACTCATGGTATAGGCCCTCGGAGCTAGTCATTTGTTCAGCTGTCTCTATGGTGACAACTGAAAAAAAAAAAGAATGGTTTGGGGGGTCATACGTTTTAGTGCATGACTGAAGCTCTTGGTGCACCATGATGCAGTTTATGTACAACCTGTTTCTGGCTGTAGTTACACATAGGACGAATGTGTTGTCTTGTCCGTCTGTCCAACCAATCTACTGTTATATGGTTCCCTATTTCCCCCTCCTTTGTCATGGAAAATGCACACTATCAGTTTATCAGTGTTTTTGAAGATTTTTTTAGGGATCATTTTTAATTTTGTTTCCTGTCTCTATCTCACACAAATAACAAAACAACATCACCTTAAATAAACGAGCAAAAGAGGATAGAATAAAAATAAACAACGGTGCAACATTTTACATACACTGTAACAAATTTCTGTGAAATCTACAGTAAACATTACAGCATTTTCTTGTATTTTAATTTTACAGTATTTAACTGTATACAGCAATGCGTTATGGGTAAAACAAAGTGCATTATGGGCAAAAACAAAGTACAGTAATTTGCTGTATAATTAGTGGTAAAATACTGTAAATTTGACAACAACTATGTTTTGGCACGTATATATGTGGATTACAAGTAAACACTGTAAAGATTGTCAGGTTTTGGCGGGTATCTCTATAGGAGAAAAAGTAAATGGCGGACCCTGTATTGTCACCAACACAATTGTTGAGTAATATTTTAGCATGAGCGCAGTCTGCATCGTCTTCACATCGCATTTCTCCGATAAACAGCTAACAATCATTTATGCAGTTGGCTGCAGAACGAGGATTGATTTTACCGGGGTGCCCCGTGGTCCCCCCCCCCCTCTCCGTGTCCCCGACCCCCCCCCCCCCCCCATTTATTTATTTAATGCACCACATACACTCACTGACATGCCTGGGAGCTGGGTGGATCGGAGCGTGGGGATATCATTTCCCTCTGCTCCGGTTCACCTGCTCCCAATTTTAATGCACCACGCACACACACACACACACACTTGTATATACACTGGGTGGGGTCACATTCAAGGTATAAGGGGGGGCTGTTGACCGGTGGGGTGCCTGGCGGGCCTGCAGTGTCCCGTCCTGCTGCGTTGGGTTGGGGGCGCGGGCCATGTTGGGGTGGGGGGCGCTCCTGCTCCTGGGTTTGCTCTCCGGCCGGTGGCCCTGGCGGGGCCCGGGGGTCGTCCTTTGGCGCTGCCGCGGCCTGGGGGGCCCTGAGGTGTTGCGCTTGCTCTGTCCTGGCAGGGGTCGATGGCTCCCCTCTTTGGTGGAGATTTTCATGCATGCCAGATCCACCACACCAGCATCTATCGAAACTCAGACGCAATCTGCTTCTTCCTCAGGTTATTGAATCGGTGGAGGCTGGTGTCTGTGGATGTCACTCTGCTTTGTTTGTCCTTCCTTCCTTTCCTCAGTCTCTCCTTTGGTCTCTTGAGGTCTCCCTGATTTTTTGGATTTGTTGGAATTTAGATGTTTCTGGGGTTGGTGAAGAACTCTGGTTGGTAGCCCGGTGGGTGGTGTCTGGTCGGTGCTGGATTTCACCTTCCTTTGTTTTCTTTGGTCCTTCCTCGGGTCTCCTGACGGCGGTGTTCGGTTTAGGTGAACGGTATGGGATTTTTTTTAATAACGAATACACACACACACACACACCCACGCACACACGCACACACACATTCACATACACATACATATACACATACTCACCCACATAATAAAAAATTAATAAAAAAAAGAGCAATGATGATGACGTTACAGAATGAACAATACTGAGCTCTTTTTAGAAAAAAAAAGAGGAGAAAAAGCAAATGGCGGACCCTGTATTGTCACCAACACAATTGTTGAGTAATATTTTAGCATGAGCGCAGTCTGCATCGTCTTCACATCGAATTTCTCCGATAAACAGCTAACAATCATTTATGCAGTTGGCTGCAGAACGAGGAATGATTTTACTTTTTTTAATGTGCGTGTGCGGGTGTGTGCGTGCATATGTGCGTGCGTGTGTGCTCATTAATTCACCTAAAACCTATTAAAAATCCCATACCGTTCACCTAAGAAAGAAAAGTGAAATCCAGCACCGACCAGACATCACCTACTACCCACCGGGTTACCAACCAGAATCTTTCACCAACCCCAGAAACATCTAAATTCCAACAAATTAGGGAGACCTCAAGAGACCAAAGGAAAGACTAAAGAAAGGAAGGCAGGATAGATGAAGCAGAGTGAGATCCACAGACATCAGCCTCCACTGATTCAAGGACCAGAGGAAGAAGCAGATTGTGTTTGATTTTTGGTAGATGCTGTTGTGGTGGATCTGGTATGCATAAAAACCTCCACCAAAGAGGGGAGCCATCGACCCCGGCCGTGGCAGCGCCAAGGCACAACCCCCAAGCCCCCCAGGGGCCAACGGCCGGAGAGCAAACCTAGGAGCCAGCCGCGTGGTGGGGCGGAACACTGGGGCCGGAAGGGGAGATGGGAGCACCGGGAGACGGGGGGCACCCCTGAACCCCATGCCCGGCGGGGAAAGGTCCCGGTTGTCACGCCAGCGTACCTAGTGAAAGCTAACCCTGTTACTGAGTTTGAGTAGTGATAAAGAACCAAACAAGCCAACTGTTCATTTTCAATACTTAAAGGACATCCAAACTGGGTTAGGGTTGATATCAGATTGTCAGATTGATATGCTTTCTGCACAACTGAAGCATGATCTCCCTTCATATTGTCGTTATTTTTTTATGCCTTTTATGCATATTTGTCTTACTCTCAATATGCTCTCTCTCCATTACAGTCATTCCACATTTATGATAATTGATTTTCTATTGTGGTGTTGCCCATTTAAGAGATGATTGGGTGTCATCAACACATGTGGCAGTACTCCAACATTCTTGTCAAAATGTATGCAAATCAATTCAGATGTGTGAGTTCCCGGGTGGCCCAGTTTTTTTCCTCAACCGAAGACCACATTCAATGCAATCGCATTTATAGAATCCTGTGTGCTCGTATAGAGCATGTCATATACAGTACTGTATGCCAGGACACATTTCCAGCATTCTTACAAATATGCTTATTTGTCAGGGAAATCAAGGTGAGTTACAAACATTTTTAAACACGATTATTACTGCCTAAGGCGACTCAACCATAAAATACACAGGTTAAGCATTTGGGTGCTTCTTGGATCATTTAAGCAAACCAGTGAAATAAGACTTTCTTAGGAAAGGATTTGGCGTGCACTAATTAAAAGAGAGAAGAAAGTAGCTAAACCCACTGTGGTTCCATGCAAATCAACAATGCCGAGAGCAAAGGAGCTACCCGCGCACATGAAGCGGTTAATGACAGCCCGACCATCTGGGGTGGACTGTAAGACCATTTGCAAAGGATTCCAGCTGCTTGCATCCACGGTGATGCAATTTATTTACAAATGGAGGACTTCAGAGGCGTGCAGAGGGGAGGGGCAATGGGGTGGCGGCCCCGGGCATTTACATTGGCACTGGCTGTTTGTTATGTAGAAGAGGCATCCACTTTAGATAGAGGGGGCATCAAGCTAAAAAAGTTCCGTACACAACCCTCCCTTTCCCCGACCCATCAACAAAATATTTTTGGGGGCATGAAAACCGACGTTTGCCCCTGGCATCTCACAAGCTTAGCACGTTACTGGAGGACTTTCAACATGACAGCAACTCTTCCAATAGTGGACAAACAAAAACTATCACCCAGAAGCACCAGAAAAATAATATATAGCTAAAGGCTGACCCACATATCAGCTCTTGAGGAAAATTGTGTATTCATCTTCAATCAGACGAAAATTGAATAGCCATGACATCCATGGGATGCAATTGGTTGGCGACCAGTTCAGGGTGTACTTGCACCACCTGACACCCAGCTGGGATAGGCTCCAGCACACCTGCGACCCTAATTAAATGGTACATAAAATGAATGGATGGATGGATGCCAACTATGGAGGACCAAAACTGCCAAAATTCAAAGTAAATAAATGACTAAATAAATAAACAAATGATAAAAGTGAAAATAAAAACGGATATAAAGAATATAATTCAAAAACGAAATTCGACGAAAAAAATATAAATGGGAATAAAAATAACAAAACAAATATATCCATAAATAAATAAATAAAAGTAAAAATAAATACAAAAATAAAAAACGGATTCAAAAAATAAAAATAAAAATAAATGTCGAAATAAATACAAAAATGAATATATAAATATAATTCAATATAAATCAATAAATAAAAACTCTGGTTTGGTCGAGTGAGTGGCTTGGTGAAAAAGGAAGTCTCGCTGGCTTGCATGGAGAGCTCCAGCAATGGACGACCATCTTGTCCACTGTCACCACAACTTGAGATTTGAGTTGCTCGACAACAAGTCGAGGTGACAGTGGACCAGATAGTCGTCCATTGCTGGAGCTCTCCAATGTGAGGCAGCGAGACTTACTTGTTCACCGAGCTGCTCACTCGACCAATGAAAGGCAGTTTGCAACAGCGGAGTCCAACCCAGGATGCACTTAGGACCGCCCCCTCATTTGAATAACATTTCATCCTGGCAGAGCGTCAGAGCGTATTTCAGAGCATGAAATAAATAAATGTGAGAGCAGAGCGTTTGATTGATATTTAATTCTATTTATATATTTATTTTTGTATTTATTTCAACATTTATTTTTTTATGTATTTTTATTTTTTGAATCTCGTGTTTTATTGTTGTATTTATTTTTACTGTTATTTATTTATTTATGGATATGTATTTTTTGTCATTTTTATTTCCATTTATATACATTTGGGGGGATTTAATTTTTGAATTATATTTTTTATATCCGTTTTTATGTTCACTTTTAGTCATTTATTTATTTATGTATTTAATAATTTATTTATTTTGAATTTGGGCAGTTTTGATCCTCCATAGCCAACTGCAGTTATGACAGAATTATTATAATAATCCATTTATATTTTAAATGAAATGCACTGAGTTTGTGTATCATCATGCATATCTTGTGTGAATCTCCACACAGTCTGTAAAGATACAGTATACTAGTTTCCCCCCAGTAAAAATAAATAAATAAAATTATCAGCACATCAGTGAATATCTATGTGCTGCTTGTTATTCAAGCTGTTGGGCAATTTAACAGTCAGTCTTTGTATCACTAATACTTGCTAAACCTGAATCAAAAATTCATATTGATGAAGTTCTTGCATCATTAACTGTTTTCAAAGATATGAAGATAAATCAGTTATATGAAGTAATCCCAGATGTCATGAGTGGCTGTTTAACTGGAAGCGGCTGAAAAATAAAAATAACATAAAAGCTTTTCCCAGATGAATATACACAAAGAGAATAATCTGGTTATGATTATTTATTAACCATTGGTAGCTGTAGTAAGACAATTTATCATTTCATGAGGACAGTGGTCCATCACGATTCATGGGGGATAGGGACCGGGCCAAATAGTGAAAATCCGTGTTTATTTGATATCCATTGAAATGCATTTACAGAAAAAAAACTTCTATTTCCAACCCATAAAATTCTTCAAAAAACACAAAACAAAAGCAAAACATATTTGATAAAATAGTGAAAAAAACTGAACATAAAAAAAATACTGTATGAGAATCCATATGTGCGGAACTGTGAGTATGCAGGGGCAGACTGGATTCAATTTTCTTACAATTTTATCTATTTATTAGAATATTGTACATAGATAGGTCTAGCTGGTACAAATATGTTAACTGGCCAATTTACATAATAATACTGTAATTACAAATCATAGCAATCAAAAGAAATATAACTACTAATGAAGATACATTTTAAGAATAAACACAAATTAATTTTTGGAATATTAAAATCAAATCCATTTCTTGCTTGAATATGCAAAAGTTCAAAACGTTTACTTGAGTCACCTTGACGACCGCATTATGACTTTTAGAACAACATTAAGCAAATATTCATTGATGGAAATGTTGACGAAGAGTCTGTGGAGTGATCCCCAGCCAAGGTGAAACATAATGATGTGTTGTGGCCATTATTGCAAGATTTAATTAAAAGGACTATATAAATGAAGATGGAAGAAACAAACAGCGTGTTTGTGAGTTTATAAGTTTGTGTGTGTGTGAGCATACGTGAGGTAGCTCTAATAATCAGTACATCAGTCCTATTTAAAGGGTAAATCATCTTTTTATTACACCAATATGCTCTTTCCCATTAATACATCTCAATTGGTTTGCAGTGGGCAGCACTTCAGCCTCATAGTTTTGAAGTTGAGGGTTCGAATCGGGCTCCGGCCTCCTGGAGTTTGCATTCCCCCGTGCTTGCATGGGTTTTCTCCGGGTACTCGAGATTTAAGACTGTAAATCAGGTTTAGAAACTGGCGGCAACACATATTTGTCCTCTTCTGACAAAATATTTATTTTCTTTGGGTGCTTACACATTAGCTTGCAGACATGGATGCTGCCCTTTTGAGATCAATTCCATACAAGTCTACAGCATTAGCAAGTGTGTCTTTTGTGTGTGTGTGTGGGGGGGGGGGGGGGGGACAAAAGAGCATGACTGCTTATATTATCTGCATTATTCACGCAATTTACATGTGACGTAAATGCGTTTGCCCTTTTATGTGACCTAATGTGAATGATTTTTACAAACAAAGCAGGAAAAAAATGGACAAATATTTATAGTCGGTCTCGAGAGCGGTACTCTCTAAGTGTGTAAATTGTGTTTTTCATTTGCAGAAACAAAATACAAACAAACAGTAAGTCCAATACAATTTATCTATCAAATGTTTTCTGTAGCTTTCTATTTTCTTTGTGCAATCAGCCTTTCACAAGAGATTAATCACTATTTTGTCTTGTGCCCATGTTGACTCACCCTGAGAATTTTCAAGCATTTATAGGGAAGGTCACCTCCGGGTGTCACTTTAATTCCAATTCGAGAGTGACTTAAGGCTCTGTGCTCTCCACCAAAATATTAACCCAGACATCCTTAGGCTTGTTATTACAGGATTAAGATAGACCTTTCACACCATTGTGGTTAGTCGCTACCTGCCAGCTACAAGGCTGTTCTTTTTATTCAACAGTCTGAATGCCCATCAGCAGGTTAACCAACCATGTTTCCTCTGTCCATTGACTGCTATGTAATATTGTTTCCACACTCCCCATTCCACAATTATCTTAAAATACATCAACCTGCAATGTTTGCTAATAATCCACATCAGACACTGGGTGAAGGCATTAGTAACTAGACCCTATACCGACTTGTGAATACATTTGAGTTCTCTGGAAGAAACATTCTGGCAGTGTCTCTGACCTTCTTTTTTACATCCCAGTTGAGTGTCCTCAAGGCTCTGAACTGATGGACACAGGTGGAGAATTGGGCTCATGCAAATCGTATTGCCTGGAGCACGAACCTGGTCTTCCATCCTTGGAGCCAGACTTGCTTGCCAAATGAGAGCCATTAGATTTTCTTTAGCCCCCCCCCCCCCCCCCCCCCAACCCCCAGCAGTTAAGCTCTAGGGTCTAACTTGCTACCTTCAATTTAAACGCACATATTCAAGTATACAATCAGAGTTTACCTTAAAACTTGAGCTTTCTGGGGTCTCTACAAATGGAGGTGCACCCCCCCCCCCCCACACACACACATGTAAGACCATCACAGTGAAAAGTAATGATGGGCAGAGCATACAATACAACACAAGAGATCACTCCAATAGTAATAGACCAGGGATCAACAACCTTTTTGAGACTGAGAGCTACTTCTTGCATGTTGATTAATGTGAAGTGCTACCAGCCTGATACACATTGAAATAACAAAATTGCCTCTACCTATAATTATGTTATTATTAGGGGTGTCAGGCGATACATTTTTTAAAATCATAATTAATTGCATGACTTTAATAGTTAACTCACAATTAATCGCTATTTTTATATCTGTTCTAAATGTGCAATACATTTTTTTTTAAGTTTACATTAAAAAAATAAACTAATAAATATGGCTGCATCTTTCAATCATTGATACAGTAATTTCATAGTAATTAATAAAATTGATTAAAAAATAAAAAATATGTACTGTACTGTAAAAAACGAGTGTGATATTGATTTGTGTTGAGGTCATTTTTCTGCCACTAGATAGCATAATTCCATTTGTAAGACGTTGGTGACAGCTTAGTGCATTTTTCTATCTAATCTTTAACATAAAGTAACCTGTGAAATTCTGCAAATTTTTAAAATTGTAAAATACAACTTGACCCCAGTCTCCACAAGTCTTTGCATTATTATTAAAATTATATCCCATCACGGGTGAGCTACTTTTAGAACAGGGCTGCGGGAATATCACATGGGGGCAACCCATGGAGTTTACCTAAGTGACATCAACTTTATAGTCCTGGCGTTCATAATGTTGAAGTCTGTCCCTGTAAAAATAAAATAACTCCCTTGTCTTTCTTAAAATAAAATAAAATAAATTAAGGGTGTCAAAATTATTGCGTTAATATCTTGTTAACTTAAAGTGCCTTTAACTGCACAATTGTTTTTAACACTTGATTAACAAACTGCCCCTTATTTGGAAAGCCTCTACTGACGGGAATTCCAGTCATGACGCAGCAGAAACGTCACGTCAAAATTACCCAATAGAAATGCACTGTACTACACTGGAGCTAAAACACACAATATTTAAAGGGCAGAATGTTAGCGGGGAGGAGCCATTTGGACTGTGTAGCACTACCGCCGGTTTCCCTGCTTTGAAAGAACGCACTCAGTTAGCTGTTAGCAACGAGCTAGGTTGCTCCAGCTCTCCAAGACGTGTCCGTGGCATTCTCAAACTCTGTGAGAGCCAAGAGCCGAATGGACGCCGTCTTGTCAGTTGGAGTGACTCCAAGCCACTTGTTCTTTAGATGTGAGGCGTATTTTATTCAGCAACTCCAGAAAATAGCTCTTAAGTGTAACACATATGCTACGTTCTGACCAACAGTCAGGGAGGCGTTTCCGGCGGCGCGATTGCATTGTATTCCATGGACTTTGCGCGGGGGGGCGACAGCCAATCGGTGTCGAGATAGTCCCCGTCACCAAATACATCACAGACAAAACACAGGAAGCGGTTGCAGAGCGTGTAGCATAGCAATGGAGGATAGCTTGATCGTCACGGTTTGCAGACACCCGGAGCTGTACAACACGGCGAGCTGCGTGTACCGGCACCGGGCCAAAAAGGAGATTGCTTGGAGGAAAAAGCGTGGAGGTTGGCTTATCTGGTGAGTTTGTTTGTTTAAGTGTTGAAGTGTGACGCAAGCTAGCAATACTACAATAAAGTTAGCACCACCTACCGGAACGGAAATCCCTTCTCTTCCTCCGTTGCGGCGCAGAGTGAAACAAATCCCATTGAGAACCCCGCGACCAAACACGCGCGAGACCAATCGGTCTGAACGTAGCAATAGTGTGATAGTCGTGCTCTTGGCTCGCTTGCAGCAGAGTGCCAGCGGCTCTGGCTTGCAGTAAAGCTGCGCTCTTAATATCAAAAGATCTTTTATGTTTCATTTCCGGTAAAGTTTTAAATTTTACAATGTGCATCCGTATTGAACTTAACAAAATAAAAGCAATCAACTTTGTGCAAAGGAGTCACTGTATCACAATTTAGCAGTAATAAATTAAATAACAATGCATATATTTTGGGGGACTGGGGTCAAGTTGTATTTTACAGTTTTTGAAATATGCAGAATTTCACAAGTTACTTAATGTTTTTTTTTTCAGTCCAAAAAGAAAAATGCACTTAGCTGTCACCATTGTCCTACAAATGTAGTGACAGAAAAATGAACACAAATCAATGTCACACTTGTTTTTTTTTGTTTTTCTGCAGTAGAGTACCTATTAAAAAATTTTTTTTAATTATAAATTGTTATGAAATTACTGATTTGACTAAAAAATTTGACCATGTTTCTATTAGGTTAACATTCCCACTTTTATGTTAAGAAGAGTATGAAAATATGTATTGTACACTTTATTATAAATGTAGATATAAATGGAGCTATAAAATGTGCGATTCATTTGCAATTAATCTTGAGTTAATTATTGAAATCATGCGATAAATTACGATTACAAATTTTAATCGACTGACACCTCTAAAATAAAACTCACAAAACTTAATCCTACGCTCAGTTTTGTACACCCTGCTGTTCTCTAGCTGCATGTTAACTACTACAGCATACTACTTGTGGTGTTTTAGATGATTGAAACATTAAAGGGATTACACCACGGAATTTTAAGCCCTTCCACAGTTAACTATAGGCATATAATGATTAAATCTTACCTTTGACACCATGGCGATGTAATTTTTTATGAAATATTAGGCATTTTGCGGGCTATTATTCTAATGCGGAAGTAAAACGCCCGATTCAGTAAAACCCCGCCTCTCCCCGTGTGGTTGCCCCGCCCCTCTTTTTCTCAGGTTGGGAGGGGCTGTTGCTTGGAGAACAGAATGACCTAGAATTTCTAATACAGGGGCGAATGGAAGAAAACACCACTTCGGTGATGGTTTTGGTGAGGAATGGCATTTTAACTAGAGCTGTCAAACGATTAAATATTTTAATCAGATTAATCACATCTTAGAATTTTGATTAATTACGATTAATCGCTTAATAAAAAAGGCTTTTTTCATCGACATTTTTTTTCCTGCCAAATTTGAAGAGCACCGGTTATGTGTTAATTCTTTTGACATTTAATTTTATGAGGACGTCTTCAACATTTTTGATCTACTGCACACGCTCATCCTCCTCTTTTTCTAATCAATGAATTACTTGCATTCTTTTGACATTTAATGTTATGAGGACGTCTTCAACATTTTTGATCTACAGCACACGCTCATCCTCCTCTTTGTCTAATCAATGAATTACTTGCATTCTTTTGACATTTAATGTTATGAGGACGTCTTCAACATTTTTGATCCACTGCACACGCTCATTTTCCTCTTTTTCTAATCAATTAATTACTTACATTCTTTTGACATTTAATGTTATGAGGACGTCTTCAACATTTTTGATCCACTGCACACGCTCATCCTCCTCTTTTTCTAATCAGTTAATTACTTGCGTAATTTAAAATGGAAAAAAATGATCCCAATATTTTGACATGAACAAATATTCTAAATGTGATAGGCAAACATTTATTAAATGCTTTACTTTAATGCATGAAATTATGTTTATTGCTCAAACACAACCTGTGCTACCTTAAACGTAGCCATCTGCTTTCACGCTAAAGGATAATCTATGGTCAAAATTAATAGTGCGATTAATCTGCGATAATTCATGATTAATGCGATCATTTTTTTTGTGATTAATCAATCAGTTAATGCTTTAACTTTGACAGCACTAATTTTAACATGGCTAAATGCTCCAAAAAGTAGATTTTTTCACATTGGGAAAAAAAAAACTTATAGAGAAGTGTAATTGGTGGTGGGTGGGTGCAAATAACGTGTCTCTCTGTTTTGTCTCATACTTAAATACGCTTTTTACTGAAACTCATACACTTTGAAAAAAATGCAACATTTTATTTTCAAAGTAAAATAATGAATTTTGGCCATGAATAAAAGACCCCCATATTGTTTTTATATGAACTCGGGTGTACTTCATGTTGATTTGGCTCTCATATAACCCCAGACCAGTATATAATAATGTAAGTTAATTATTACCTCTGCCAAGCACAAATGCAAGACACAGTTTTGTTCAGCATTGGATTTTTAAATTGAATTTACCAAATATGGTCCTGTATAAGCGCTTTCAATTTTTAATTCTCATTAGGGACTCACCATTTCTTGCATCTATAATAATATTATTTCATAATAGGATTACATGTTGCTGTTTTGATTGCTTTATCATTCACCCCAAGCCAGGACTGAAGGAGCTTTAATTTTACATCTATAATCTGGCACTTGAAACAAGTAAAATGGACAATTTCAGAAAGCAATGTTTTAGTAGCGCATAGTTGGAATGCTGATGCACGATTATGGGAGTAAGATTTGACACTACTAAATACAAAGATTTCTGCTGGACTGAGAGTTGTGTTAATCTCTGTGGAAATTATCATTATTAACAGCCTGAGGCAGTTGATAACTAACAATGGAGACCTGGGGAGAGTAAAGGGCTTTGGTAAATTCTATGCGTCTGGCTTTATAGAAACAATTTGGGGAAAGCCTTCCTTGATTGACAGCTAATCAGCCTGGGTGTTCCTGGATGTTCATTGTAAGTCTGCTGGGATAGACTTTTAGCCTACCAGTGATCTCGAACAAAACACATGGTATAGATAGTGGTGAATGGATGAATGGATTGCATTTTATCAAGAAACACAATGCAAGAAATCGTTTTTCATGTGCATTCTTACTCTACTCGAAACATTGTTTTCCCCATTATTTTTTTCAGGTCACAGTGTATAATTAAAGGTAGACAGATAAAACAGAATTTATGGTAACGTTATCATCTCTGTGATAGCATGTGAATAATGTTTATTTTTTTATTTTTTTTTAAATGACCAGTGAGAAGTATTTGACGTGTGATTTTTTGTTTATCTGATTGAACAGTACGCTGTTCGAAAATGTAAAGCAATGTGCCAAACCATCTGTTACTGGTGAAGGCGTTTAGCTCGTGTTAACAGCTTGTTTTTGCAACAGGGGTGCATGCTTCAGATAAAAATTCCTGACAGCTGCACATTCATTACATCTCCGACAGAGGTAAACATTTTTAACTAAGGGAGCAGAAACATGTTTTAGGCCATATGTTTATTTTCCAGTATACGTGTCTAGTTCTCAAGTGGTATACCAGAGACAGACAATTCCACCGTTTTCCCCTTTGAGTCTGGGTGTCATCCTTGACATCACGCTATCATATGAAGAAGCATGACATGGTCGACATGCTTCCATTTTTGCAATACTAATCACCTTTGTCCATGCCTCACTCCCTGTCCCACTGCCTTCCTTGTTCACAGCCTGGCCACTTCCTGGAACAAATATTGCAATTCACTTCATTTTGATCTCCCTAAGTTCCTCCATAAACACCAACCGCATCGGAATTCAGCTACTTGACTCATTACAAGAACCTCCTCCATTGCTCCAGTTTCACGGCAGCTCCACTGCCTACTGGTCAGCCTTTCAGAATACAAAATCCTTCTGTTGTTTTCAGCTTTCAGTCATCATCTTGACACCACTCCTGTCTCGCTTGCCCATCGTATCACTGTGGAGAGCAGACTATACTGTCGCTCTACTTCCCTTCTCTGGAACTCACTAATAATTTATGCAACAATCCCTGTCAAAGCCAACCTCGGAACATAGTTTTCAGGATGTTATACTTTCGTAGTCTTACTTTGACATTGATATTTCTTGTCTTCTTAATTAATTAATTTATTTATTTTTACAGTGGTTTTACTGTTTAATTGTACGGTTTCCTTGTGTGTTCTTTCAAAAACGACGATGATGATGAAGATTATTATTTTGCCCTTCACAATTGTCTTCAAGAGTAAAGATCAGGCAGACTAGGACAATTAAAATTATTTCCTTGAAAAAGTCTTAGCATGCGATAGAATAATGTCCAAAAATGTTTGTTTGAGACTCACTAAGAAACGGATGATAAGAAATAATCAGGGGAAACAGGTAATCTAACAAAGTTAAAAAAGCAAATTCTACTGCACTTTTAAATTGGTCCCCAGTGTTGTCTATTAGTTTTGCTAATGTGCTGCACGAATGCCCTTTAATTTGAAACTCGCGGTTGGAAGTATTTTAAAAGAGCTTATATAATTTGTAGTGTATAAATAATATATTACCATGGTAACATGGCTGCATTTTGTCTGAAAAAAACCCCCAACACAGCTGAATAATAAAAGGTAAGATTTTAGATGTGAGACGTGAGCAATAGTAATAATTTGGACTGAAGAGTTACGCACTGCCTCTAACTGCATAACAGCACTTAGCGACAGCTTAGCAACAGCAGCTTCATAATGATGTTTGTGGAATATAAACGTATGAGCAATTTAAAGATCTTAAAACCTGGCTAAGCACTGTCACTAGGTGTTTCTGAGCAGCTACTAACAGTGCTTGCTCAGCAGGCAGGCCTATCAGTAACAAAAGTCCATATTCATAAACATATCAAATCATTATAACATCGCTGATATGTGAAAAACATTTATGTCCATTCCTTTTTTTATTATTTTTTAAACATTTTTATGTTTTTGGGATGAAATTGAATGCAGCCATCCCAAAAAGTGTTTTTCACATAGCAGCGACGATATGCCAAACTGAAACAAACGGCAGATAATTTGTCTGATGAGTTTGCCTTGTTCACATTCACCAGCACGGAATTAACTAATCACTTTACCTTTTAAGTGGTCTTACAGCGCTAGCTCAACTGTAGCTCAGTCGATAACTAATGACATGCTTCTCTTCTTCGATAGGAGGCATCCCGTTTATCCTGACCGGTGAACTGTTTGAGCAATCCTACAGGCCTTCCGCGTTCATGATTGCAGGCATTGTGAACTGGCTGGCCAACTTTGCAGTTGGCCTCTTGTTTCCTTTTATGCAGGTAAGTCACCCCCTCACTTTTGTGTGCCCGTACTTGGTAGAATTTAAAAAAAAATATTTTAGTGTATAGGTGCTGATTAAAGAAAAGTACACTCTACTATAGAGATAGGAAATGAGTTCCTAACACTACTTTGAGTGCAGCAGTACATACAGACTGGCCACTTCATAAGACAACCTATTCCTTCTATAGTACTTTGATGATTTGGTGGCATGGCTCAGGTGGTACAGTTGTTGTCTTCCAACCCATAGGTTGTGAGTTCAATCCCCGAATGTTGAAGTGTTTTTTGAGCAATATACTGAAGCCCCCTGATGCTGCATCATCAGTAGGTTAATGAAGACTTAGTGTGAAGTGCTTTAGGTGCCTTTTAACTCATTTACTCCCAGCCATTTTCACTGAAGCAACCCCCTTCGCTCCCGGCTGTTTTACTGGATTTTAACCGATTTTGCAAGGCCCACAGAATATTGTGTTCTATTGTTATAAAAACATGGAACTTATCAAAAGAAAGATTAGAGTATTTTCTTTTTATCAGGAAAAAAAAGTATATTTCTATCTGTTTCTGTTTTGCAGCATATAGCATTAGAATATAGCTCAGTTTCATCATTATTCACAAATCTGTTTAAAATAGTGCGAAAAGAGCTTTTTTCAATATAGCCCTGGTTGATCTCTTATACTCTGCTGTCACCTGCTGGCCGATTTTGTAATAACTACCGTTGCTTCAAGCATTCTCTTCAGTTCAGAGGCTGCATCTGCCTTCTGTATGCTCTAGTATAATAATAAAAAAGAAGAAGCATAAATACGTCTTTGGGAGCATGGTAATCTTTAAAATAGAACATATTTATGTTTTTGGGAGCAAATGAGTTGCTGTACAAATGAAAGTCCATTTAACAATGTTTTATGGTGTGTGGCACAAATTGGGTCAATTAATTATTAAATTAAACAATTGCTTGATTAACTAAATAGAGGAGACTCGAGTTTAGTACTTAGATTAAACTCGAGCTTGCCATTCGGAGCACCACATAATTTTTTGATTCTTTTTTTAAAATAGTTTTATCAGTAAATCGGCCAATCAGTCATTCAAAAAGATGTTGCATTTGAATAGTTTGAGTTCATTTTTCAGCTCAGAGGTTAATTTGACTTGTTAAATGACACGCGCACAGTACACAAACAGGTTCTAATTATGTGCACGTTTATTCTCTAATCTCATTGGGAACTTAAAAAAGCAAAACACCAACTAAGCTAATAGGAATGAGACAAGTAAGAACTTAGAAGGTCAAAATAAACAAAGGAATGTTTTAACAATGGTCAGGTCAACCCTGCTCTCTTTGCTAGTATATCTTATGACTGTATTTAGCGTATTGTAAGGCTTTGATAAGGTTCAATCAATCAACCCAGGAGTAACAGAATGTAACCTGTTGCTCTTTTACATGCACTAAGAACATTTCGATAAGGCCAAGTGAGGAAACGCCCACACACATTAAACACATTCAGAGTAATACATAGTGTTAACATTTTAGAATGGCCAACAAATAAAGTTTCATAGTGGATTGTTCTTTTTTTTTTAGATAAAAGATAAAAACACAATATATACACTAAACATATAAGTGTTTTACAACAACGCTGAACTATATTTACAATTTAATATTGTACTATTTGCTGAATTTTTATGATTGTGGGAAAAACAAAAAGAATTGCGGGTCGCGGCCGACAACACAACACCGGGCCATCCACTTAAATAAGCTTTCAGCCAGCCGCAGCACGGAGCCTCCCTCGGTACTCGCCCGGCCCATGGTCATGGCTCCAGCTTTGGGTATGGCAGCCAGTAAACCACATCCTATGCATGTTTAAAATACATTAGAAAAAAAACAGCAACTTTCCAGCGGTTCCATTGGATCCAATTTATTTTCAATGACCGTATGGTAGTTTAGCCTACCCACAATGCACCACGCCGCTACCCATAATGCACCGAAGCCGTCGAGATGCGCACTTCGCTTATTGGAGTCATGTCCCGCAAAATCAGTGCCCTAATAATAATAATGATGATAATTAAAAATAAAAAAATTAAAAATAAAATTTTTGAGACTACTATCAGCCGTAACCACAACAACAAGGCGTAACCACGGACTTTCATATGAATATTAAGTCTGTCTGAGTCGCTCACAAAAAGTCCCCTTTGCCTTCATGGCTGCCGGACTGTTGTAAACCACAGAACCGCTGAACCCCCATAGTTGTTTTTTTCGTTGTTGACCCACTTCTGCTCAACACTTAGAATCAAAAGACATTTCTCATTGAACCTACGCTGGCATAACTAGGATGTTGTGATGCCACAAAAAAAAAAAAAAGCGACCATCACACGGGCCTGTTTGTTAGAACTTATGTCGCTATCTTCACCTAGCCCGTCCAAAAATACACGTGTAGCAACTGCGTGCCAACGATGAGTTGTAGCTGGTCTGAGGACATGTACAAAAAATATGAATCAAAAACATTGTAGTATTTATCAGTAATATAATGAAAATGCTGTGAAATTTACCGCGATCTTCGCATAAAATGCTAGTCTGCAGCCCTGATATATGTGCTAGAAATGTGTAAACCACCATCAGTGAGTCTGCCTATAAGTGGGGCCCGCTGCATTGTCCCACATTGTCCCACATTGTCCCTCAGAAATGGCCGATAACGGTATCGTTCAAACTTAAAAAAAAAAAAACAGGTATTGGCACCAAAACCTTGTATCGGTAGTCACCCATCATAGTCAGGATGGTACCACCTCTGCCTCAATTTGAGCCACGAGAACATTAAATATTTTTCAAAGTTTACATTTACTTGCCTCCCAGTGAGATAGTGTGCTGAAAACAAATGAGTTGAGCCACTCTTTCCCAAAGCATGATGAGTGTAATTAAACTTCTATTAACACAAGCATGGATAATGCAAAATTTACCAGCAGCCTTGTTAACATGCAGGGATAAGATTGGATGACTTTATTAGCCTTGTAGATAGAGCAGAACTAACCTGACATCAATGAAAAACACAAGGCTGGGAGACTGCAGGTAATTAAAGAAGTTTATTGCTGGCTTTGGGTTGGTGGCAGGAAACTGAACTGAAGAGGAAGCCTTTTGTTTTAATATAGCAGTATTGAGTCCGCATTACAGCTTAACATGCTGCTGTGATTTACAATGAAGGTGAATTAAAAACTAAAACAGTACACATAAATGCATCATTTGTCTGGGATGCGATGTTAGTAGTTTCACAGAAACAATTTGAGATAGCACTGCATCTCTTCACTCGTCATACAGCCATGTGTAATGGATTATTAAAAACGGTCTTTATCGTTACTCAGAAGGGTGACAATAACTCATCACCCCCAAATATATATATATATATATATATATATATATATATATATATATATATATATACATACCTGTGCCCCTTGTGAAGTAATTTTCAGTCGACATATTCCACAAATGAAGTATTACTCCGAATGGGGTGCATAGAACATATTATCATAGACAATTTTTGACTTGACTTCTGCTTTAATAAGTAAAATCCTCATTTCAGACATTTCAGATTGCTAAAACCTAGTTTGATGATCTGAAACATTTAAGTGTGGTAAATCAAGAAAGGAACGTATATATTACTGCCGTTAGGCCGAAACATTGTACTTCCAAAATAGTCACTTTTCGGGAGACCCCAAAAACGACATCTTTGTTCAACCATTAAAATTGCATCATCAAAGAGTGCAAGCCATTTTCAACACTTTCGATTGGTCAATATTTTGTAAAATATAGTATTTTAGAGTATTTTGTAACAATTGTATAACACCCACACGTGTAGACTGACCAAAAGTATATTAATTTTACCAAATTTAGGCTTTTTTGGCATTGCTTCCATAGAAACCTTTTTCCAATTTTTTTATCCTCCACAAAATATTGATAAAATAAAAATAAATCACAATCAAAAAATTAACAAATTAATAATAAATCATAAAATAAATTAGGAAAAATGCATTAGTTGTTACAGTCAGGAAAATATGTCAATGATTATATGACTTTTAAAAGAGGTGCCCAAGTCTATTCGAATGTGCTCATGGAACCATTGAGGGAAAACCCAATTTTTTTCAAGTATGATGGAAAGCCTACCTCCTCCTTTTTTTTTTTTTTTTTTTTTTTTTACGAGATGAAAAAAAAAAGTTTTGAGTTATGGAATACGAGTCATTTGACCAACATGGTGGAAAAGGTGAGAACTGTCGGCATGGGTTTTGATGCAACTGAATGCAAGGGGCTGCCAAACAAAACCAGAAAAGGTTCTAATGCGCCAGTTTTTTTTAAATGGCAGCTGCCCCGTCTCCAAATATAGAGCCCCGATATTTCAGTTAAAAATAAGCATTTAATGGTCTGCTTGTACACTTAACTCATAACCAGCTTAGCAGGGTACCGGGGTGTGTGTGTGTGTGTATATATATATATATATATATATATATGGATAGGAAACATGATGGTGCCAAATGATGTTATTTTACATATAATAATTCATATTCGTCTGCTCCTACATTTCTTTATATTGGCTAAGAGACCACCAAAGTAGAATCTCTGAAAATTCACACTAGGTTAGAAAAGTGCTGTCCCGCTCTTCAACCACTTGTCGTAGTTGCTCGGCGACAAGAGCTGTGCTTAATGAAACAAGGCACAGGTAGCCAGATATGTACGTATTTTTCCAATTAAGAGCTTCTCGGAATTCTTAGATGGCACACTTCTCCTCTTAGTTGGCTCACATCAGCTAGAATATAAATGAAAGGTGTGGGCTTCCACTTTTATATCAAATTATTGGTCATATCTGAAAGATCTTAAAAATATTGAAAATACTGAACATTTTTTAAACAGAAATTTGACAGACCAACCTCATTTAGACCAGGCAAGGAGTGTCCCTTTTCTTGACGTCCCCCCCTCCTCAACCTGAAGGTTGTGGGTTTGATCACCAGTTCCAACACAGGCATGCTACGCACAGTGCCACAAATGTGTGAAAACGGCTTGATACTTCATTAAAATATATCATAATCATTGTGTGAATTGTTGAATGAGTTGAAAGTGTTTTGAATACCTTGAAGGTAGAAACATTCTATACAAGTAAACCACATTTACCATCTATGATTAGGCCACAGCTGAGACACATCTCATAATTAAGCAATCAGAATTTGGCAAGTTCACCTTCATTCCTTAATTATTCATTTACATAGACATTTAAAGGCGATTATATGCTTCGAGTGTGGGGTCAGGTCTAGAAAAAGGCAGTGCAGCAGTGCACAAACCAAGATCAATAAAGTCATACTTGGATGAGTACGACTCTTCCCACTGGACATGAGAAAGTTGCAAAGAAGTGATTGTTTATTACCACCCACTGTCCTGACACTTTTGTCAACACAGTGTATGTTGTTTACTTGCAGGCAAAAAGGTAGTGAGGAAATGTTATTTGCAGCAATATCTGCCACGTTAATGTCACGGATCAGAGCGAGTCAGGTCTGTGTGTACTGTTCAGAGGATTCACTCTAGATTGAGATTGTGAGATTGGTCCTTGTCTGGGCCTGTGGAACTGTATATCATTTTAGATTCTCTCACAAATGCGCTGGGTTGGAGTACATGGCTCACAGAGATTTGCCATGTACATCTGCTTGTCCCAGTGATTTATTAGAAACACCCTAAATCAACAATAAGTAGGTGCCTGTGAACCAGGAGCCTTTTCTTACCCTAGTAAACAAACAAACTTCCAGCCAACACTCTACATTTACTACTATATGGGAAGTTATTGTCTCATGCACTACTTTGAAGAGTTATTACTTTAAAATTTCATTTTAAGCAGTGTTAAGGACACAAAAACATATATTTAAAAAATGTAGGTCTGATGCACAAGAATTATACATATTCAGTGTTTAGCCATTTGTAAGGTTAAGGGGATTGCGTAATAGATGTGTCTAGCCCATTAATAATAATCAGGCTTGGGGAGTAACGGAATACATGTACCACCGTTACCTAAATTTTTTTTTAACTGGTGTATTCCCTTAAAGTTACAGGAAAAAACATGTAATTAGATTACAGGTACATTTATTAAAAAGGGATTACAATTTATATATATATATATTATATATATATATATATATATATATATATATAAATTGTAATCCCTTATATATATAAATTGTAATCCCTTATATATATATATATATATATATATATATATATATATATATATATATATATATATATATATATATATGAGAGAGAGACAGAGACAGAGACGATCTCAAAAATAGCTTGTGACACCGATCCATCCCACGTCTTTTCAATTGAGCTGCATGGGCGTCAGTGCGCAGACTTCCAGTCACATGAAGGACTCGTTTGAATGAGTAGCTACCGTATATCGTACCATTCAAAATTATCATTACCAGACCTAAATTATGCTGCATTTAACCGTAGGTCACATCTTATGTTGTTAGGTAGGAGTTAGCTAACGTTTTTTCGAGCTAGGAAACATTACAGTTGGGGGGCGGCCATTTTGCCACTTGCTGTTGACTGAAAATTACATCACAGTTGCTCAGGGCTCAGGTAACAACCAATCATCCGTTATTGGTCATTACCTGAGCCCCGAGCAACTGTGATGTCATTTTCAGTCAACCGCAAGTGGCAAAATGGCCGCCCACTGAGATGGATAAAAACCCGTGTGGATTTTGCTACTTAACTCATATTCCACAAAGGCAATATTAATCAAACTACCGTATTTAGACTATAGTGAGCCTTCTTACAGAAAATGTTTGCAGGCATGCTGGAAAGACCATGATGAATAATTCCTTAATGTTTTCCATCATTAATGTCACCTATAGCCTATCATGCACCCTCTTGAATGAAAAAACACCTCAGGTGGTGAAGTCATTCACCCATTCTTCTTGGTAAAAAGTCTCCAGATCCTGTAAATTCTTTATCATCTCATTTTCACCTTTGCTTGTTGTTGTGAGAGTGATTTGAGTTTCTGAGACATAACAACTCAAATTATTAAAACTTGAAAGATGAACACATTGAGAAAAATCCATTCTATTTTATTTTCAGTGCGAGTGAAAGTCGTGACAAATCAATGTGTTGTCTGCCTATGTTCTCGGTTGCACCCGCAGATGAAACTAATTTTAGCCTTTAAGTCAGTCACAGCAGTGTGTCATCTGTTGACGCAAGACCAGATCACTAATACAAGCTCCGACCAATGAACAGATGTGGTGATTCTTTCCTTGTTGTGCGTGTCTCTCATAAAAAAAGAAAGAAAAGGTAACATTAAAATATGTGTACGGGGAGAAATATGCTCCTGAAGAATATTTAAAAAATATATTTTTTCTTGTCTGTGTTAGTTTCTAATAAGAAGAGTGATGTGACAATAACAATGAAGGATACTTCACTGAAATGTTGACAGCTGACGTCACCCAGTGGAGAAAATGGATGAGTGTGCAATTAGACAGATAATACAGCCATATAGCAAAGATAAAGTGATTCCTCATACAATTGCATGAGGGGACAAGTGTGAGAGAAAACATGACCAAGGTGAGGAATGGCTTTAGGCGTGAGGGAGTGGTGCAAGGTTATTTTTGGTTCGTCAAATTTTGCATGGTCAGACACCCAGATCACATCTGAAACCAAATCTGACCTCTGATGTGACACCTGCACTTTGCTGAATCAGCATTTTTTTCACCTCCATAAAAGTTACATGCTGAATGAACTCTCTCAATGCCCGCTGCTCGTTTAGCAGAGACTGATAAAGTGATTCATTCATAACAAACACTGTATCCCTAATATACTTTACTGAAAGTAGGGGTGTGAATTGCCTAGTAGCTTGCGATACGATCTGTATCACGATTCATGGGTCACGATTCGATTTGATAACGATTAATCCCTATACGAATCTATAAGTAAATTATTGCGATTTAAAAAAAAATACTAATCAGTAAACTTGTACATATACACTGTAAGATTTGTATGAAAATCTACTTCAGGCTTATATCTGTGGTCCACCGTATTTAACAAACAGGTTGCAATCTGTTTCATGTTTAAATAGCATTGAAATCAAATTTTAAGGCTTAATGTTCCATTAATATAACATTCGTCCATGCTTAAAATGTGAATCCTAATTCTAATTAAGACATTTTGTTGAATATTTCCATCAAAAATGTAGCTTTAAAATTCGATTCGGCTGCATATTGAATCGATGCGAGAATTGTGCGCTGTAATATCGCGATATATTGCCGAATCGATTTTTTTTTTAACACCCCTACAACCAAGTATTATTACACTGGAAATTTTCCTAATCAAAATGGCCAAAGATGAACAGTTAATCGTATTTAAACAGAGGTAATGGTAAATGTTTCTGGAGCTTTGGTACTGTAAATAATAGATTTTTTTCCATGTTGTATTCACTATTCAACATGTTGAAAAAAGAGAGACAGACCTATGAAGTAAATATACTTGTTTTGAATGATTTACTTTTCTAGTTGAGGCCTGAAACTGAATTGAGGAGGAATTTCATTAGTCAGGCAGTGAAATTTCAAATAACTTGACAGTGGTTTTATTTGATTGAATTGTTGTGTATCCAAACAAAATTAAGACTTTTGGTTTGACATGCACTCCAAATACATACATCAGGAGTCAGGACCAGTATCTTATTTACATTTTTGGCATGCAGTTAGTTATACACTACCTTAAAACACCACTCAGTTATGCAGTTCAACACAACTGAAAACTATTAAAACATTTTACAAACAATAATGAATTCATTACTAATTTAAACCTCCCTAAAAGCCAATAGCAGAATTTTGGGATCTTTTCTCTCAGTAATAGAATCCATTACACACAAGTTGAAATATAAACACTGTCAATCATGTGCAAAACACATTTCACACTCAGTATTTTATCACTCATATCACCTCCAATGATTTTGCTGAGTGTGGTTCACCTACGAGGTTAATTTTGTATGTATGTAACATTTCACATGACAGAAATGTGAAACTTTGATCGTCAAAAAAAGCCCCATTGAAACATTACAATATTTTGTTCATATTGTGCATCAAGTGCATCTGTGCCCATAAATTGACAATATGAGCACAACAGTACATGTACCGAAGCTAAACGTGGCTTAATGACACAAGAATGCTATGAATAGTTACCTGCTTTCACATGCACATCTCTACTCAAGTCCTCTTCAACCTCTGAAAATATCAAAACAATTGCTACAGTATTTTGGATTTTATGGGCATGAAGCCTTTTTTTCACGCTGCATACTGCTCAGGGTCACAGTATATACGCATGTATGTGTTCATGGATATGTGTGTGTGTCTATATGTATTTGTGTATAAGTATATGCGTTGTATGTATAGTGTAAATATATATATATATATATATATATATATATATATATATATATACAAGGTTTGAAATAAGCGTTTTCACATCGCAGTTTGCATGTCAAAATTAGTAATTTGCGCCTCTTTAATGTGCATTGTGTGGCAAAACTGAGAGTCAAAAAGACAAAAAGTAGTAATGTTTGTTGGTCTTGAATGAAACCGTGCCAGCAAGTGGTTGTCAATTATTAATTGTCAGAGACTACTAATTGACAACTGAACCAATTGTTCATTCCTTATATATATACACACACATACTTCAACATTTCATAGAGCATTTCCTATTTTGACACTTTATTATTGCTACAAAAGAAGCCAATTCGAAAATGTCGGTCATTACAAAAGCTGCCATATGTGAGTGTTAGCAGCTTGCAGCTCAATACAAAAAAATAAATAAATAGCGTAATGAGAGTCTACATGGACACTGAATCAATGTTCATTTGTCTTGTGAATGCACAGATGGGATTGCATCCCTTAATCCCTTATGCTACCTTGCAATTATAGGAGTTTATATGAGATTAGTAGAATGTGTGCAGAACACAGGTCCCATGGACATAAGACCACAGGACAATAAATCACAGCTTCTTCAACTCCAACATATACATTTTTATCAGAGCTATACTGTAATTTGCCAACTTTCCCACTAGGTGAAGCAACCCCTGTAACCTGTGTGCTTTCATTCATAATGTATTGGTATTCTTGCAGAAATCATATGTTGTCTAATTTACATGCACAAGTTTATCGGGGCAGACAACAAGAATAATACGGTTTATCATAAACATCAATTTAATAAAGTGCACAAATGTCATAAGAAATCGTAGGATGTTCATCGGGATACATCTACAGTATGACCTTGTATGTATTGTTTTCTTTGTTTTCGATAAACATAACATAAATACAGCATATCTGATCTGATCTGATCTAATTCCGTGTACATCATCAAGGTTTATTTTAAATAGATGAATAGCAAATATAATTTGCAGATTATTTCACAGCCTCATTATAAGGACATCATTCAAATGTGGCTGTATCTATCTATTCATCTATTCAAGTCTGATTCCTATTTTCTATGAATGCAGAATAATTAGCCGTCATCCTCATTATGTGTGACAATTGTAGGTATTTGTGTCCCTAATGATTGTACTGCACGATCTCTGATCCATAACTGTGATTCTCAGCGACTGTGCGTCTCCCAATTATCATGCTCTGAGGATGTGACAGGAACGCAATAATCCATAAAACCCCCTAAACAGCCCAGTGCGGATATTTGCAGTGATGCTCCTGTCATCTGCTGTACCGTTTTTCATTTCAGTCTTTCATGCACCACAGCCGTTGTCCTTCAGTCGGCTTCCACTGGGACGCGGCAAATCTATAAAAGCCCTCTCACGTGCATATAATCCCTTGCAGTGACTGACAGCGTACACCTCAAACACAGATTAGGACTAAGTGCTGCCCCAGAAACCAAATAGTTTGACCGCCCACGATGGGCATTTAGAAGAGCAAATATGTTTGTATTCGTCCCGCAGGGATTGAAAGGACCTCCTGTGAGTCCTATCCAGTTCTATCCTGTCAGGTTTCATCTTGTTCTGTCCCGCCCTGCACATGCTGTCCTAGACAGTCGGCTTCTACTTTCCCCTGTGCTGTCCTATCCGCTTACACACAGATGGGTCTGTACCTCATTGTTTGCAGACGCGACCCCACACTGCACTCAGTCCTCTCTATCAGATATTGTCACATGGGTCCACACAATCCGAGTGGGGGTAAAGTTGTCCTGTGTGAAAATGACTCATCACTCAGAACAGCTGGGAGAGAAAGGCAGAATTTTTTTTCACGTCTAACTTTGCAGATGAGCATTACATCATAGAGGCCACATGAAAAGTGGGTCAGGCCCTTCGCACGATGTTTTTTAGTGCTCTTATGAAATTCACTCAACATGGCAAAAATGTGTCAGAGGCTAACAGCCGGGGTGATATAACAGCACAAACAGTAAATAGTACTCCATTGTGGCTGTGGCTATTTTGGACGTCATTATTTAGAGCAGGTGCGTGCATAGTATTGCAATCATGTTGTTTCCTGCCGTTCAGTGTCAGACACTTTTTAATCACAAAATTCTCACAGAAGTCAAATATGTCAGAAGGTTAGCTTTCATTTTTGAATGTGTTTATCACCAGCCGAAAAGATGCTTCAGTAATTAATTAATTATGAACGTGTCTAAATTGTTAATTAATTGTGAGGAACGATACCAGGTATGGCTATCAAGCCTTATTTCATATTCACTATGGTGGCCAATACCAGTATCGGCAGACATTTTATGATCAGAAGCTAGAAATTAGAAGAATAGAAACTTGCCATTCATTAATTTCATGTAATTTTAAGGGAAATGCAATATTGGTAATGGTATACATGGTCTTTCTTTAAAATCATCTGCCATTGTACTCAAATAATAATAATAATAATTTTTACCACGTACCGACACCGCAAAAATACTTGCGGTGATCGGTACTTGGTATCGGCTTTTGGTGACTACTCAAGAGTTGAGTCTGGGGGGAAAAAAGTGGTATTAAGCATCCCTATTAATATAGGTTCATTACAGTGGTTCTTAACATGGGTTCTTTCGAACCCCGAGGGTTCAGTGAGTCAGTCGCAGGGGTTCGGCAGAGGTCAAGACACCACCCCGACTCAAATGATTTGTGATGATACACTCTGCTTGGCTATCATTAGTTGGGTTTCCGTCCACCCATTTTTATACGAATTTTCAAGAAATGCGAAAATACAACTGAATGGAAACGCTAGAAATTTGAAAAAGGGCCCAAAATTCGCTAAAAGATTTTTACGCTTAGAGGGTGTAGATTTTGAAGCATACTGAGAAAAGGAAAATGCTAATTTTGGCTATGGAAACACATTTTGCGAATAACCGCTGGCAAGACCGGATACACGTCGCACATTTTGACCGGATATTACGGCACACGTACGTTTGTAGTCCCAAAGCAATGTCGGACGATAAAGTAAGGTATATTTAGGGTGACGACAAAACAGAAATCAATTAAAATTAAATTGGAATTAAAGAAGCGAATATTACGGCAGCAAAGAAACTCTACGGTTTATCAAGAATTACAAAAGAAAACTCATACGACCTCATCGCACGGCGCAGTCACTTCCTGGTCTTCTTCCTCTTCTTTTAAATTATTGGTGGATCACATCTCTTTGAGCTATACCGCTACCTACAGCGGCGGAGTCCCCACCCAATATTCACAAAAGAAGAACAGATGGAAACGGGCATAAGTGGTATGTCCGTTTTGCGCATTTTTAGTAAATTCAAAACAATTGGATGGAAACCTGACTATTGGCTGCAGCTGATCACGCTACATTGCTTGACCTATCTGTGCTGCAGGAAATTTGGTGCACTCAGTAGTAGACTTGTGACTGTTGTGATGGTAGGTCATGTGATTTCTTTATTATTGTAATCACTTCATACTAAATATGTCGAGCAAAAAAGAAAGTGGTCGGACGAATATGTGTCATATGAATTTTCATGCGTAACGGAATGTATGGTGTTCCATAGGGTTCAATTCTGGGGCCTCTGCTGTGGCCATTGTATCTGCTGCACTTGGTTTCCATCTTAAGAAACAGTGGTGGCTATTTTAAAGTGTTCAATAAATATAGAGTCGAGTTGAGTGATAACTGCATGATTTGCAATGCTAAGTTGAGCAATTCTTGTCCAACTCAACTAGCTATCTAGCAAAACGAAAGCAACACTGCGTGGAGATGGGGTATACAAGAACACAACACTTTCTAAATTCAAGGTGAAGACAGCCACATTTGATGAAAAGGCTACGCTCCCCGTTCATTTTGTTCACCAGTAAACAAGATTAAGAACCACTGCTTTACTCATTTTTTAGGGCTTAAATTTTCACCTGTGAGTAATTGATAATTGAAATATAACCGAATTTGTCTTAATGCTTTCTTTTGTGTTTTATGTAGGAGTCCCTGGAGGCGTTTGCCTTCCTGGTGTTTGTGGGGGTCTGTGTCGTGGCAGCAATCTACCTCTTTTTCATCCTCCCTGAAACCAAAAACAAAACGTTCATGGACATAAGCCAGAGTTTTGCCAAGATCAACAAAGTCCCGGTTACCTCCACAAGCCATGAAATGAAACTGGTTCTGTGTACTGAGCAGGAGAAGAACGGAAAAGCACAGAGTGGCTTTAAGATGGAGAGTTCCTTTTAAATCAGCAGTAATTGTCTTAAGATTCACCATAACGTTATTTTTTTATATAGATTTATCTTGTGATAAAGAAAAATGTGTCTAAATTAAATGTATAACATACCACTTCTTTTTTTAGAAGCAAGATTGGTACATTTTCACACTGTACATCTCAGAGCAATGTAGATAATCCAGTCCAAGTTTTTATATTTCAGTGACCATTGTGGGGTTTGTGTGCACTCTAAAAAGAGAATTGTTGAACCAATAATTTATGATTGCAAATTGAAAAGTGATCCAAAGTTAATAAATTAAGTTAAATTAATATATTATTTATATATTTATATTTATATATAATATATAAATAAGTTAAACTCATTAATCAAACTTGACATTGTTAACAGTCTTCTGCCCAGATTTAATTATAACTGTTTTGATATAGTTATAACTGTTTAGATTTAGTCATAACTGCTTTAATTTCCTCAATAAAGCTTGGTGAAGTGTTTTAATAATGTGACGGAATGTCTGAAGATTCTTCCTTCCTCTTCACACGCAATTTGCCATTTGTTTGGGGGAGCAAATGTGTTAAAAAGGATTCCTTTGTAAGTTTTATTTGCTACAAGGTGCCATTTTGTCTGAGACCTACTATATTTCCACATCAATCGGCCATCTGTCAATGTGTATTGAGTGCTGTCTGTCTTGGGAGAGGGGGCAGGGGTGGGGCTAAAGGGCAGGGCTGGTGATAGAGGGGAGGGGTTTGGGGGGACCGCTTTCTGATAGTATAAGACAAATGCAATTGTGAGGAATCGACACACTGGCAAGAGGAACTGCAGCGTTTTGTCTGTAAACTTTTCTGTGTCCAGAAATTTCTGTAAAATAAATCCTTCGAAGGACCTGTTCACTGATCTCCAGTCTGTATTCAGAAAATCAACATTCTCATTACCCGGAATAACACGAACACGCGGAAAACAAAAGGATCGTTTTCCAACAATATATTCACTTTGGATTAACTTAATTAAATTGTGTGTTACCAATTGAAGCATTTTTTTTTTAAATTGGTCAACAATTCAATTTGTAATCTTAAATTATTTCAACAATTCACTTTTTAGAGTGTGTGTGTGTTGTAACGCGCGCGAGCTGATCGGCCGTGGATGGCGCAGCGGGACAGAAAAACAACAACAGGAGAGTAACAAAAGGATTAGCAGTCCACGGATTCACTTTACTATTAAGAAAGAAAAACAAAGGGCTCGGCGCCACCACACGTTACATTAACCGTAGCTTCCACAGCATAAAAAAAAAAAAAAACATTCACCGCCAAAAATGAAGAAGTGCTACACACAAAAACAAAGAAGCGCCACGCCGTGGTATGAGTGGTGGGAGTAAAAACAAAACGAAAAAAAAACACCATAGCTCTGACAGGCATAGTTGTGGGTGCCTCTCTAAAACCCAAAAGGCGTTTTTGCTACCTGGTGCGCGCTGATGAAGGAAGTGATCTGGACAGAAGCAGACAAGCGTGGAATAAGGAAGCGGATACAGTTTGCCCCACAGTACGATCTGATGTCTTCAGTATTTATACATTTACTAGCTATGAGATTAAAACACATATCGACACAGACAGACAGCTATACGTGTGAGCAATAAAAAGGGTTTTAAGTGGTACTTGTTTTGTTGGAGTAATTTTCCTCATTCTTCCCTATCAGCCACTTTACTGCTAGCCTGCTCTTGTGTTTTCCTTCTGCCTTCCACATCCCTGTTGTCCTTGTTGACATTGATCATGCTGTCAATGCCACAGATTTCTTTTCAGTTTCTGCTTGCCTTGAGTTGTGCTTTATGCACTCATACCACAAATGACTGTTACTTAGAAAGGGGAGATAATCTTAAAGTGAAACAAACATTAGGGGAGACAAGCTATAGGGAGGCCTCTCAGCTTGTTAAGGGTTTTCAAGCGTTATTAGCATTACTCGTGATAATCTGTAATATTTCAAGATGAAAGGATTAGTTTTGTTCATGAATCAAATCCTCAAACTACCCAACATCCATAACCCGGTTCCAGACCTCATCGCCTGAGCAAACAATTGGTGAGTCAAATGCATTGAAGCCCTGCTGAGACCTGCACTTGTCTTTGAATTAAGAACATGAACATTTTTGAAAAATGGCGCAAACAAACATGAAACATAATTTCAAATGAAAAAGTATCTACAGTGTCTCTACGCATGCATCTAAAGTTTGGAGAATGGAAAACAATTGTATGAAAAAATACTGTATTCATGTCAAGACTGTAATTCTTTTTTTCTCAACTATTTCAAACATTTAAAATGACAATAAAACAAAAAAGCATAATGTCACAATTGTGTCAAAAACAAATAAACATAGACATTTAAGTTATCCCACAAAACAAGCATGAAATATAACCACTCGGCAGCGCAGTGGTGCTCACTATTTTTTAACAAGTAAAAAAAAATGAAAACGAAAATTAACAAGTGGACGGTATGTGCTGCTTTTAAGACCCCCTTTTTCTTTTATTACTCAGTTCCTTAGACCTCAATATTAGATTTAGCAGAGTCATCTTTTGTTGAATTACAGTTATAATTCTTTAATAAAAAAATATGTATACATGTTTCCTCCTGTATGTAAACATTAAGCATATGTCTGAAGTCCTCTTGTTTGTGTTTAACAAATTGAAAACATCATAAATCATGCTGTTTCTACTAAGTACTGTCTTAAATGTTCTCCAATTTTGATACTGTAAATGAATAGGATCGTATGCCGAGAAACGTTTCTTGGGAGGAGTAATATGGCGGCCTCGTGGCTTCAAAAGTCTTGGCCTATCGACTATAAGCGAAGTGCACATCTCGGCAGCGCGGTAAATTATGGATAGGCCGGCTGGTAGCCTACTACTAACTTGTCATTGAAAACTAATGGAGTCTAACGGGGGAAGCGCTGATTTGGACCATTTCAACTGTTGGAAAGTTGATGTTTTTTATTTTATCTATTTTAAACATGAATAGCAAGTCGTTACTGACTACCCTCTGCCGGGACACGACAGTTGAGCCTATTTAAGTGCTTATTCTTCTTCTACGCTGTCCGTTGACTCCCTGTGGCTGCGCTGCAGCACCACTCCAGACTTGGCATGTACATTACAGCCGTTAAACGTCCTCAGCATCTTCTTCTGGACAAACACATGTCTTGAAACGTTTCTGTGTGCACAAGATTTTCTTGAGGAACGAAACAGGCTTTGCTTCCCTGTGAACAGGGCCTTAAGCAACCGGCTGATTTCAGTGCTTATTATTTGATTGCACTTTACCGGGAGTTGGACCGAAGACACAACACCGGGACACGACCAAGAGACGGGTAGGAGCTTTCTTCACTGAAGGGGTCAATTAGTGCTAAAAGCAGGTTAATTAGTTCGTTTGGTTACACGTACGTCCGCTAGCAAGCTTGGTGATGCTTCTGTCTGTTCCCTTGCTTTCAGGAAATTGACTAAATAAATGTGTTAAAAAATATATATTTTAGCCTCTTATACATCCATTTGGATCTTTCTTTTCTGTCTTGAAGTTGGGAAGAGTGAACGGAAGTTTACAAGCGTACACTTCTGTCTTCTCAAGCATTGCAATGGTGTTTTTTTGCCGATAAACTCCAGTAGGACAGTTAAGAATGGCACTAAGTGCACCTGTCGTTTTGCCACTTAAGGCTGAAAGTCGTTTAAACAATTCTTGCAAGCTTTAAGGTGTGCAGTTACGCAAACACTTTCAGCACTCCATTCGGCGCCATTCAAATGACGGCTTTGTTTGGTAGCAATTTTTTTTTTTTTACTTGATTTTCACGCATGCGCAAACGTGATGTGAAACAGACTTTGCTTCCCTGTGAACAGGGCCTTAAGCAACCGGCTGATTTCATGCAGGTGTGTGCCCTGCTCTCCAGCAACAGTGCCTCGCCCTCCATCACTGCCCTGGGTGGGAGAGGGACAGGGAGTGTGGATCAATAATGAAAACAGTGAATACAAAATCATAACCACGACACCGTCGGATCACATCTCCATGTTGTCCATTAATCCCTGATAAATGTACTTCTTGTATCTAGTATTAACCCTGACGTATACAATTATTTGGCGACATAATGGCATATAAAGAATCTGAATTGTATACATCTATTTATTCAAATATTCTATTTACATATTTGTTTTGTTTTGTTACAGAGAAGTCTGTAAATTTAGATTTTTTTTTAAATCTCGAATGTGTGTTTAAATTCATCATGTACAAACGATAAACATGAGAAGCATAAGATTGAAGTTTACAGATCAACCAATTGCCTTTTTTTTCAGCATACAATATAGAACGTTACAAGTGGGCATTCAGTCAATATTGACGGAAAGTAAGGATGTCATGATATCAACAATTTTGTGATATTGCGATATTTAAATTGCCACGATATTGTCATCGTCATGTCAAGATATTAAAAGCAGCGCATCTGTTCAGAAGACAGGTTGGATTACATTTGTGCAGTTCCAGCCCCCTTTGCTGATTAGTTTATTAGTGCTGTTTAATTATAATTAGGCATGTTTTTGGCCAACTTTGCTTAAGACCCACGCTATGGCCAGATGAAGGGGAACGTAACACGTTTGTGTTGAGTTCTTATTATTATTACATTAGCAATAAACAATATTAAGTGTTATTCGTGATGGTAGATGGTTTATTGAGATTACCTGTATGTTACCTGTACTATTTAAACTTTATTTATAATTATGATCTCAGCTAATTAGCATTGTATAGATGTGACATTTACATGCAATTGCTAATGTTTTTTGTATTTGATTTTTGTTCTACAGAAACCACTCCCAAACACCAAAATTAAACCAAAAAGAAAATACCAGCAAAATATTTTTTCAACATCTCTGTCAAAAAACATGACTGTTCATTGTGAAATACATAGATAAACCATGATACTCTGTGCTGCTGACCCAAATAGGAGCCCATGACAATAAAATGACAGGCTAATCCTATTTTTTTGTCACTGCTGTTATTATGGACAAAATCACAATATTGTGCTTTTGTTTTAATAATAATAACAATTTTAATAGTTTATTTAAAAAAAGTCACTCATATACAAAAAAGTCAGTGAAGGGTTGAAGATCAAACCCAGAACCTTCAGGTTGGGGAGATGGCTACTCTACTACCTGGGCCTCCTAGTCACTGGTGTCAAGTGGAATCCTCGTACCTCCAACACTGGTCTTTTGGAGACACCACTAATATACGAACACATAGGAGGAGCAGCATGGTTCAGGTGGTAGAGTGGCTGTCTACCAACCTGAAGGTTGTGAGGCTGCTCCTAACTGAAAAATATTTGTCTGAACACAAGAAGTCAACTGGCCCTGAAGCAGGTTGCGTTCTTGCCCCTTCTTTATTGGCTACTTCAGACACCCCTAGGCACAATTTGAGTCAGAAAATGTGTCTGGGGTTTTTGATGCTTGTGTTGATTTACACAGTTGTTTGTTACAAAAGTGCTCAAGACACCAAGAGGAAGCTGGTGAATTTGCTTCAATGAGTTTTCCCCTCTGATTCTTTTGTTACGTTTATATTCAATGACAGGCCTTTCAACGTGGCAAATCTACAGGTTGATGGCAGCTAAACTAACCTGTCTGTCTTCACCTGGTAAGTAACTTTACAGGTTTGGATGCAAAATTCAAGAATATGTACTAGCCTGCCTGACTTATTGTACAGTACACAACATTATACAATGTCACAACACAGCGTAATGAATCTTCATGCGTCATTTACCAGCACTATACCTCTAAACAGCAGGTGCAATTTTCCTCTTCAAAGACCGGATTGACCTCTTGAGGTTTGAGAAATGTCACAGATGTGGCACCTCTCACCACTGCATTAGCGGGGGTTCAGACTCTAATGAGCCATTCAGGCTGGTGGGCATGTTGACAAAACAAGCAACTTGTATCCGTTCAACCAAAACTCAGAGCACATGAAGGGTCTGCTGCACACAATCATCACAGAGTAAGAATTCCCATTATGTGCCCTAAATTGCATTACACCTCGTATCTAAGATGGCAGCCAAGTGAGTTTCATGTTGAATGTATGAGCTCGTCCCCTGGTCCGTGTTTTTTTATGTTTGGTTTCCATTTTAAACCTAATGAATAGCTCTGTGCAAGCTAAATGTGTTGCTGACAAAATATGACGTCTAGTGCATCTATTCTCTTCAGAGCCTTTTGGATTGTTACCAAAAGGATCAACCATTCAACCATCCCAAATGCTTGATTTCAGCCTCCAACCGCCTGCTTACCCCTGCTGGAGTAACCTATTAAAAGTGATTAAGCAAGCATTATTAGGTACACCTGCAACATTTTTGGCTTTGGAATGTGGGAGCAAGCCAGACAGAATCTGACCATCCCTTTGTATAGCGCTTGTCCTCAGGCTTGTGGGTGAATTGGAGCCAAACCCCCTTTACTGGTCGCCAGACAATCACAGGCACATATTGACAAACAAGCACCCAAGATTATGACTATTTCTTATATCATTTTGGAATGTAATAGAATGTAGGGAAACTGGAGTGCTGAGAAGAAGAAGAAAAAAAGCCCACAAGCACGAGGAGCACATGCAAGCTCCTCACAAGGAAGAATGAACCTGTAGTCGCAGAGCTGTGAAGCTATTATTTCAACAGTTTCCATGAGAGAAAAAAAAACCTTCTTTGAAGTGGAGTAGGGCAGGGGGCCAAGAAAAAGCCGATTACATTTTGGTATAGATCCAGGAATATTACTTCATCTCCTGTGAATAATGCATGAAATAAAATAACACAATCGTAGCATATGCAAAAGGTGTATAGCTATGAAGGTGACCAAATTGGAAATTATCCAACCTAAAAATGTTCAGCTTCGCAATAGGTCTGCAAATTATCATTTGTGTTATGGTTTAAGTTGTCATTAATAAAGAACTGTAATTTTGTCATACTAAGAGCTACCTAATGACTAGAACAAAGGGATTAGAACATATTACTCCAATCCTAAAGGTTTTACACTTGCTCGCAGTCAGCTGTTAGAATCAACATTACCTCCTAAGGCCCAAGCTGTTTTTTACATGCATAGTGCTGTCCACGTATGTGGCCACTAAGCCTTAGGAGGTTAGTTCTGCGACTGGCACTGAATGGATTAGGTCCTGAAGACATTAAAGATAGGCTAATTGAACGTAATCTAGTAGGGCTCTGAGGTCTGCAGACTCGGGTCAATTAGTGGAGCCTGGAGTCCAAAGCAAACATGGTGAAGCAGCGTTTAGCTGCTATGCTGCACGTAAATGGAATAAAAAAAAATTCCCCAAAAAATCTTGTTCTTTTAGTAATTTTATGAACCTTTTTATTTATTTATAGTTTGCTTTTAAATGTCAATAACTGTTTTGTTTGTAAATGCTTTTAAATGTACTTTTAAATATGTGAATTATATTGTGGTAGATGTGATTGTGTATGAAATGTGCAAGATAAATAAAGCTTAAAAGCTGCCTTGCCTTGCCTAATGTTTTACCCCACTTGCGGTAATGTATGGTAGCCAATATAGCATATGCATTTTTCAGGTGTCTTTTGGCCAATAGGTGTACAAATGCACAAAGGTCAATGGGCTAAATCCAACTAATTAGTTATGAAGTACAAAGCTCTGTGAAAAGCTCGCTCTGGAGTGCTTTTCATATAATTGTATATTAGAAGTAATTAGAAATTTCCTATCCTGCATTAGAAGTCAAACTATAGAGTGTTTGTGAAAAATGTCTGTCATAATCCTGATTGCTTAATCAGATGAAGAGCAGCAGTGAGCATCTCAGGGACGCACAGTGGTGTGGTGTGTGGCTCACTCAGTATTCTTCATCATTCACAGGACACAGTCAGGGCATTGCAATTTCTGCCCTCACTCCCTGCCAAGGTTTTAGACCTGGAAAACATTCAGTTCAGCACCTGAAGAAAGGAAGGGGCTAGCTAAGCTAGGGTGGCGCAGATCTGATGATTAAACATTACCGGTATTCATTTTCAATGTATTTGAGTTGTTTGTGTTGTGGTGCAGAACTCTGTCTGAATGGACAAGTAAATGTTTAATGCAGTCTTGCAGTGCAATCTGTAGGCCAGTCTCTTAATTAGGTTTAATTCTCTAAGTGTGCGTGCTTGTAGATTGAGGGAGAAAGTACACAAAGAAGCCCCACAAGAGGGCAGGTAGAATGTGAAAACTTCACCAAAAAATCCCAAAGAAATGTCCCCATGAGGGTCGATGCAATAGCTACTTGTTTTGTGGCAATTGTGCTTATCACTTATTCACAGGGAGATCTCAAATAGCGGTACAAGATTTTGTATCTTGAGCCTTGGCAGAAAGCACAGTAGCTAAAAATGTAACCATATTGATATTTGTTCTATTTAAGGTAATATTAATTTATGGTGTGGTATTTTCAATTGATGTATATTTTAAATTATTCTGCATATTATTTTGGGGACTGGAGTTGAGAATTACTAGCTATAGCCAGTTGCTATAGCTAACTAGCGCTAGCTAAAACCAGTGGGGAGTGGTCATAAAAGGCTATTAATGTGGTGCACGCCCAAGCCGTTCAATAAAATCATTGAAAATATTTATCTGTCAGTGTCCTCTATTATACAATACCTTAGTTGAACTGCTTTGGTCTTAAATTCCTGTGTAAGTTGTCCTGTTTTCCTCGCGGAGAGGTGGAAAGCCGACAGATTGTTTCGCGCATGCGCAATGAGAATTCAAGTTATTTCCGAGAGGTTGTTTCTGTACGTGCGACTTTTGAATGACAAAAAAGCTGGCAGTAAAGCAGCTTATCTGGCAACACACATGCACATAATTGGCTTACTTGACTTGCTCTCCGGTAAACACTCAGTGGTTGAGAAGAGGACCGGCAAACGCCGGATTTTTACCCGGGATGGGAACCATCGCCTGCGGGGTACATTTTTGAAAATCCTTGGTGTCCTGGGGGTCTTTGCCATATCTCCCAAACCCTACGTCCTACTGGGGCCTTGCGTCCCGGAGATAGAGGACTGGCACAACTGACAAAAAACACAGTTCATGCTCATTAAGGAAAATAGACTCCCAGCCTGCAGATGAGCTAATTTAATGCCTGAGTGAGGTGTTGAGTGGAGACGTGTGAGCAAGGTGTTTATTGGAGCTGTTATAAGAGCATGATGAGTAGTTAGTGATGGTGGTGCTGTATATTTCTGATGCAGATTGCGCTGGTGGCCTCTGATTCATAAACCAAACAAATCATCTCATGTATAAGGACGGTAGAGCGTCAACTAACCTTGCTTTTGTCGCTTTATCTGCACGGCACCAAGTCCCTGCCTCGTACACCTGAGCCTTACTCACACTTTCATCTCAATAACAAACATCATGCAAGCAAGATGATGTTACAACAAACTCAGAAAAAAAAATCTTCCATGCCCTACTTGGTTTTCTTCTTTCGCTTTATTTTCACTAACATCACCACAGCCCTTTACAGCAGTTACTTAACAATAATTGGAGTGTTACATTTTCAGGGTTGCATTTTTCAGAGTTGATTTTAACCCCCAAAACATTTTCAGATTTAAATGGAGTCCAGAGTTGGTGTTATTTTACACAGTTGATGATCACATAGTGTTAGATGTGGATGTTGTACATACCAGTAATTAAACTAATTATCGTTTGGAGAGATAATGTAGCCTCTTTTTTTTTTTTTTGAAGAGCTCAGTATTGTTCATTCGGTAATGTCATCATCATTTCTCTTTTTTTATTTTTTATTTATTTTTTATTATTTTGTATGTGCGTGCGTGCGTGTGAGTGTGTGTGTATTCGTTAGTTCACCAAAAACCTATTAAAAATCCCATACCGTTCACCTAAACCGAAAACCTGTCAGGAGACCCGAGGAAGGACCAAAGAAAAGAAAGGAAAGTGAAATCCAGCACCGACCAGACACCACCCACCGGGCCACCAACCAGAGTCCTTCACCAACCCCAGAAACATCTAAATTCCAACAAAATCAGGGAGACCTCAAGAGACCAAAGGAGAGACTGAGGAAAGGAAGGAAGGACAGACAAAGCAGAGTGAGATCCACAGACACTAGCCTCCACCGCTTCAATGACCTGAGGAAGAAGCAGATTGTGTCTGAGTTTCGATAGATGCTGGTGTGGTGGATCTGGCATGCATGAAAATCTCCACCAAAGAGGGGAGCCGTCGACCCCTGCCAGGACAGAGCAAGCGTAACACCTCAGGACCCCCCAGGCCACGGCAGCGCCAAAGGACGACCCCCGGGCCCCGCCAGGGCCACTGGCCCGAGAGCAAACCCAGGAGCAGGAGCGCCCCCCAACCCAACGCAGCAGGACTGGGCACTGCAGGCCCGCCAAGCACACCACCGGTCCACAGCCCCCGCTCCCCCCACGACCCCCCCGCCCCCCTACCACCCCAACCTAGCCCCAGCCGCCCCCAGGCCCCCAAGCCCCCATACACCCCCCGCCCTCAGCAGTTACCACAGCCTCTTTTTTCAATGTCACGCATAGTTACATAGCCTTTTTGTACATTATTTTCTGACGTAATGGTGTTATTAAGAGTAGGATTAGGTCGCTTAAATACCCACTGAAGGCCCAGGTCAGAAAGTCACCGCCTACCACTGAAATCCTCTTGTAATACTCTGTCACGCTTGCTGAGGTGCAGCAGTGGTTGGCAGCACCATGTTCACTTCCTGTCCACTGAGGGAAACTGGGCAAAGTTGCAAAGCTACACTGGGCTGCCTCAGGCTTTGTGTGCATATATATGAAAACTAAACATTGAACCAGCATTACTTTGCACTTTTACTCTTCAAGGGTGGATATCACTGTAGGTCAGCATCATCTGATTTCTTGCACATGATTACTGCAGCTGCTGGGCTCATTAACACAGCTAAATGTTGTATTAGAGCTTGTAAACAGTCCATCATTCCATCCGTTTAGACCTGCACTTCTGTGTGACCTGTGGCTGATTGCTGTTTCCCCAAAGGAAACTGATTGACTGGCTCATTTTTTGACACACCTTTGTATTACCTTGAATTTGAATGTTGTAGTTCTTAAGATCAGTTTTGGTCTCGAGACCAGTCTCAAGACCACTTTTTAAGGGTCTTTGTCTTGTCTCAGAATCAAAGACATTTTTACTCTGTCTTGTCTCGGTCCTGGACAGGGCGGACTTGGGATTTTTTTTTAATTATTTTTATCTAGACCAGTCGAGACCAGACCAGTACTACTGGGATCAGTAAGAAAAAGAGAATGCAGAGTGGAACTTGCACATTTTATTGGCACGTTGAGAGGAAGCATAAAGAAAGGTAAAGTAACTGCTAAATTAACTACACTGGGACACACCCCATTGTTGGTTGGTTGGTTTATTGAACACATAAACATAGAAAAACATAAAACACATTACAAGTATAAAATCTAAGTTGAAGTAAAAACGAAAAACAGGAATAGGAAGAAAGAAAAGAGTTTACAATGAGCAAAAATAAGAACTTTTTCTCCCTCTATCGTTTTTTGATAGTATTCAGAGCTAGTAGCGGTCATTTTGTTCAGTTTTTTTTTATGTGTTTCTTCTTTGATATATACAGTCTCAACCATCATTAAGCTTTAAATTGGGCAATAATTGCTTTGCATGTTACTGTTTTCTTGTGAATCCAGCAGCTTCGTAGAGTTAGATCAGCAAGGTATAATCCCAGCAATATTCTGCCTCTTAATGTTTCTGTTGTTCAATTTATCACCAAGGAATCTGTTTTAATACTATAGTATACTTACATTTGAAATTCAGATCCTCATCAACTCTCACTCAAAAGACCTGAGCCCCCTCAGGATGAAGATCCTTCTCTGGTTCTTTCTCAGTGCATGCAAATTGCGGACCACTCCAACTCGTCATCCTTGTCTGCACCACCTTAATGTTCTGCCCCTGGATTTTGACAGAGATTGGTTGTCCCTGCGAATGGTGATTTCCTTTGTCTTGCCAGTTTTCAAAACTAAGCCCTTCCTCTTGCTCCAGTTACTCCATGCTTCCACAAGGTCTCTTCTTAGTCAAAGACCCAAGAACTGAAGGAGGGATCCACACCTTGGACGTATATATGAATGGACTATCACGAGGCCCCTTATGGCTGGAGCCGCAGAGCAGTCATCTTATGTTGCCACTGTTGCTCACAATTTCTGTTTTTTTCATTGAAAACACTTGGTGTGTTTCCATTACCCTCAGTTTTGCGCAAAAGGCAAGTTGCGCAAAAGCAAGCTGGTAATGGAAACACATGATTTTATTTTTAAAACTCTCAAATATCGCAAAAAAGTTTTTTTCGCTCTCATGAGGTGGTTTGTGAGACATGTCGAAATAGAAGTATTTGGCAAAAGTGTAATGGAAACACTTTTTCCGCAATCCCTGTAGTCATGTGACCCCCACCTGGTCACGGAGGAAAGGAAGTAGGAAGTACGGGGCCTCTCGCTTTTGTGTCAGAGCTGCCTCCCGAGGGGATAACAAGTCTGTTTAAGTACAAAGCGATTTAGCTATAGAGCCAAGTTCCATGTACGCTCCTTATCGTTGCATGAGAAATGTCCATTCCCCCAGGGCAACGAGCATACGTCACACATCGTCGTTGAAATCTGTTCTATCCGTCCACACCATAACCCGAGTTATAAGCACGCGCACACACCCAACACCAACACCAAATGCCCGAACCCACCTGATGAGAGGAGAGAGATGTTTTTAAAGTTATCTTAACAACGTCGGGCGTCCGTCTTCCGTAAACATCATGAGCACCTCCTACGGAACTGCAAGATCCTGCGAGACGGGACATTACGAGAATTGCGCCTCAGAAGCGAAACGCTCTTCAATGGAAACACCTACAAGTCGAAGTTGTCCGAATAGTACAATATTGCTTTTATTTTTGTGAAAAAACTGTAATGGAAACGGGGCGACACGGTGGAAGACTGGTTAGCACGTTCGCCTCCCAGTGCACAGGACGTTAGATCGAGTCTGGGCATCGTCCTTCCTGGGTGGAGTTTGCATGTTCTCCCCGTGTTTGCGTGGGTTTCCTCCGAGTACTCCGGTTTCCTCCCACATTCCAAAGACATGCATGGCAGGTTAATCGAACACTCCAAATTGTCCACAGGTGTGAGTGTGGATGGTTGTTCGTCTCTGTGTGCCCTGTGATTGGCTGGCAACCAGTTCAGGGTGTACCCCGCCTACTGCCCGAAGCCAGCTGGGATAGGCTCCAGCGCCCCCCACGACCCTTGTGAGGAAAAGCGGTTGAGAAAATAGATGGATGGATATAATGGAAACGTAGCTACTGTTATCAGTGCGTGTCTATATTAGAATCCCTGTATAGAGTAAAGAGCTTCTGAAAGCATGAACTTCACTGTTTGTATCAACCATTCAGAGTACATTATCTCAGTATCGTGAAATGTGACTGACAGAAGTTAGTTTTACATTAAATTTGGGCCAAGCCAGTGGCAAATGATGGCCGCGGGTGGGGTTGCTTCTCCCAAGCATTGTTGGTCCATTCAAGTAAACGTCCATCATCCACACCCATCTAATTAACATTCTCTATTAGTAATACTGTAGAGGTCAGATGGTATTAAAAGCACATGAAAAGTCAAAGAATGTGATCTTCACTTGACACCCCGGCTTATCCAGAGAGGAGTATGCCTCATAGAGCCAACAAAGCATAGCATCATCCACTCCAAAACCTTCACAGTACCCAAACTGGACAGGGTCCATTAGCATGATTGGTCTATGGTCTTAGGTGGCAGAGAATCAAGGTCTTCATAATATATGAAGTGAAGAAGTCATTTAACTCAATAGTTTTCAGTACTGGCCTGAGACATGAGCTCTTCCATTGCACTGGGATCTCCACTGCCTGCAGGCTCAAGTTAAAGAGAACCTGGAGCGGCTCAGCCACTTGGTAGAGACTTTCAGTATACTGGTTCACACGTTATCTGGGTCAGCTGCCTTCCATCAAAGACGCTTCCTAAGCTTCGCTCTCAACTCCTCTATTAAGGTGAAACAGGTAACAAGAAACAAATAATGACTTTGCAGTAGAAGAGCTGCTGTAGACAGTGAGGAAGATGTGATGTAGGCTGCTGCCATGGAGGAGAGGGAGGGGGCTGCTGAGGCAGGGGTGACATGAGCAGGTTGGAGCTGAGTAGAACCTAATAAAGAAGTGGTTGAACTTGGTGGCCTTCTACGAGACATCACCTAAAGAAGCCTGGCCGTTCAGCTTGTAGCCGTATTTTATCTCCGTTGCCCTCCACACCTCTTTGGTGTTATTATTCTGCAGCATCCTCCCCACTTTCTTCTGTCTCAAACTTCTATCTTAAGCTCCTGTCGCACTTGTTTGCGTCTTACTCAAAATCCCCACTACCTTCCTGAATGCTGCTTTTTGTCTGATTGAGGAGCCTTTTGATGTCACAGGTGATTCAGGGGATTATTGTTTGGAAAGCACAGCATAGTCCTCATTGATACCACCACATCCCGGCAGAAGGTCATTGTAGCCAGCGAAATAATCAACTTTCCTGTCAATGTCTGTGTCCCTCATGTTCCCCTCAGTGTTCTGCAGTACGCCCCATAGTGCTGTGCCTTCATAGTAGGCCTCCACTTAATGGTCATAAATATTGTTGATGTCATTGAGGCTGTTGGCCATTAATACAAACTAAATGTTGTTGCGGGTCTAGGTCTACAACTTGTGCAGTCATTTCATGTGTGCAGTCTGATGACTACTTAAATTCATTTATTCCCACAGTCATGATCGGCTCAACCTGCATTATGATTACACCTGGTCAAGCAAATCCTGCGGGAAATAATTTCATGATGACTCTAGTTGCGCAGTCCTTCAGCAGCCCTAAAAAGTTGCAGGCAATAAAAGAAAAGGTGACCTTAAACCCTAATACCTGGGGGAGTTTATGGTTGCAAAAATCCCCACAAACTCAGGATCAAGATACCAGGTCCTGTATACACATGAAGTTGAAAAAAAACCCCACCTTGGAATTAGTTTGTTGATGGAATCGAACAAAAACACACCTTAGGCTTACAAATGTGCCATCTGTCAAAATTATTACAATGAGTGAGCATTTGGGTTGAGTGTCTTAATAGCCTCAATTATTTCTGATGATGAAGTTTATACAGAGCTATAATTTATTCAGCATCCAAGGGTATAAAATGTAATACGATAACACATTAATTCTGGTCCTGTGTACTTATCGCAAATTGTCCATATTTGCACTATGCTGAGAAAACCCCATCATTGTAAATAGAACTTCATCCATCCATCCAGTCTCTTCATCAGTTGCAGGGAAGCAGCTTAAACAGGGAAGTTCTCTCTTCAACCACTTTTTCAAGCTCTTCCAGAGGGATCCCGATGCATTCACAGGCTAGCCGGGAGACAAGTAGTCTCTCCAGCGTGTCTTGGGTCATACTAAAAATATTTATATATAAACATTGTGTTGTTTTTAGAACACGTCTCCTTATTTTAGTTGATACATTTGCACCTTACTGCAGATCAACAGTGGAAATGACTCATTATTATTATCCCAATCTTGTCATCATTTCCTAATAGATCAAAATGTCATGTTTGAACTTTTTCTCAAGTCGATACACATCCTGCCAGCTTGTAGGTTAATAATTTACAATAGTAGCCAATGTTGCCATCTTGGTGACTTTCCCGCACGTTTTGTGTCAAACAATTCATCAACTTTGGTTGGGTGTCAAAATGAGAAGACCGACGTTTGAATTTAGAATATGCAGGAATGTTCATTACAACATGTACAGTATATTATTTATATAATGAGTTGAGCACACAAAATAATATGGTTGTCAATAGCCATTCACATTATAATTACAGCCTAAAGTCACATGTTGCAGGGATTTGGTGTGTAGATGGAGGTTTATCCTGAGTAATTACTGAGAGAGCCCTCAGTCAGATGGTGCTGAATCAGGCCAGTATTGTTCACCAGATACAAATAGAGCTATCAAAAACCATGCACACACATTTGTTGATTTGGCATTCTTCAAATGATGGATTTGAAACAGACTCTGGAAAAATTTGGTCTTGCACACAATAGTATATCATCAGTGAGGACAGCGAGTCAAAGACTCCCTGGACGTGAACATCAGTCTATTTGTGGAGCGGCAAGGAATAATGTGGCCCACTTCCACATTAACCTTCTGTTTTGTAGCTTGGCATAATCAGCTGCTATACAGATGGTGCACTGGGCACACTGTCATTTGAAACTTTTTCAAGAGATGAGCCGAAAACACAAGTATGCTGTGACCTAAATGCACTTGTCTCACTTTGAATTAACAGATGCTAGAGGTATAAGCTTACATTTAGCATCACAAAGAAAAAAACAACTTTTTTTGGCCACACAGTGATCAGAGGTGAATAGGTTAGTATTAATTTAACAAATATTTTCTTCTATTTACACTTACACAGTCTCCATAAGATTACATTATATGGTTAAGGGGGCATTCAATGATCCAAGAATTGCATTAGAAGCATGCAGGAGTACGCACACTACGGTGGCTCAGACAGACCACAATCCTACAATCAATTATTATTTTGTGTGAGCAAACGAGCATCTCGTCAACTTGGCAGCCGTTGTGAGGCCCGGCGAGCAACGCCGAAAGACCGAGCGAGACGGAATTAGCCGGAGCAGCTAACAAGAGCGGCTAGCGGGAGTTAGTTGGAGCCATAAGCTCGAGTGGCTAACAAGAGTGGGTAGTGGGAGGAGTTAGTAAAAAAAAAAAAACGAGTAAAAGCTAATAGCAAAGCAGAAAGCGACAAGCGATATTGGCCATATAGGCCCAAATCACGGAAGTTAGTGATGACGACCTGCAGGCCCTAGCTGTGGAAGGTAAGTTGCGGTCGACCCATTAGGTTCGACACTCGATGCAAGCACCACCCAGGCTAACTACATTAGCAAAGTTGTCCTTTGGGCATCCGTAGCAGGGCTCATGGCAGCTCTAGCAAGGTGAGACTACAGCCATGCAGCCTAATATGATTAGTGATGACGAGATCTACGATTATATAAAAAAAAAAAATACAGCTTTTTTTTTGGCATGCTATTTACATAAACAGTCAGTTTGTAAAATGAATAAATGTGTGCATGTGTGTGTGTGTTTTTTTTAATCTAGTTTTTAGGATCAACCAATCACAGCTTTTGCAATTATGGTTCAGACCTACCTTCCCTCATGAAGTTTCAGCTCATTCCTTGCTCAGAGTTCTCTGAGAATGTTCTGGAATCTCTCATAAGGTAAAACATTCTCTCTGCGCTGTCTGAGAGGATTCTCAGAATCTTTAGGAAAATGGGACCTGGTTGTTGATAGACATTTGCTGGGCCTTAGGGAAAGTCCTCATTTTCCAAAATCAGGTGTTATGCCGCACTGACACGACAACATGCAACGATTGCCTCATGTCCAAACTCATTTGCAGCTTCGTGATGGTATGTTGGGGGTGTTGTGGAGGAGCAAGCATGCACTGCAGCACTCATTAACCCACCCAGCACCTTTATGGATCATGGCCACAGGAACGCATGCTGAATTAAATTTTTATCTATTGTCTTCTGCATGCAAAGGTTGATGTGAAGTGTTTTTCACGACGCTGGAGGATAAATTGCCTATTAGAAGACATTTCCAGCTAGAGTTAATTCTGTCCTTGTGGTGCCTGCAAAGCATTAATAAGAAGTGTCTCCGTCTTCACCTTAGAGAAATGCTGGCACAAGCAGCCATCCTTGCAACCTTCCTGGGGTTGTTTTAACACGAGAGTGTGTTTATTAAATGCTAGCAACGGTAAAATATGAGAGGTGATTGCAGTAAACCCGAATGAGTGTTGAAGAGGAAATATATTAGTACCCACTTTATGTGCTACGCAAAGTGCTAACCTACAATCACTAGTCCCAACTCCTGATACGGCCTTCCAGTTAGCAGCTCTTTCTCCTCTTGTTAAAAAACAACCAGAGCAATTAGCCCAGATTACTCGGGCCCTTTCAGCTATGTAGTTATGACCACCTCCAGCCTCGGGTCCTAATAATGTTGTCTGCTACAGCTGTCAGCAGCCAGGCCAAATTGTGCGCTACTGTGATGCCCGTCCTTAGTCCAGGGCCCACTCTGCTCAGTCCACTAGGGCTGTGACCCTCAGCAGTCGGGAAACTAGTACCCCCTACTGTCAGGAGCCAGACATTAGGAGGGGAGGAGGTGGGCTCATTAAGTCCTGTAGTAGATGAAGAAATGGAGTGTCTAGTAGCCCCTTGTCCTCAGATTACCGTTAAATTGGCCGGATTCCTCGTTCAGTGCATTCTAGATACTAGGTCCATGGTTTCAACCATCACAGAGTCCTTTTTCACGCAACATTTTCAGGATAAACTAAAGTCGTGTCATTGGCTAGAGTCGAAGGCAGCTAATGGTTAAGCTATCCCGTATCTTGGGTATCTTGAGCCTGATGGTAAAGTGAGTAGGAGAGTGATCCCGAGGAGAAGAATATTGGTTGTGAAAGAGCCTAGGACAGATTAGCTCATCTCCAACACCAGGTATCATTGGCATGAATATCATAAAAGCATTTTATGAGCAACTTTCTCTTCAATATGGCCCTGATTTGTTGGACCTCCCTTTTGATTTGGGGGTCGTGACTCTCTGGCAAGCTGCTTTTCAGCTGTGCCAACACGCCACAGCACAGAGTTTAAGTCAAAATGGGGTAGCAAAGGTTCACGGTCAAAGACAGATCGCTATTCCTGCCAGAACTACCAAATTCAATGCAGCCACTCTTCTGCGGCTATTTTTGTTGAGCCCTTGGGACATGGGCTTAGTCTGCCTTCTGGCCTGCTTGTGTCGTCCTCTCTAGTCAGTGTTGTCAGAGGGATGGTTTACATACTTGTTATGAATGTAAGCGCGTTCTCTGTAACTTTGAAGTCTCGTTGTCCCTTTGCTTTGGTGTCCCCTGTTGAAGTGGTTAGTTTACCCTCGGGATTACAAGAAGTACCTGGTGACCATGCTTCCGTCGTTGCTACAGTTTGTTCTCACACAGCTGAGAAGAGTTTAGTACGGGGAAAAAATTCTGGGGTTAAATCTGTCAGTGTTGCCTGAGGCAGAGCAGTTGAAGGTCAGGGTGATGCTGGTGAAGTATAAATCTGTATTTTCCGCATTCGAAGGCAACCTAGGCTGTACCGGGCTTATTATTCACGATTTCTGGACAATGTACCCGTGCGTCAGCGCTATAGGCGTATTCTGCCATCAGAGTAAGTTGAGGCCCACATTAATCAGCTGCTAGATACCCAGGTAACCCGAGAGAGCAGCAGCCCCTATGCCTTACCCATTGTCCTTGTACGCAAAGAAGGATGGTACCTTGCGCTTGTGTGTGGACTACCGCCAGCTTAACAAGAAAACCAGAGAGGATGCTTTTCCACTGCCCCAAATTGCGGAGACACTGGACTCACTATCTGGAGCTAAATGGTTCACAACTCTGGATTTAGCTTGTGTATATATAATCAAGTGTCAGTGACTGAGTGTGACAAACAAAAGACTGCGTTTTGCACCCCCTTTGGGTTACTTGAATTTAATCGAATGCCCTTTGGGTTATGCAACGTGCCCGGGACTTTCCTGATTTTACAATAAGGGTGGCATGGTGGCTGACTGGTTAGCACGTCCACCTCCTAGTGCTGAAGGCGTGAGATCAAGTCCGAGCTTTGGCCTTCCTGGGTGAGGTTTGCGTGTTCTCCCCATGCCTGTGTGGGTTTTCTCCGGGTACCCTGGTTTCCTCCCACATTCTAAAGACATGCATGCCCAGTTAATTGAGCACTCTAAATTGTCTCTAGGTGTGTTTGTGAGTGCGGATGGTTGTTCGTCTCTGTGTGCCCCGCGATTGGCTGGCAACCAGTGCAGGGTGTACCCTGCCTACTGCCCAAAGCCAGCTGGGATAGGCTCCAGTGACCCTTTTGAAGAATAAGCGGTAAAGAATATAGATGGATGGATTTTACAACGACATACTGTATTTGATTTTACGACATACTGTATTTGTGTATATTACTAAAAAATTACTGTATATTATGTAAATTACATAGAATACAAGAAATGGTTGTAAACTAGATTACAGTGAATTTCTGTAAAAAGAAAATACAGTAAGTAACTGTAATTTATTTACAGTAAATACAGTGATGTACTGAGATTTTACAAGAATTAGTTGGCAACTTTTTTGACAGTTACTTCTTGTAAATTATACAGTCAATTCGTTACAGTGTAGTAGAAAATGGATGGATGGACGAATGCTAGATTCCAGAGATGTAGAGTTGCATCTTGATTTGAAATAATCATAAGGTGTGTGTTTGTTTCGTTGAGGGGGGGGGGGGGGATGGGGGAAGCTATTCTTGCCTCTGACAAAGGTCAATGCAATGAATAAATAATCATAAGTCATCGGTGTGGGCCCAGCATCCCAGCAGCATGCAGGGATGCAACTGACAACGAAACTTTAAGCCAAACGTTATGGTAAAAGAGTACATATGTCTGTGAATGTATTGATGTTGTGTTTACATTTCAACATACCGGTACATGCATAAACGCTTACTTAAAACTTTTAAGTTAACTTTATGGTGCTCTTGTTTTTTCTTTTTTTCTTTTTCCCTCTTTTTTTCTTCTGAGGAAAGGAAGGAAGGACAGACGAAGCCGAGTGAGATCCACAGACACCAGCCTCCTTGTTTTTTTCCCCTTTTTTTAGACTGAGGAAAGGAAGGAAGGACAGACGAAGCCGAGTGAGATCCACAGACACTAGCCTCCACCGATTCAATGACCTGAGGAGGAAGCAGATTGTGTCTGAGTTTCGATAGATGCTGGTGTGGTGGATCTGGCATGCATGAAAATCTCCACCAAAGAGGGGAGCCGTCGACCCCTGCCAGGACAGAGCAAGCGCAACACCTCAGGGCCCTGCAGGCCGTGGCAGCGCCAAAGGACGACCCCCGGACCCCGCCAGGGCCACCGGCTGGAGAGCAAACCCAGGAGCAGGAGCGCCCCCCCACCCCAACACGGCCCGCGCCCCCGACCCAACGCAGCAGGACGGGCCCGCCAGGTACCCCACCGGTCCACAACCCCCGCACCCCCACGACCCCCCCCCCAGCCGCCCCAAGGCCCCCAAGCCCCCAGATAACCCCCCACCCCAGCACATCCCTCAAGCGTAATTCAATTAAGGGAAATTGCATTTGTATTTTCTGTGCAATAAAGATAACTACATTCACAACACCCTAGTGTTAAACGAAATAGGCCTTGATTCACATTTTAAGGCAGCACACAGACAACTAAATTGCACAAAAGAATGGAGTAAAATTAATAGCTTAAAGTTGTGTTCCTAATGTTAATGGGCAAAAGTGTTCCATTTATTTGTGTATTTCTTTAATAATGATGAAAAGACCTCAAAGTACAATTTAAGGCACATTCCCTTTCTTTAAACATGGAGAGTGAATTACATAGTAGCCTTGGTCCAGATTATTGAAAAATAATTTAAGTAAACCAGGTACCAGCTGTCAAATTCACTTACCAGCCAGACACTTGTTGGTAATAGCCACTTACGTTGGAGACTTCTGCCATATCATACAATGACGGCGTAATTAATTAGCGGTTTCTTAGCATCCTAAATTAGCGATTGAACATGAGTTCGGGATAGCGTTGTATTGATGTTGGTTGCAATTATAATGTCAATCAACTATGATAAAGAAACATCTAAAATGGAAGTCAAACTAGCTATCACGCCATGACGTGGGCCAACTTCAAAGTAAAAGTGTACTAAGGCTATTTACATTGCCGTTGTTAGAAAAACATTAATTTGATTTCCTGCGTGTTCAAAATAAAACTCAAAGTTGAGATCTCGTGAAGAAGTTTTCTGGCCAGCTTTTATTATTCAGAAATTTCCGAGCCACTTTGGATCCTTGCTCAATCAGCAATGACCGCAAAGTGTGCCTCTCGCTCTCTGCTCTTGCACACTTACACAAAAACAGTGATTAGAAAGAATACTCCCCCCCTGTCATCCTGTCCTGTCAGCAGAGTGAAATACACAACTTAGAATCCTACACCAGTTCCTATCTCAGTCCACTCCAGATGTGGGTAAACAATTGGTCCCCGGCACCTCCTTGCACCAGGAAATTTATGGACAGACCTCTGCTTGCATTTTCAAACATCCCCTCATTTAGATGAATCAGAAACCTTCCTTGACATTTCTCTTCCCAGGGAAGAGAACAAAGACTATAGATTGACTAACATATGAATTAACTGTTGTCTTATTATTACACAGCTCTAACTAATATCAAAAACGGTTAAAATATAAATTGAAACAGAAAAACAATGTTAATAATCTAACACCGTCAATGTATTACTTACTGTTTGGTTAACGTTATTTTGAAGTTAGGCTTTTTTGAAGTTAGGCTTAGCGTGTTACGTTGAGTTTTAGGGGTAATCTTCACAGTCTCACGATTCGATTGTGATTTTTGGTCTGTGGTTCAATTCAGACAGCGATTTTTGATTCAAAATGATTTGATTGACTATAATTTCTGCTTCAATTTATAGATGTGCAAAGAATCGTCATGATCTACTCCATTCTAGGTTGCAAAACAGAATGGACAAATGGAGAGATTAAAATGCATTTTCTTTTTCTTTTTGTTTACATGTATAATGTATATATTTTGAATTGTAAGGAAAGTGCCTTTTTCCACAAAAACAGTGTGTGAACCACAACTGCTACTCTATGTAGCTAGCTATAATTTTATCACTTTTACAGTATATTCTGCCTTCCCTGAGCGCACTCAGTACAGTTTAGCAGACAGCGAACAGTCACTCAAAAAGAGTGCAATGCTGGTACACACACTTAAATACAAACCCCACTTTGTTTAGCTTGTTTCCCCGAATGTAGCTAGCTCAAGGCTAATGCACAATGGAAAGTGCCATTAACTTGCTAACGCTAATTAGCCCGCCACTCGTGCCACTTTTATCACTCAAAAGAACGGCTATTCATACAAAACGCTTCAGGAATGCATACAGAGAAGTATCTTAACATTACTAACCGGCATAAGCTCTTGCTACGCTGCAAAAAAAATAAAAATACGGGACTTTTTCCTTCTACTCTCTAATATGGCTACAATTGACCTTTTGCACGTGACGTCACCGCCCTCATGGGAACGCCCCCTCCGGGACGCTGGATGGCAAAATAACCACTTGCCTGTATTGTTCATCTAATAAATTATCTTATAAAATGGTCATATGTTGCTGTGCGGTCGGTTGTACAGATAGACAAGGGAGTAAACCAATATTGCTTTTTTATCGCATACCTACTAATGAAGACAAAATACGTCGGCCGATGGATAGCAGCAATCAACAGATAGGACTGGCAGCCCACAAAGTATTCACGGATTTGCAGCGATAATTTTTTTGCGAGGTTAGTAGATAAATGTTAATAAATTTTACTAGTAAATGTACCTTCTTGAAAACTATTAAGTGCATTTGACTGTTTAATAATGGGGGATTTCATCTTTACGATAGTCTTTTTTTTCCCGCATGCTTGTCAACATAACATCATCACAGTGTTTCAATACAGAACGGAATGTGTCAAAATAAGTCAGTTAGCATAATCAACAAGTTTTACCTTTGCATTACGAGGTATATTGTCCCCCGGTGTGAGCGTAGCATCTCGTCCCAGAGACCGCCAGCGACGAACATTTAAATCAGCTCCGGTGTAAAGAGGACAGCCGGTTAGACACCGGTATTAACTACATAATGATATAGGTTGTGCGCTGTGAATTTCGGCAAAGTCGACGATTTGATTAACTTGGTAAAAAGAGCAGGCAACAGAAGGCAAGGGGCTGTTTTCAAACTAGCGATATCGTGCTCTATGAGTCCCGACTAAATGTGCCACTTCGACTGACAGTCGAACTTCGGTTGAAGTAGTAGATTCCATAGCTCTATGGGCAATAATAACTTTTAATTTGTAAAATAACAGTCGCTAAGTCAATAAGTCGCTACGTCCACTTCCATTCAACAATCATTTCCTTTTGCCGTCCGTCATAGGGCAGTCACGTGATCACGTGACGTCGGTGCAAATGGTCAATAGGAGGATCCTGTGTGACGTATTGTTTATGTTTCGCGCGTTGCATCACGGGAAACTGTGTGGCAAGAAACAACGTGTTTTACATGGAGCTTGATGGTTTTGCACATTTGGAGGAGGATTAAGAGAAGCAGATGGTTCATTCTTGTTGTGCCATCTGTCGGAGGCCTGATAAAAAAATTTTTTTTTATCGCATCCCACCGAAAGGGGCCTCGAAAAATGAAAGAAATGGCTCAAAGCCTGGATTCCGGCTGATGCTGACGGCTTTGTGAGGCTCACTTTATTGCCGCTAAGTACTTGTGACTATTCATCCATCCATTTTCTTAACCACTTGTCCTCACAAGGGTCGCGGGGGCGCTGGAGCCTATCCCAGCTGGCTTCGGGCAGTAGGCGGGGTACACCCTGAACTGGTTGCCAGCCAATCGCAGTACTTGTGACTATATATTTATTATTTGGAGAGGGTTGAGAAAATAATAATAAATGGAGTTTGTGCATTATAAAATCCGCTGAGTCATATAGCTTTGCGGTCTTATTGAGGTGTTCCAAAGTGCGTTTGACAACCACCCTGACTTGTTCCTCGTCTTGAAATGGGTTATCCTGGATCGGTAAATGAGAAGGCTAAAGAAAAAGCTGTCCAGCGTTACGAACGGAGGATCAAAAGTCAACGAGTATCAGAATTGTATTATGGTGTAACGAATATTGCCCGTCACCCTCAATTTTTCCATTTTAATTGCCTTTTTAAACATTTCCCCCTGGGGAATGTGTGTGCGCGTCTTAACTCTGTGTTTTCAGTTCAAAAGGACTTTTTCCCTCCAGCAAGGACTGGATTTCGTTTTTACAACCCCCAGGAAACGCATACCACAGCTCCTACAGACCTGAAAGCTTGCTTAGCAAGCAAACTAGCGATAACACTGCTTATCAGTCCCCAGACCATCTTTTATGGTCTGGTCTATCCACAGGAATTAGCCATGAGTTTTTTGAAAACAATGCCCCTTGGAAGTTATCCAAGTCCAGCGGTCACTATCGGTTATCCTCAAGAATCCTGCCGCTCCTAATTAATCAGAAGTCTACATAATTCGAGACATACACGGACTCTATGTACTTGACTGACATCAAGTGACTCCTGTTGTTTATCTTTGTACACAACCTGTATGTCTATCTCAAATGAATGATGTGTGTAATTTCTGTAGCCACCTAAGTTTAGCTAATTAGTAAGCTTAGCGGATTCAATAAATTTGAGATCAGTTGTAATGTTTGAAATGTATTCAGAATGACAAATGAAGCATCTGGCTTGTCAATTCTTGTTATCTTCTTATCAAATACTATCCCAAAAGCTTGGTCTCAGTCAACCAAGTCTGCTTCATGCGCACGGAAGAGGCGAGACCAAACTGCCGGCCCCATGGGACACAGTTTAAAAGCCAGCGCACGAAGGAACTTCTCTCTCTTCCCCTCTCCTTCCCCCTATGAACTGCTCCTGACCATCACGAGAGACGTGGTCACTGAACACGCTGAGAGCAACCACGCGGCTTCTTTCTTTGAGCCCCGGACTTGAGCCATAATGCACGCATCAAGCAAGAACTCGCAAACACCTGGCGCATCCCCAAGACGCGCGTGTCTGTTCCTACCTTTTGCTCTCGGAATCACGCAGAGCCCGGTCGACCCAGTTCCACGACGGCTGTTAGGCACGAGCCGCTGCGCGCCAGCGACCCTTTTCTGCTCCAGCCGTGCGCCCAAGACGCCCCGCAGTGCTTCAAACCACCTGCCTGCGGCCTCTCAACCGCGCAAGCACATAATTGCCAACCGGGACGCCAACCAAGGACCTGCCGCGGCCTCCACGCCGCGTGTGCACCTCGCCAAAACCGGAGACCTGCAGCGGCCCCTCAGTCGTGCACACACTACCATCAGCCATAGACTCCAGTGCAGCATTCCGAGGATCGACGCTCGTCGAGTCTCTCTCTCTCTCTCTCCCGTGCGACTGAACCAGTCTGTAAGTTGCGCCTTCATTGCAATCTGACCATATACTACTGGTGCAACGCTTTTATTCAAAAATGAAAGGGTTGACAGGTCAAAACGCTTCCATCTTTATCCCCCATCTACCTTTTCCATTCCCTTTTTATCTTAGTTAGTTAGGTTGCATGTTTTCTTTTTATCTTTGATTCGTATTTTTATTCCGTTTCATTAATAGGTTAGCCTGTGTTTACTAAATAACCTTGTTGTCTAGAAATTCAATTTCTGCTGAATCATTTGTGTTTACTGAGTGGATTAGTAATTCTCTTATGAAATTCTCTTATGGATTAGTAATTTTCTTATCATATTTTTTACTTGCAGATTCTCATAAGAATTTATTTTGTATTTTTGGAGCAAGGATGTATATGATATAAACATATTATCTGAAAAAAGATGGTGGAGATTGGTGTAATTCCTTTCTGCTCCCACAGCATTTTAATAGTGTTAATTAGTGAAATCGGACGGTAACTTGATGGAAGGGTGGAGTCTTTTTCTAAAATGATTGGTTGTTAAGTTGAAAGTCGGGGTTATGCCATATGGGAGAAAGCCTGCAGGGCTTTTGTAATTTCTAGCCAGGCGGTCAGGGTGGCGGAAATCATTGGGTTTTTAAAACAATTGTGTTGCTTAATCGATGTTGTAATGGAGAGTAAATCTAAAAGTCTGAGGTTATTACAATCCTTCTGTTCTAGTTCCAGCCAACAGTTAGTATCTCAGTTTGGTTGTGCCCATAAAATGATATATTGTAGCTGGCATAAAATTTGGTGCCTCTAGACCTCCTTTGGATTTACTTTTCTGAAGAGTAGATAGACTAATCTTTGCTTCTTTTTTTTTCATTCCAGTAGAATTTTGTAACGGTCCAACGACTGGAACCAGTTAGACGTAGGTTTGAATGGAAGCATTGAGAAAAAATAAATTATTTTGGTTAAAACTTTCATTTTATTGGTGGCTATTCATCCTATTAGAGAAATGGGAAAATTATGCCAGTGCTCCAAGTCACTATAAATACTATCAAGAGGTGGAGTGAAGTTTAAATGAATTAAATCAGTTAATTTAGGTGAGTTTTTTATGCCTAAGTATTTTAAATTACCTATAGGAAATGAGTAGTGTGGGTCCTGGCTTTTAGGGTTCCATGAATTTTCTGTAATAGGTAGTAGTGTTGATTTTGTCCAATAATAGAATAATCTGATAAATGTGAGAATTTAGTTATTAAGTTAAATACTTCCCCTAACTAAATAAAGTAAAATATCATCAGCATATAGATAAATTTTGTGTTCTGTAACCCCAAAGTGATTTCCTCAAATCCTTCTTTCCTGGCGTATAGCTAATGCAAGCGGCTCAATAAATATTGCAAATAATAAAGGGGACAAGGCATCCCTGTCTTGTGCCTCTCTGTAGAGTAAAATTCTGAGATGTAATCTCATTAGTAGTAACTGTTGCTTTAGGAGAATCATATAATACTGACACCTAGTGAATAAATGACTTCCCAAAGCCAAATTTATTTGAAACAGCAAAGAGGAAGGACCAGTTAACTTTGTCGAAGGCTTTTTATGTATCCAACGATATAATAACTGCCTTTTTATTATGCCGCTGTGACATGCTAATACGATTGAAAAGAGCCTCCTAATATTATTAGTAGAGTGACGACCTTTAATAAAGCCTGTTTGGTTGCTATGAATGATTGTTGAGATTGCTGTTTCTAGTCTAGATGCGAAAGCCTTAGCGATAATTTTAATATCAATGTTAATTAGTGAAATCGGACGGTAACTTGATGGAAGGGTGGGGTCTTTTTCTGGCTTTAATAAAAGCTTAATTGCTGCTGTGCTCATGTGTGGATGTATGTAACCATTAGTTTTAATTTATGTTATTACTTTTAAGAATAATGGAGCAAGCATTAACCAAAAGTGCTTAAAAAATATAGCCGGATACCCATCCGGGCCAGGTGCTCTGCCATTAGGCATGGTATCTGGAGCACTGTACGGCTCGTTTATAGTGAGTGGCGCATCTAACATATCTTTATATGCAGTAGATAACTGAGGTATATTTAAGCTACTGAGGAATGCCTCAATATGCTCAGGGTTAGGCTTGTTAGTTTCTGATAATAGTTATAAAAAAAAAATATTCATTTATTCTGGTGATTGTGTGCATTCACCAGTTGTCCCTTTAATAGCTGTTATAAGAGATGTTTCCCGATTGCGTTGAAGTTGGTTTGCAAGAAATGTACCTGATTTGTTATTATATTCAAAGTTCTTGTATCTCAATTGTTGTATTATAAACTCTGTCTTTTTAGATAACATATTGTCTAACTGTATTTTTGTATTTTGTATTTGGTTCTATTGCGTATTCATCCATCAGTTGTTTCATTTTATCTTCAAAGTCGTTTTCTTATTTTTTATCCTGTTTCTCTTTATAAGATGTATATGATATAATTTTACCTCTAATTACCGCTTTCCCAGCTTCCCAGAGAAGAGATGGAGATAAGTCTGGAGAGTCATCTATTTCCAAAAAGTCTGCCCACTCTCTTTTTATAATTTTGTCAAGCTCTGGGTCATTTAGCTGCGAGATGTTAAAACGCCATGTTGGGGGTGGTTTAAAGGTGTAATCTTGTAGGGTAAGGGAGACTGGTGCATGGCCGCTAATCATAACAGGAATGTATTTTTGTACCAGTTTTATCAGCAATAGAATTATTTGTAAGAAAAAAAATTATTCTTGAAAAAGACCGGAGCACCGCGGAAAATAAGGTAAATTCCTTCTTAGTCGGGTTTTTAAGTCTTCAGCTGTCGACGAGGCCAAAATCATCCATATATTCCCCTATTACTTTAGTAGATTGTAATCGCCTTATACATGTTGTATTATTAGAACGATCTATCTGCGTTAAAGTCTCCTCCAATAATAATAGTAGAGTTCGCTGCTAATTCAAACAGCTGAGAGAAAAATTCATGGAAAAAGGCCGGATCATCATTATTAGGGGCATATAAATGACCAAATGTATATATTTTATTAAATATAGTCACCTGAATAATAATGTATCGGCCCTCTGGGTCTATTACTGTATTATTTAGAGTAAAGAATAAATTCTTATGTAGGAGTATACAGACTCCTCTTTGTCTACTGTTATAAGGGGCAGAGTACACTTGACTAAAATTATTTTCAATAAGTAATTTTTCTTCAGATTTTTGTGGGTGGGTTTCTTGTAGGAGACAAATATCTGCTTTTCATTTTAAGAGATGGTCTAAAAATTTTATTCTTTTTGCCTGTGAGTGAGCTCCACACACATTCCAGGAGACCAGAATTAATTTATGCATACCAACAATATAAACTCCGTCCTGTGTATATATCTGTATAGGCTACTTGTTAATATTGGCATGTTATAGGATGCAATCAAAGTGGTTAGGTGGTTTATGTAATTTGTGTGAAATGACAGGTGACGTGTAAGTGAATATAACAGTGAAAAAACGGGGAGGGAGGTGGATGTGAAGAAAATTGGCGGGGGATTAAACATGTAACAATACACCAGTAACTGGTAACCTAAGCAAGATTTTTTGTTTAAATGTACTTTAGATATAGTTATGTATTAATATTATGTTTATAATATAGCCTATACACAATAAGTATTAATGTTTTAGGTTTTATAACCACATATATATGTATACATCTAATAATCAAACAAAGTTCAGTTCCACCAATGCCAATTAAAACAGCCAGGGAGTGGAGTTGGGGTTCCGGAATAGTTGGCCATCAATGTATAGCTTATCAACGACCATCGTAGTCCGTTTACCCTCCTGCCTATTTTGTGTCATTACAGGAAACAGTACCTTTCGCCACTCATTAATCTCTCTCTGGAATTGGTCATTCAGTCCGAAAGAGGTCCCTTTAAGCTCCCGTCCTTTACTTTTAATAAATTATTTCTGTTTAAAATTATCAAACTTAGCGATAATAGGATGGGGTTTGTTGCCCCTACGGGCTCCAAGCCGATGTACACGGTGAAAACAGATATTATTCACAGTCTCCTGAGGAATTTTTAACAATGTCGTCATATACCTATGGATTGTCAGAACAACAACGAGGAAAGAGAAAAACTTGTGGCGGTTTTATGTACTTGGCGTGGATGGATAGTTTGCGTGAGAGGAGATGGCGTATAGATGAAGAATTTGAAAAGGCTAACAGTAGAGTGGAACAAAAATAGGCAAAGGATTATTAAGAGAATTGTTTTTGTGGAAGAGACTTAAGTCGAGAATGCATCATCGTCGCGCATGAAGGTAAGATAATTTTTTATATTAAATAATTTTTAGCCAATCAGTACAAAAGCCCGATCGGGTGTTTATTGGGCCGGCAGAGTACCTACCCTCGAGTAGGACCTCTGCTCGTCCCCGTAAGTTCCTGTAAATGTGGCCCGGTTGGGAAAGCTCCTGCAGTGGAGATGCGCACATACGGAGCTGGCCCCGTAAATTTACCCCAAAGTTCCTGCGGTGGAAACGCGGCTTTTGGCACCACAAAGAACACTTCAATGAAGAATAATTACCCAGCTTTGCACAGGACTTTGTATTAAATAAGAGTAAATGTCCCCAAAGCAGATGTGTGGCCAGGAAACACGTGAGTCGGACCAAATTTTGTCATCATCCCACATCTCATATGGGCCTTCAATAGCTTCAGTTTTGTCGCCAATACATACATTAAGATTCTCCGTAAACCTTCTCCGCCCTTCGGCCGTTAAAGTGCTAACTAGCGGCGATATCGCTCGCTAACTTTCTTCGTATACGCTGTGTCTATACAGCCAGCCATGTTATCTGCCACTCAACCATCGCGCATGCGCTAAAAAAACGTCAACAAAGGATCCTCCTATAACAGTGTATTAGAGCGCGTGGAACCATACTGCTCCTAAGTGGCCAAATCATGTACAACATGAACAGTGCTCCCAATAAAGGCACACACAAAAAGGGGCAAGACAGTATAAAATAATTGAAATAAAATCGATTTTAGGACATTTAAAATCGATTCTGAATCTTTCTAAATAAGAATCACGATTCTTATGAGAATTGATTTTTTGGGCACACCCCTATTGAGCATGTTTCAGCATCCTTGACATGTCAGAATGGTATCGACTGTGAAAGTACACTTTGTTTGTTTGTTTATTATTTTTCCCCACCCACCAATCCGCGGATCGTGCTCGATCCGAACCGTGGGTCCTGATCTGAACTGATCATGGATCAATGATGATCCGTTGCACCACTCAGAAACACTTGAACTGTACAAGCAAAAATCCAAGTTAATAATGACGTTAACCTCTGCATTATAAGGTAAATAAAACTAAAATAAAATGGAACTACAATATGTGCCCTTTGTTGATGTGAATCCTGCGGATGCTGTGTGTTTGTGAGAAAGCAGTTTAAGAACTCAGCTTGAACTTAGTGGCTTCTTCTTCTTTATGTACTGTTTAGGCAACTGATACTGATCTTTGTTAGCTGTGAAATAGAAAAATATGCACCGTTTCAGTGCAGGAAAAAAATTCAATTAAAAATATGTTACCAGTTTGCTGATTTTATGCGAGTCATTACATTGAGATTTTAGCTACATTCCATTTGCTCTAATATCTCTTTTATGAACTTCATTGGTGTGTGTAATTGATGCTTTCCTACGCACAAAAAAAACTAACAATGTAACTCAATATAGGGCAAAGTTGGTGCTCTTTACGCGTGCAGTACCATTTGCCACAAGGACATGGCAACAGTTCTCTTAAGCAGCACTTGTTGCTTTCAGTGGTTTGAACTCTGCCTTCAAAGCTATGTTTAATTACAGGTCTGACAGATTGTAAACTGAAATTTAGGCAGTCATTATAAATGGTCACATTAATTAACTCCGTTGTATTCCCCAATTGCTACACAACAGCAGTCAGTGGGCCTTCCAGAAGCCTTTGAGCAACAAACATTCCTCATTGTCTCCCAGCTCCAACATTAAATAGGATGCCAATAAATAAGGTGGCATTTGGGGAAGGTGGACATCAAATCCAATGTGGGTCGTGAGGGGGGAGTCTGGTTATCTCATTCTGACACACATATTTCCCTGCTTTTCCCTTGAACTTATCTGGAATTGAAGGAGACATGAATGTGGAGCCGTTTTTCATATCGAGTGTGACTTATTGTTGATTAGGTCCTCTATAGTCAGGCGTTCTCAAACTGGGGGTCTAGGGGCTTAAACCATAGCTTGGGGGCATGCAAAATGATTCAATTATTGTATATATTTGTTGTTGTATTTTTTTTTTATTGCATTTCTATATGTGTGGACCGCCGAGATCGTCACATATCTCACAATGACAACTGAAGTAAACATAAAATGCAGTATATATATATATATGTGTGTGTGCGTGCGTGCGTGCGTGCGTGCGCGTGTGTGTGAAAAACTAATTTCCCCCTTTTTACAATACAGCAAGGGTTCTCAATTAGTAATATAAAAGGTCCAGAATTTAGGAAGTCATAGGTCCACAGCGCGTGCGTGGTGGTGAAAAGTTTTGGCCTTTTTAATTTATTTATTTATTACTGTTTTTATGTAGCTTGGGGCTGGGTTTACTGTGCAGTAATAATCAGGAGGTACTGGAAGACACAAAAACAGTTCAGCTCTGATTTTGGAGGGCAATCTTGCGGCAGCGCTTCTCATAATGGCGTTTTGTTTTCACTTTTTATCAGAGCCACCATGCTTGCGCACAAAAGACACATTGGCGTTTTGGTCAAAGGAGGTAAGATTAACATATTTGTTGGACCATTCGTCATTAAATCAGCGATTATCAGTGTCCATCTTTCGCTGACTTGCCATTTTTTGCAGAGACGTTAAAGTGACTTTCGGGTTTGCGTAGTTATCAGCCAATCAGCGCATTTCTAGTGGAGACATCTCTTGACATAATGCATTTCCCAGACCCTTACCCTAACCTTAACCATCACAACTGACTGCCTTACCTTGCCTTAACCCTTACCCTAACCCCAACCAAAGCCCAATTCAAACCCAAACGCTAAAACCAAATTTTTACCCTTAAAAAGAGGTTTGGATTTACGGGGACCACCAACATGTCCCCACAAGGACACATGGTCCCCACAATAATAGTAAAAACACAGAAAATGGTCCCCATGATGTGATATAAGCACGCACACACCCACACACCCACACACGCACATACACACTTGTATTTGTATCATCGTGGGGACATCTCATTGACTTGATGCATTTCCTAGCCCCTAACCCCAACCAACCTACCCCCATTCTTTACCCTAACCTCAACCATAACCCAATTCAAACCTAAACTCTAAAACCAATTCTTGACCCTCAAAAAGAGGTCTGAATTTGTGGGGACCACCAAAATGCCCCCACAATTGTAGTTAAATCTGATAAAACACCCGTGTATGGGCCCCACAATGTAGCAAAGAAAAAGACACACACACACTCTCTCAGTCAAACCTGGTGGTGGTAGTGTGACGGTCTGGGGCTGTTTTGCTAATACAGGACCTAGACGACTTGCTGTGATTGATGGATTCCGCTCTTTATCAATGCAGGAGAAGAATGTTCGGTTATCATGTTCTGTAACAGGGCAAGGATCAGAAAAAAACATCAGTAATTTAACTTCTGAATGGCAAAAAAATAAATAACATGACCTTGAAAACATGCTGTTCATGCTCAAAAACCCATCAGTGTTGCTGAATTAAAGCAAGAAATCAAAGCAAGACTCGTTGCCAGCTTCATTTCGGTTGTTGTTGCTGAGGGTGGTCTTTGCCATGTAACTCTGTCATCCCTGCATCAGTCAATTTACTTGTGAATCACTTGGCGTGCAGCTAACGATAATGATTTAAATATGTAAAGTGGTGTTAAAACCCAAACCAGCTGAAATGAGAAAATTTGAATATATATATATATTTTTTTTTAATCCTCTGGCATTCATCTGGTATATGCGTGTATGTGTGACTGGCATTATGATTATGTGGGGGTCCTTGAAAAAAAAAAATCACCCCTGTAAACTTCGAGAACCATTGCTCGAGGCTCATGAGGAAATAAACGTTGCAGGTAGAATTATACGATAAGGGAAGATTGATGCATGGTGCTCTCAGCAGGCGGATGCAAGGAATAGACAAGTTGGTAGAATGCATGAGGGAAGACAGCTGGATTCAGTTCAGAGGTGCACGACAAACACTTTTATTATTAATGTCTCTGTTCCTGCTATGAATGAAACACTCTACTTGATGCTGCTCTTCTTTACATGCAGTGAATGCAACATTAAGGATATAGCATGTGGGCTGGTCCAATAAGCTAAGTATCAATTCTCATTTCAGTAAAAAATAAATAAAACTCACTTAAAGTAAAGCACAAGGATGCCAAAAACACAAAGAGATCAAACAATAGTGGGAAAGTGAAGGTCAAGATGTAACAGATTAACTGGGCAAAATTGCATCAACTAAGAGGTACAGAAGTACACACAAGCAACAGAAGACAGTAGGGCATGAGCGCCAGGGTGGGGGTGAGAAGACGGATGGAGGTGAAGCCAGGTGAGGATGACGTGAATCCAGAGGCAGAAGCATTAGTAGCTATGAAAACAACAGGCTAAACTGGACTGTATGAGCAAACGCATAAAAAATCTTTGAAAACAGAATGATCAACAGATGCCTCAGGTAACCTCCAAGGACACAGGAAGCTCAAAAGCCTATCTAAAAAAATATATAGCTCATGAATGGTGGGGCATTGTGATTTCCTCGGAATGATGTACAATACATAATAAGGAAATGTAAATGCTTTCAGAGATTCATAGAAGAAAAGTGTGAAATATTGATATTTATCTCGTCCCTACTTTGTCAAATCATTGCTGAGAGAAAGCATTAACATGTTCAGTGTCTTCACACAGCTGAAAATTCTCCACTTTATCAATTTTCTGTACTGCTTATCCTCACTATAAATAATCACACATAATTAAAGGTAATTTGAGAAAATGTATTTCAAACCTGTTTATCATATCGGTAACCCTTTGCATTAATTAGTTCCTGAGAAGTAGCTCTCACTTTCAAAAAGGTTACTAACCTCTGGTGTTGATATTTCTCTTTCATGCTTGGAATAAAAGACAGCTCCAAGCCTTTCAAGGTGGAGTTTGCATGCTCTCCCTATTTTTTGTGGCTTTTCTCTGCATCAGGGGTGGGCGCACTAAGTCCTGGAGGGCAGGAGTCCTGCAGGTTTCGGATATTTCCCTTCTCCCACACAGCTGATATATGATCAGCTCATCAGCATAAGCCTGATAACAATCCTGTTGATTAGAATCAGCTTGTGTTGGAAGAGGGAAACCTCCAAAACCTGCAGGACTCTGGCCCTCGAGGACCGAGTTTGCCCATCCCTGCTCTAGATAGTCCAGCTTCCTCCCACATTCCATAAACATGTATTTTAGTTTAATTGAAGACACTAAGGGCTCTTTTTCTCTTGCCAGCGCACCTGTGCTTTGACGCAACTGCCAACATATCCTGATTTTTGTTGCAGTGCAATGCTCGCTGTGCACGTTTGCCCAACTCAGCAGACTGGTCTACGCCAAGATGGGTGGAACAAGGACGTGTCCATGGAGATATGCCCGGCGCAGTTTGGTGGTAGAAAGTGGGTTTAAACTTACACCCGCTCAGACCGTGTCTAAATACTGGCGCAATTGGTCTAAAACAACTTTGGTGAGTTTGATCGGAGCAAATCTAGTCAGATTCTGAGCTCCACCGGACGTGTGTGGTTTAAGTCTGTTGTATTTTATCGATGAATATGCCAACAGCTGGCATCAAACAAAAACAAAATTGCAAAAGTCAAGTCTTTGAACACATTAGTAATAGTAGTATTCTTATTAGGGGTGTCAGGTGATTAAAATGTTTAGTCGTAATTAATCGCATGACTTCAACAGTTAACTCATGATTATTTGCAAATAATATATCTGTTCTAAATGTACAATAAAATAGTTTTCATACTCTTGTTGAAAAAAAAGTGGAAAAAATGTTAAACTACTAGAAATATGGCTGCATCTTTTAATCATTGATACAGTAATTTCATAATTCATAAAATTGAGTTAACTTAAAATTAAAAAGATGTATTGTACTGAAAAAAAAGAGTGATATTGATTTGTGTTCAGGTCATTTTTCTGCCACTAGATGGCATAATGTCCCAAGAGCTAGCTTTTGTAGCCGGGGATCGGTACGCCAAGGTCCCCGCCTTTGGCCGCCACCCAGTTTACCACGCACCGACCCCTTTGGCCCCATCCTACAGGTGGTGAGCCCATAGGAAAAGGGACCCACGTTAACTTTTCGGGCTATGCCTAATGAGGGAGGAACTCGGGGTCGAGCCGCTACTCCTCCGCGTGGAGAGGAACCAGTTGGGGTGGCCCGGGCATCTGGTTCGGATGCCTCCCTGGGGAGGTTTTCCGGGCATGTCCCACCGTCGGGAGGCCCCAGGAACGGCCCAGGACACGCTGGGGAGATATGTCTCTCGGCTGGCCTGGGAACGCCTTGGTTATCCCGGGGAGGAGCTGGTTGAATTGGCTGGGGAGAAGGAAGTCTGGGCTTCCCTGCTAAAGCTGCTGCCCACTGTCGTGGACGTGTCTGCTGCGTTGCAGCTGGAATTCCTCCAATCAGGCTTTCCAAGTCAGGGGCGGTCATTAATTGCATGTTTAAAAAAGTAGTGGCGTTAAAGGAACTTTAAATTAACTAAAAATGAATTTACTAATTTTGACACCCCTATTTTTTTATTATTAGTTGTAGTTATATTTTTATTGCGATTGAGGCGAAGGTGCGGTCTCTAAATGTCCACTTCATAGCGCAGATGTGAAAGGCAAGGGCAAAATTACCAAAATCAGGTCAATTCCGCATCCGCACAGAGATGCACAAGGCACTGTGCTGGATTTAAACTGGTCACAAAATTAGAGCCCTGGGTGTGAATGGCTGTTTGGTGATATGTGCTCTGTGACTGTCTAATGAAATTAATATAATTCATGTTTTCACTTGAGGGATTATAATAAGTAAAATATATTAAATGAGTATTATGCTTATATAATCCTCAAAGGATTAGCCATTTAGCTAATTTGTGTTCATTTAAATTTGTGTCAATCTGAGTAAGTAATACAATTTGACAGAGAAGTCCGACATGGCAACAGGGCTGCCAATTGGCTACCTTCTGCCTTCGTCTTCTAAAAGAGGTCAGGCATGAAAATAAAAACTTCAGAAAACAAGAGTTAGAAATTGACTGACAAGCCACAGGCTACATGAGGCTGCCAAAGTGACGTATGCTGCTCGCAGGCTGTGTCTTGGCCACCCCTGTATTAGATGATAAGAATGATCTTGATCCTGCCGTTGGTTAACCCAAAGCTGTTATTAATGTCACTCAAAAGTAAAAGTAGGGCAGCTTGTGAGTGATGTCCATTGTGTTCCGGCAATAATAGAGCTCAGCACCAGTGTGCAGTCATTTGACTTGTGCACAGTTAGCTACCCAGTCACTTATATTTTATGACTGTTCTGGGGCACTTGAATAGCTGGCTGAAACGAAACTATTCACATTATGACTCAAGCCATTGTATGATATTGTATTTCACATAACATTTATTATTGTTGCTAAATTAACGAACTAAATCTAATCCTACCGACGTTCTCAGCTTCCTTTTTAGTGACTGGAAATTTGAGCCAGGCTACTGAAGAGGCACATACTTAGTAGGCAACCCAGGCGAGTGTGTCAAATCAATACAGTATCAAGCGCTTGAAAGTGCTTGATCTATTGGAGGAACAATCTGAATGTCACATCCACGACAAGTGCGTGCAGTGGAGCCAAGCTGATTATGAGCTGATGATTTAATGCTACATTTGCTCTGTGAGGACTCGGAGCAATATCAATAGAAACGCATACACAATTAGATAAGCTACACTGTATTCCGCAATTTTTCTAGGTGGTAAATTTTTTTTTTAAGAAAAACATAATTTTCTGGAAAAAATTACAATAAAAAATACAGCGAAATAACACAAACTAATTCTTATTTAGTTAGTTCATAAATCATAAAAATTAAATGTTCCCCATCATTAAAATCCAGTTTGTAGTACATACAATAAACATTATCACATTTTAGAACAATTCAACTACCTTGAAATATAGTAAGTAATGTTGAATTACGAATAGTAATGCTTAAAATGACAGAAATGCTTTGCTCTTAGTTTTTAATGACATGATTTTATCAAAAGAGGTTGCACCTTACGCGTGCTTCAAACTGCTTTACATTTTGACTACTCATGCACCTTCTGATGACACAGCATCAGTTCAGTATCTTGCTCAAGGAGACTTTGACATGGTCACAAACGGGATCAAACCCACAACCTCAGGAATACCAGATGACCACTCTACCACTGAGCCACGCTGCTGCTGTTGTTAGTAATTTAATATTGTTAAAAAATAATAACATGAAGGCAAATGGAATGTGGCAACACTTTGCCCGTATAAGTTCCGGGCGTGTTATATCTACCTGTTTTGCATATACATTGTTTCCAGAATGCATTGTGTGGCACAGTTAATAAAGTTATAGGACATTAAATCCATGTCATATGTGTTTGTGTTACCAGTCGCTGAATGTGTGTCATATTCAGCACGTTTATGTTGGATTTATGTTGGTCTATGTTTTTGTTTTTATTTATTTTTTCAACAAACCGTAACTTAAGGTTGTGTGTAAAATAATGACATCCAGGTCAATTCCGTGTACAAATTACATTGCTATTTTGAGGGTTCCTTGCGAAATTACGAATTTAGATATTTTTTGGTTTTTGCCTTCTGGTTTATTGATCTGACATTACTTTAATTTGTATTTATTTTTTACTTTACAAGATCATCTCAATCAGGCCGGCAAAGGGGTTTAATCTGGCCCACGTGGCGTATGTATGGTATACCTGATCAGGCCTGGCCCGGGCCATCTGTAGGAACGGGATATATCCTGGTGGGCCGCGAATCGACTCACTGCCACACATTAATTTTTGAAATCAGCCCGTAAATAAAGAGTATCCACGTCATTTTAAGTGTTTAACTGTAACTCGACTGCTCCTTACATAGGCCATTATATTATATATAGCACTGACTGCCTGCCTGGGGTGTCACCAAGTTACAATAATTTAAAAGTACCAAAACTTTAATCCAATAATTGAAACAATAACAATATAACTATATTAAACCTTGTCTGTACTAAAATAACACATAAGAGGCAAAACACAATCACAAGTGTTTCTAGTAACAGAAACAAAGCAGGATGGGAAAGCCTCCTACGATTACCGTTGCTCTCTTTAAGTTATCGTCAGTCAGCTCAGTAGTGCACTAGAAGTGGTGAGAACACGTTTCAAAATAAGAGTAGCCTACTAACAGGAAGTACAGTGTTAGTTAGCTTAATCTTTGCTGGTTTAACTTCATTTAGTAACTGTCTTGTTAAGTGTAAAATGTCTTGTCCCATTTAATGTACATTTGCTATTTGGTTTCTTTTTGTCAATTTTTTGCCCATTGCCCATCTAGGACATTACAATAATTGTAGTTATTTTCAATAATAAAAAAAAAAGTCAATTAACAAAGAATTTATCATAAAATTCTAAATGTTTACTTTTAATTCTTCAGTATTTTTTTTATGTTTTTCTCCTTGTTTTAATTTAGAGTTGCGTTTTACAGTAACAGACAAATATTTGTGAAATTAAGATTCATTTGTGAATTTTTTTTAACAATATGTGATATTCTTATGTTTTTTTCTGTAAAAGAACAGAAATATTGTGTGTTTTCACAGTTACAGGGATTTTATGTTATTTTACACTCAGCATATAAGATCACAGTCTATTTAAAAATATTAAATGATAATTTAAAAATATAGGAAAAATGTGTCAAATCAAATGAAATAAACATTGAAATTCTGTTATTTTAGGACTTTTTTTTACAGTGTATAGTGGATATGTTTTTTTTCTAATCTATGGCTGTAATAGCATATATATTTAGGAACATATTACTGTATTTAAAAAAAAAAAAAGTCCACAACAGTATACTTTCTAACCGTTTTTACCAATTGCAGCTCCAGATCCAGGATGGAGTGTTGTCTTACTTGTGAATTATTTTACTCAAGACGGCACGGTGGTTTTCAAACCGTGTTTCGCAGTGGTCGTCTTGACACCTTCAGGCGCCCTCTCAAGACGCCTGCCATTTCACTTCCCATTATTACAGCCCAAAAGACCACTCTGCTACCTCCTTGCTGACCTTGTTGGGACATGGTGGCCATCCAGTAACCACACAGAATTCTATCCATCCACACCATCCAACGTAGCACGGCTTTCATCAGTGAAAAAAATCTAATCTTAATTAGAAGGTACATCATGCAAATGGTTGCCTTTTGAGAATTGGTTATGAGTGTCCAAAATACACGACAGCAAGTCTTTGGAGGACTCGCTATTGAGCAGCTTTAATTACTTACTTGCTGCTCATCAGTGGCTTCTTAACAGCTGGTCTCTTATTAGAATGCATTTGTTTGACAGAAAGTGTCATTAATATGCTGGGATCAAAACAAGCCCGTTTGTCATCTGAGTCTCTAGCAATTATTTGAACAATATGTCACATGAGTTTTCGTGTTTTCGTGAATTTTTTTTGTGTTTTCATTCCTTTCCAAAGGCACTAAAGTATTTTACACTTTTCATCAGCAGAAAATAAATCTTTTCCCCTCAACATGCAATAAAACTGTTAGTTGCTCAATAATGTGAAACAACCGCCTTAAACAGTAGATAGTGTTCATAGTCCTCAAGTAACACTGAGGAAAGAAGAAAAGTGTAGGTGTTGAACCCTTTCACTGAGAAAAGCTTAAACACAAATATCCCTCGTGGGGGCGATGCCCCTGTGTGTGTGTGTGGGGGGGGGGGGGGTGTGAGTGTGTGTGTGTGTGTTTGGAACAAGCCGCAAGCGGAAGATTATGAAAAGGCTCTGGCCTCCCCTTACAGCGAATCAAGACACTAACTGGCCTGAAGCATTCCAAGGAGCTGTCAGATTGATGCAGTAGTATGAGAGGAAAAAAAATGATCAGAGTGGATAATTGTCTGGCTACTGCAGTTTCCAGCAAAGAGGAAAGGCCTCCTTTTATCGCAAGATGGGGCACATTTTGGGGGGGTAACTGCCCTACAAGTATCAGATGCAGCACTGTGTGTGTGTGTGCGTGCAACTCTGACAGATTATAAAGCAAGGATTTAGGCCATGGTTTTTCTGGGTTTTACCTTAAATCCACCTGTCTGTCTAAAATAGAAACTGGTGATTTAAAACATTAAACACAAAATAAGATACATTTGGGAGACTGTATAAGAAAATCCTCCATTTTTTTTTTGTTTCTTTTTTTGCATAACCCCAAAAGGCAAAATAACTTTACCTAGTAAACAGGCAGCATCTTAGAGTGCATTTGTGAACAACACTCAATAAGCGTTTGAGAACTCAGGACACCAATTGGTGAACCTTTGTATACTTAAGTTGTTTAACAGTCCAGGCTCTCTGTTATATTTTGTGCATCATAATGTGCCACACATGTTCAATGGGAGACAGGTCTGGACTGCTGGCAGGCCAGTTTAGTACTCACACTCTTTTTCTATAAAGCTACTCATTTGGCTTTGTCATTCTGAAATAAGCAGGGATGTCCTTTAAAAAGACATTGCTTGGGTGGCAGCACATGTATGTTGCTCCAGAACCTGTATGTACCCTTCAGCATAAATGGTGCCTTCACACATGTGCAAGTTGCAATGCAATGGGAAATAACACCCCCCCCCCCCCCCCCCCCATACCATCACAGTTGCTGGCTTTTGAAGATTTGCGCTGATAACAATCAGGATTGCCTTTTCCTCTTTGGGAAGAGTCAATCATTTTCAAAAACACTTTGAAGTGTGGACTCATCAGACCACAGCACATTTTCCCACTTTGTGTCATTCCATCTCAGATGAGCTGGGACCCAGAGAAGCCGGCGGCATTTCTAGGTGTTGTTGATATATGGTGTTTGCTTTGCTTTGCTTTGGTGTTTGCCTTACATCTCTATTCTTTGATTTTTGACTCAGCATGAGACTCAGCATTGTTTCAGTGTTTTATGGTGTCTGCTGTATTTTGTGTTATTAATTTATTGATACCTATTTTATTTGCGTATTCACTTATCCTACTTCGTGTGTTATTATTATTGATTTATTATTAGTTATTTATTGCGGCACGGTGACTGACTGGTTAGCACGTCCGCCTCACAGTGCAGAGGACGTGAGATCGAGTCCGGGCTTCGGCCTTCCTGGGTGGAGTTTGCATGTTCTCCCCGTTCTTGCATGGGTTTTCTCCAGGTACTCCGGTTTCCTCCCACATTCCAAGGACATGCATGGCAGGTTAATTAAACACTCCAAATTGTCCATAGGTGTGATTGTGCCCTGTGATTGGCTGGCAACGAGTTCAGGGTGTACCCCGCCTACTGCCCAAAGCCAGCTGGGATAGGCTCCAGACTTCGGAACTGTGAGTCGGACGTGCTAACCAGTCAGCCACCATGCCACCTGTTTGATATTATTTCCTCTGTCTTTATTACAGCCTCAGGTAAATGCAAATTTTAGAAGTCACACGATGCAGGGCCTGGGGATTGTGCCTTGGCGCTGCCGCGGCCTGGGGGCCCTGGGGGGCCCTGAGGTGTTGTGCTTGCTCTGTCCTGGCCGGGGTCGACGGCTCCCCTCTTTGGTGGAGGTTTTCATGCATGCCAGATCCACCACACCAGCATCTATCAAAATTCTAACACAATCTGCTTCTTCCTCTGGTCGTTGAATCGGTGGAGGCTGATGTCTGTGGATCTCACTCTGCTTCATCTATCCTTCCTTCCTTTCTTTAGTCTTTCCTTTGGTCTCTTGAGGTCTCCCTAATTTGTTGGAATTTAGATGTTTCTGGAGTTGGTGAAATACTCTGGTTGGTAACCCGGTGGGTAGTAGGTAATGTCTGGTCGGTGCTGGATCCTGACAACCTCACGACTCTAGCTGGATTCTGAAGTATTCGGTTTAGGTGAAAGGTATGGGATTTTTAATAGGTTTTAGGTGAACTGATGAGTACACACTCACACGCACGCACACATGCACGCACACATGCACACACACAGACATACACACATACACACGCACATGCACATACTCACCCACATACACAATAAAAATTAAAAAATAAGAAAAAAGAGAGAGCAATGATGATGACATGTCAAATCGGTAAAATTACCGAATGAACAATACTGAGCTCTTAAAAAAAAAAAAAAGAAGAAAAAAAAAGAAAAGAAAAATAAATAAAATAATCAAATAAAAAGAAGTCACGCGATAATGCTGACGAAATATGCACCACAACGTGCTGCCAAGGCGGACAAGAACAGTAGCTAGAAACAGATACAATGAGAATCCTGTTATTTCACATACACAAACACACCTACACGTACTTTGACACAATGCACCATAATACACTGGAAATAGTTTGTCTGCAACTTTACAGGGAGGAAAGAGGCTGGCACAAAGCACTCCGCAGTGAGCAGCACATGTGAAACGAGAATTGAAAGAAGATGACATTATTTACTGCACACTTTCAACCATTTATTTGTTGCATCAACAAGATGGCGGAAGAGTGTATCTTATATTGTGGAGCAGCCATTTTTAAAAGGACAGACAGGAACCAAATTCCATCGTCTGCCTTTTCTCACAGATACAACATGTTTGTTTTTTAGTCATTTAGCAAGACATACAGGTCATGGCTAGCCTGCCTTTTTTGTATGCCCTTGGCATTTACTTCTATTGAAAAGTGATCATTTTAGTAAAAGGAGTTGTTGTTTTTTGCACTTTGATCCTGTTAACTTTGTTATAATTTCTACCACATCAGTTTTTTTGTTTTTTTTAATCTACTTAACTATTGAAATGTAAATTACCTTATGGGCAGCATTCCCTCTTCGTTCCAAGCAATTTACCTCACAGAGCAGCTTCTTTAATTCACTCATTCAAACTACGCCAATAGCAAAAATGGCTAAAATCATCATTCAAACCATTTACAACGCTTTCTCAAACTCTCTGCCCTGGTCAAATGAGGTGGAAAGGCTTCATTGCTAATGGAGCCATCGGAGAAAGCTTTGCCTTTTGCCACCAATATATTATGTGTGATGTCACGTCATGGTGAAATGTCCTTTTCACTGAATGTAACAAAGAAAATCCATATAAGGCCAGGGTGAACATGTAAACTCGACATAAATGTTCCAATAAAGATTTGAACCCAGATCTTCTGATTGCGAGGTTATTTGACCATTTATGAGTGAAACCTCTTCTAATTAGTATATTAACATAATGAGAACTACTGAAACCCCTGGCCGATTGTTTTCAGACTGGATTCTGGTTCGAAATTCCCGCCCTCTGTCTGTAGATGTGACGTCATGTGCACATTGTGTACGTAAAGAAGGGTGTGTGCAGTTAAATTTTTGGCCACAGGTGGCAGTAGCGATTCAAAATTGAATTTTCTGCGTTCAGTAGCTTTAATGCTAGTATAATCAATTTAGTTGAAATAAGAGTAATTAATCGTACCAATATCTGACGAAAATGGTTAGTTCATCTATTTTCTAAAGTGAATGCAGTTGTTTCTGATAAATATTGTAAGGTAGTATTTGATTTGCTATATTTATTATTATTATTATTATTATTATTATTCTCCTCCGTGAGTCATCACCTTATCGTGGTGGAGAGGTTTGCGTGTCCCAATCAGCCTAGGAGCTATGTTGTCTGGGGCTTCATGCCCCTGGTAGGGTCACCCATGGCAAACAGGTCCTACGTGAGGGACCAGACAAAGCAAGGCTCAAAAGACCCCAATGATGAATGTAAATTTTGGATCGTGGTTTCCCTTGTCACCGGGGCCCCCCTCTGTAGCCAGGCCTGGAGGTGAGGCTCGAAGGCGAGCGTCTGGTGGCCGGGCCTATACGCATGGGGCCCGGCCGGGCACAGCCCGAAAAGGCAACCTGGGTCCCCCTTCCCATGGGCTCACCACACTCTGTGTGTTTCTTAAAGCCAAAAGGGTGGCATTTTGAGTAAAAAGATGTGTATGAACATCTGTGATTTGTCTCTTTTTTTTCCTCCAAAATTTCAATGGTCACCCTCCAGGACTGCTAATGATTCCATACTTTTTTCCCAAGGTTGTATTTCCATTTAATTATGATGGATTTGGGCATCATGAAATATTTGGATTATTATTTTACTTCAACACTGACATATACGACTTATAAGAGTTCCTTGGTCTTCATTCTTTGTGTTCGGTTACCACGCCCTCTTCCTTTGGTGTTGCAGACACCTGAGGGGCCTTTCATAAAATATGAAACACTTTGATTAAAGTGGACATTATTTCACTAATTAAGTGACTTTTGAAGGTAATTGGTTGAATCAGAGCTTTTTTATATGTGCCCTGCGATTGGTAGGCGACCAGTTCGGGTTGTACCCTGTCATTTTTGGGTTCTGTTTTTCCTTGTGTGTCCCCCTTGGTCTTGTTAAGTGTAATCCTGCCCTTCCTCGTGTTAACCAATCAGTGCCCTCAGCCACTTGTGTCTTGCCCAAGGTGTGTCACTGTCACACCGCGGTGAGGTTGTCTTGTCTGGGGTTTTACTGTCTTGTCATTTCCTGTTTTATTTTGAAAATTAAATTCCTTTTTTGCCCATCACCTCTGCCTCCTTGCCCTGCTTCCCTGCATTTGGGTCCTCCACCAAACTTTACCCCCGTGATATACCCCACCTCTCGCCCAAAGTCAGCTGGGATAGACTAGCACACCCGCAACCCTAGGGAAGATAAGCAGTACATAGAATGGATGGATGGTATGTATGACTAATTTGTGCAGATCCATCCCCTAAAACTCAGATTTAAAACCTTTAACATTGGAAGTTTCAATGTATTAAAAATATGTTTCAAAACGAAAAGAAAGAAATAACATCTGTCAGCCTTTCTAAAGGCAGAACATGATCAGCCCAATCGAAAGCTCGATCCTTAGCACATAGTATGAGGTTATTTGTGATAGATGCAATTACTGTAGTGACCTGACCTCCAAAACACAGACTCATCAGCCCACTTACTCACCTGAACAATGCCCATATCATTTGCTATTTTAATATTTTTGCTATTTTTATTGTACTGATTGTGTTATTTTTAATTAGTTTTGTATGTTTAGTTTGTTCCCTGAAAGGCACCTATAAATAAACTGAAATTTTATTATTTTTATTTATTTATTTATTTAAAGTAAAAGTAGTAGTAGTAATAGTAATAGTAGTAATAGTTGTTGTTGCAATAGTAGTAATAGTGGTGGTGTTATGTTTGGATCAAAAAATGGGTGCTTCCTCCTTCCTTCAATTAAGTAAAGCAGCATTTTCATTGCAATGTAAAGTATAATACATTCTAGCAGAAATTCTCTGCATGGCCTATATTCAACTTGATTTAATGTTTTGCAGCATATGCGTTTCTTTATTTATCTATTGTTAGAGTATGTACATACAGTCAGTCCACCATTGCTCTAATCAAATGGGCTGAAGTGTCTTAGTGAGAGAGCACTTATCAGAATTTAACAACAATCCCTCACAGGTAGCTGTAAAACTTGATAATACAAGTAACATTTTGAAAATCCCAGCAGATGAAATTGTCTCTCTCCTCCAAATGACAGATTTAATATTCAGACTAAAATATTTTAATGTGGCATAATTTAATATCATGTATCAGCTACAGACAACATATGCAATTGGCGTGGCGTGTTCATCCTCTCTGTCAACAAGATTGGAGCTGACTTTATCTACGGTGTGAAAAGGATTAGATGACAATCACGCTACACAGAGTACAACAATTACATAAATTTGCATGCATGATGGAGTTTTGATATGATGAGCCTTGCAAATCCCAATCGTCACTTGACATCTTGATGTCTTTCTGTGACACAATTTAACATTAATGTCACATTTGCTCTGCATCCAATTTGTTGAGCTCCACCACTGTCAACGCACAAAATAAGTCTATTTTGGGGGGGATGTTTCGAAATAGTGAGTACCAATAATGCAAATGTTTACATTCTCTTTTGTCATATTTTTACAGGAGATTTATGTAAGTGCTTTAAAGTCATATCAAGATTGAGTTGTTAAATATTTTGTATGGAGAATACTTGACAACAGGTGAGTATATAAATGAATGAATAGATGAAAAAAATATATAATAATAATAATAATAAAAAATTTAATTATTTTTTAAAAATGTATAAAAATAAATATATAAAAATATAAATCAAATTAAAATAAATAAAAAAAAAATAAAAAAAATAAATAAATAAATGTATTGATGGTGCTGATTGATTTTCCAGCAAGGGCTATATCAGGTTATGGCCTTAGAAGAATTCCCCCTACCTACTCAGCTTAGAAAGGGTGTGGTGGGCGGAGGCTCTTTTGCATATAACATAACCTTACCCTCCACCCCAACACAGATTTAAGACATTCTAAGAGGGCTGCTGTAAGGAAAGTGAAAAGTGTGACGCAATTCTTGATTTATTTTTTGAGTACTTCAATCAAAGTACATCACAGACATTTTATTTTATTTTACTTTGTCATGTTGTAGTCTTGGCGGCACGGGTCGCTGTCTGGTTAGCACGTCCGCCTCCCAGTGCGGAGGACGTGAGATTGAGTCCGGGCTTCGGCCTTCCTGGGTGGAGTTTGCATGTTCTCCCCGTCCCTGTGTGGGTTTTCTACGGGTACTCCGGTTTCCTCCCACATTCCAAAGACATGCATGTCAGGTTAATTGAACACTCTAAAATTGTCCCTAGGTGTGATTGTGAGTATGAATGGTTGTTCGTCTCTGTGGTGCCCTTTGATTGGCTGGCAACCAGTTCAGGGTGTACCCCGCCTACTACCCAAAGCCAGCTGGGATAGGCTCCAGCACCCTCACGACCCTAGTGAGGAATAAGCGGTTAAGAAAATGGATGGATGGATGTTGTAGTCTTTTATGAATTTACAGCTGCAAGTTACTTAACACAAAAGGAATTCAATAAATATGAAAAGCAATTTACTTTCAAGGATTCAGCCTTTTTGCTTCTCAGATGTGTCTTTAAGGTTTTTTTTCATTCCATTTTAACATGAAGGCTGAAATAAAGACATAAAGCAATTTACACACAAAAAATAAAACAGATTAGACTTATTTGTACTGAGAAAGGGTTTGAATAGTTTTTTAAAAGTCAAGTGTAGTCAGAAGTGTTCTTTTCAATGTTCTATGTGCCCCCACTAGCCTAAACACGGCGTTCTGATAATATTGCATTTGTGGAATATGAATTAAGCAGCAAAATCTACCCGTTGTTATCCATCTCGGGGGGTTGCCACTTACTGTCGACTGAAAATGACATCACATTTGCTCAGTGCTCAGGTAACTACCAATCACAGCTAAGCCAGAAAACAGGTGAGCCATGACCATTGTTATTTGAGCTCATTGGCACTGCAATGTCATTTTCAGTCAACAGTAAGTGGCAAAATGGCTGCCCTCTGAGATAGATAAAAACGGGTGCTTTATTATATTCCGCTATGATTCATACAGGTCTGCCATGAGTAATGCCTATAACGGTAATGAATCATTTTGCCTACAGACATTCAATATATAATTCTTGTCATATTCCATAAAACATTATCATGACCCAGTCTGACAGGAGAATTATTTACATCATACAAGAGAGACATCTAAGCTATATAAAATAGGCAAACATTATCATGATGAGCACCAGCTTCCTGGATGTAAATCAACCAATCTAATATTCTGATCTTGTAATTAGCAATCAGTTAAGAGGCACTTTCTGTAACGATTCAGACAGCCAAATACCAAACCAGCTTAATTACCTCCTGAGTCACAATCAGTCATCAAAGCCTGACTGATGAAAATAACTCCTGAGTCATCATAAAAACAATCTCAAGGTGATGGATTTACTTCCGATGCAGGTATATTGGTGGTTATTATAAGCTTACCGGTTGTGACCTTCAGCTATTTCTGCTCACGGATTCTCAAACTTGGCAAAATTCCTTCATTTTTAAACCATCTTTCAGTGGAGGGGCATTTTGTGTGATTCTCATAAAATGTTTATCATTACAATAGAATAGAACAGAACAGGGCCCATCACAATTTCTGTTAATGGCGATTGTATTACAGTAAACAAACTGGTCACATAATCCTTTATTTCTTCATCGTGTGTCTGTCTGGCATGTACACCGCTAATTGGTAATTCTAAAAACCTTTGATTTTTACGTTTGTGTTATGAATCACAATATTTAGCTTTCAGTGTCTGTTATGTTTCATAAAAAACCCTCACTGACGTAAAATGTGTTTCTTGTCGTTCAAAAAAAAAAAGATTAAGAACCGCAGTGCAAATGCAGCCAGAAGAATAGTAAATTCATAGCAATAATCAGGCCTGATTTGAGCATTTTTACTCTCTATCGATGTTGAGCAAATTCGAGCTAAGCTATTGCCATTTAATTCTTCTTCTACTACACTTTATTGGTTCTTCTCCGGCATATTGCTGCCTCTCGCAGGTCAGTTTTGATACTACAACAGACATTTGGCTGGGTATAGGAGATTTATAATTAACGGACGATGTTATGTGTGGTGTGTGAGAATCTCAATCTTCCTTTTGTGTATCATGTCATTTATCACAGATAAGTATTTCACCAGTTTTGCAATTCACTGGCCCTGAAGGCTTTCTTCACAAAACCAAAAGCATTCAAACTGCAACAGTAAAACAGTAAACAGAACTTTACATGAGGACTTGTGGTCTTCGGGTGGTGACACCCTACTGGCAAATGCTCTTCCTAGGTCAGTCATGATCATTCTGGAAAGATTGTCAGGTCTGCTTTTGTTGAAAGTTTTCACTCAATAAGCCCCCATGCAGCAATAAGCTCAAAGAGATGTCAATCACCACGCATTGCCTGCTCCTCTGAGAGGCGAGGGGAATAAAGGAAGTAAGACGTTGGTTGTCCACATGTGATGGAAAACCTTGCATTTATTGTAAACAAAGACAGCAAGGGGCATGAGGAAAAGAGAAAGGATACATTGAGAGAAGATCTCTTGAGCGCATCTATGTGTTTTAAATGCCTGTGTGTGTGCGTGCATGCGCACGTGTGCGTTTCCGTGCGTGCGTACGTATGTGTTGTGCATGTACTGTATGTGCAGAGTTATTTTGATGAATGTGACCTGACGGATGGTGTAACCCCCAAAGCCTGCCCCCGCTTCCTCTCAAGCCCTCCTGTCATGACTGAATACCGATGTCAAGCTACCTTTCTGTTTTTATGGACTGCAAGGACACAGAACATATATTGTGTGTGTTTTCTGTGTCTATATATATATATATATATATATATGTACATGTTGTACTAGCGCTAAGGTAGTTAGTCTCTCAAATCCGGCCAGCGTCCCCGTGATGCAAATTCCCTTTTGTTTGTTACTGTTGTTGCATCACTTCATGGTAGAAAAGTTCATTTATTCATTAGTTGAATCCAAAATATGAAATATTGTCAAGCCATAATATAATTTGTATGTCATTTAAAGATAGAGCCCATTTATATATCGCCATCTCTGTAAATTATTTGACTTTCATGTACTAAATTCCAGAGTTATGTAATAACATCCTGATCACATTTGTACAGTAAGTAACTAACTACCTCACTTACCAAGAAGAGGACTTTTTAGTATAGTGTATCTGCTGTTGTCCATGAAGAAGACTCAACAATCCTTAGTTTTACTGTTGAGTCCTTTAAGAAACACACGCATCTCACACAATGTCACAGTCAACAAATCGGTTGTGGCTGTGTCTGCTTTGTGACCATAATCAGAATCAGATTGACTTGCAGCCAGGTTATCACTTACATTTCAGCTCTGACAGACGCCACTAATCTCACAATTGCTTTCCACATTTCCCAGGGGATCAACGTAGCGACAAGGTGGAGGTGGGAGATGTACAGCACCGCAGTGCCTCCGAGTTTGATTTAACAAGCTTTCGGCATGACTTCGTTTAATCAAATTGTCGTGCCAGTACCTTTAGTCTCTGATGAGGGGAAATAACTGATTGTGTTAATTTCTGCCAAATGGAAATTCATAACATTTAGACGGCATTCAGAGTTATGGCCCTTGTGTCTCCTTCTGGGTAAATTACAAACATTGACATGTCAATTCATTCTACAGTTATTTAATGACATTGTGATTGCAATTCAAACAAGTGGTAACGCCAACTGTCTATATTATTCTAATGTGGGACATGTAAATTCTGCAGCAAATGGTGTCTTGGCAAATATATGCAATCTGTCCAAAATAGACAGGAGCACAGATATGATGCCAAATTAATTAACCCTACAATGCCAAACGTATTATATCAAATACAAGTCATTTTGAGCCCTCTATTTCATAAGTATAATATTTTCCCCCCATTAAAGTAGCACTAAGGAACTTTTCAACCTTAATAAAATAGTTTTATAACTCTTCTGATAAAACCGACTTAAAACGAGTTGGATGGTAGTGTTACCATGGCCTGAGGGGGTCTGTATCATTTTTACATGCACTAAGCAACTTTGAGAAGGATGGTAGGAACATTGCCGCACAAAAAACTACAAATGTGCTGACTGCTTTATGACATATGTCACTTCCCCCTTTCCCCATTGGCTACAAAGACGGAAGTCAATTTGAATGTCGATGCACGATTACTGCTTTCCTAACAGAAGCTGCAACACAACAGAAAGGTTTTGTCTGAGGAGAAAGAAAAAGGGGAAGCTTCCCTGATAAAAGGACGGTCAAGGATCAACATTGGCCCGGCTTTAATTCGCTGGCGTGAGCTCAAAAACAAAGTAATGCGCTTGTCCTCATGGGAAATGTGGTCTTGCTTCAGACATAACATTACCGCTTTTGTCCATACAAATTTTTTTTTCCTGCAAACTGAAAGTTCCTTAGTGTTGCTTTAAAACCCTGACGTATATGATCTGACACATGCATTGCACAGATAATCCATTAGAGGGCAGTATCACCCATCTGATGGCTTTTCCAGCGACATTACAAGATCGCTATCTATCACACATTACACCTGACACTTTTCTCCACCCGTTCCAGCCTGCCTGCACATGCTTCTTCACTTTTTTTCCACACTCTCCATTGCTCTGGACTGTTGACCCTAAATACTTCAACTCCTCCACCTTCTTGGTCTCTTCTTCCAGTAACCTCACTATTCCACATGGGTCCCTCTCATTCACACACAGATACTCCGTCTTGCTACGGCTAACCTTCATTCCCCTCCTTTCCAGGGCAAACCTCCACGCCTCTAGCTTCTCCTCCACCTGTTCCCTGCAATCACACAATGTCATCTGCAAATATCATAGTCCATGGAGGTTCCTGTCTAACCTCGTCTGTCATCCTGTCCATTACCATAGCAAACAAGAAGGGGTTCAGAGCTGATCCCTGATGTAGTCCCACCTCCACTTTCAACTTCTCTGTCACACCTAGAGCACACCTCACCACTGTCTTACAGTCCTCATACATGTCCCGCACCACTTGAACATACTTCTCTGCCACTCTGGGCACCTGTCGTAAGCTTTCTCCAGATGTACAAAGACACAATGCAGCTCCTTCTGACCTTCTCTGTTCTTCTCTATCAACATCCTCAAAGCAAATACTGTGTCTGTGGTACTCTTTTTTTTGGCATGGAACCATGCTGCTGCTCACAAATGTTCACCTTTGCCCACAATCTGGCTTCAACTACTCTTTCCCATAGCTTCATTGTGTGGCTCATCAGCTTTATTCCTCTGTAGTTGCCACAACTCTGCACGTCTCCCTTGTTCTTAAAAATGGGCACACTTTTCCTCCATTCCTCAGACATCTTCTCACTATCTAAGATCCTGTTGAACAACCCAGGCAAAAATTATACTGCTACCTCTCCTAGACACTTCTATACCTCCACAGGTATATCATCAGGACCAAGTGCCTTTACACTCTTCATCCTCTTCCATGCCCTTCTCACTTCATCCTTACTAATCTTTGCTACTTCCTGGTCCACAACAGTCACCTCTTCTACGCTTCGTTCTCTCTCATTTTCCTCCTTCATCAACCCTTCAAAGTACTCTTTCCATCTTCCCATCACACTACTGGCATCTGTCATCACACTTCCATCCCTATCCTTTATTACCATAACCTGTTGCATGTCCTTCCCATCTCTGTTGACATCTATACTAATTAAGATTTTTGGAAATACTAATATGTTTGATAGATCTGTTTATTATTATATTTTTTGACTGTTCTTAATGTATGAATATAAAGCATTGTGACCAGATGTATCAAAAATGACACAAATCAAAAGTCATATGTGGAAGTTGATTTTCAAAAATATTTTTTTTGTTTGTTTGTTTGTTCAAAAGGACCAATAAATACTTTATTTACAAAGAATCAAAATGTTCTCTCATTTCATTTCATATTTCATGGTACAGGTTTTATAGGGTTAAATAAGCATTTGTACTGTATGCACATCAAGGAACTTGAAGATAACGTGTAATAGTTCCGCTTGTCCTGAAACACACACCACTCTCTCGTTCTTTCAGTGAGATAGCATTTTATTAAGCAAATAATGACACAGTTCACAGTTTAATATACATTCAGGTCACCTATACAATACATTGATGGAGAAGTGCAGTCATGTAATCAGACATCAATGACATCCTGTTGCACTGGCCCAGGGGCCTCGCTTATGTCATCCATTTGACAACAAGCTACTTTGTTTCACTCTGATTTACTGTACAAATTAGCGCCTTGAAATCTTTGGTCGGTTAGGACAGTTTGTTCATCCTAACATCTTTTTTTTTTCCATTTAACCTTTATTTAACCTGGTTGGTCCCATTGAGATTAAAAACCTCTTTTTCAAGAGAGACCTGGCCAAGACAGGCAGCAGCAAAAGAACACAAAGTTACAGACATACAGTACAGAGTGGGACAAATTAAAAAAACAAATGTACAAAGTACTACATTTTGGATTCAATGATCAATAAAATTGTTCAAACAGCCAAGCTAAAAACATCGACACTGTATGGAAGCTGTTTCCATGTCTTTCAATTTAGATTTAAAAACATTTAAGGACACCGGTTCTTTGAGCTTTAAGTCATTCTGCAGAAGATTCCAGGCTGATGGTGCTGAGTACCCAAAAGCTTTTTTACCAATTTCTGTCCATACGTTTGGGACAGAGAGCAATAAGAGGTCCCGCGAACGCAATGAATACTGTCCGTTGCTTCTCTGCCTGATACAAACACAAAAATAGAGGGGAAGCAGTCCAAGAATTGCCTTTTAAATAAAGGTGTGCCAGTGAGATAGTCTGCGGGTCGACGATACAAGCCATCTGACCCGAGAGTATAACTCACAGTGGGGAATTAGAGCTTTACAATTCGTAATAAACCTCAGGGATGAATGATAAAGAGTATCTATTTGATGGAGACACTGTGCAGAGGCATGCATATATAAAAGATCACCATAGTCTAAAACAGATTTTTTTTTTTTTAAGATGCAGCGACAAGACACTTTTTTACATAAAAAGAAAAACAGCTTATTTCTAAAGTAAAAACCCAGTTTTAGCTTATGAGCCTTATGAACTTCATGTTTTGATACCTAATGTTCAATATCTCACAAGACACATTCTGCTGCTTCATTTGAATCAGTGACGCAACTTCAAATTTACACACTTTTGTGCAACTGGATAACACATTTCTCCATCAAAGCTTGCAATCAAACTGCAATAAAGTCCCTGTGGTGACCTACAGGGGTCACATGGGGTGGTTACAGGTAAACACTTCAATACTGCATTTTGGCATCATGGAAGTCCATACAACACATTTCATTCTTTGAATGAGCTATAAGGCGCTGAAATGACTGCATTGGATAAACTGTCTGGTTTGCACTTTCTGTAAGGCTATCATCAGTTTTCACACTCAAGGCTCTATTTTCGTGTGTGAGGTCTAATTTTTGCAGTCTAATTTTTGCAGACATAAGCAGCTGGCCTAGTTTAAAATAAAAAAAAAACTAATTTTGCGCCGTTGTGGGTGTGAACATAGCCAACTTTATGATTTTTAGACTATAATAATAATAATAATAATAATATGTTCATTTAATTAATTACTACAATGATTTAAAGGATTTCATGCATGTTATTGTCATATTGCGATGAGTGAAATATGATGACATCCCGCCCACATATGTCCATGGAGTGTACAGCCTTGATCAAATTCATCAAAACTCCTTTATACTATATGAGCCAATAGTTAGATGTGGTTCCAGCAGTCAGGTGCGCCGGGCACATGTCAAAGGAAATGCTAGAATGCTCACCATGACGCAGAGCGGTCTGCCAGTTTCCCAAACAGGCTAAATGAATTATGCACCAGCACGAAAATCAAGATGTGCCAGTTTTTAAGCTCGAGCGCAGCTGCACAATTTACGAATAAAGAGCCCTCAGTGTAAAGACAGGTCTTGGCAACATAACAATATCAAGCAGCACAGGGTATGACTAGGTTGGAGATGTAAAAATTAGGGATGTTTGATACCACTTTTTTCAGTATTAGTATTCACTCTTTGAGTACTCACCGATACCAAGTACCAATACCTCTAGTACTTTTGATATATAACATTTCATTTAACACAATGACAAAAAAAAGACCTTTCTTTCTGAAGCAGATGATGATTTGCCAATGTGTCAAACTGCTGTAGTATAGTGCCAACTACTGCTGAGGAGGACTTACTTAATGTCAGATTTTGTTTGCCTTATTGTATATAGTATTGGTGGCTGATATCGGCAGCCTCCACGTGTATTGATTCCTTAAAATAAGGCTAGTATCAGCACCGATACTGTTACCTGGTATCGGTACTTGCCCATCCCGTGTAAAAATACGCAAAAGTTTGAGGAATACTAAGTTATAAAGTCAGAACCCAGTGAAAAATATTGGATTTATTAATCACCTTAGTCATTTATGTTAAATTTCATTTTCAAAAATAATTTTTTTGTGCTCTTTATAAATATTTCCTCTTTCTGTATTGGTCATACATGAGAAACCAACAAACCAACAACATTGACCCTTTGAGCAAATGATCACAGACTTCACTGGTCATGGATATTAACACCAACATGTCTTCTTTTTTTCTTTTCATAACAACATTAAATCACACGTGAGGCAAAGCGGCAGCAGACTGGCATGGTGGGTGCAGACATACGCCCTGCCCCAAGTGTCCATGAGCAAGTCACAGAATTAAGCACTCGGAAAAAAGGGGTAAGAGTCGTTTCATAAAAAATCACCCAGTCGGTTTAACCAAGCAGATTTGGATTTTAATAAAAATGGGTGTTTTTGTTTATAGTGATGACACAAGACTAAATCTCATTTTTTAAGTCAATTGGGGAAGGGGTTTTGGAGCTACGGCCAATCAAATGGAGAATTTTTTGACAAAACGGGGCGTGGCAAAAAGGGGTATTGTTGGGAAAATAATTCAACAAGGATTGCAAATATGCAATCATTTAGAAGATTGGTGCATATTTGAGTAACTTCACCTTTTGACCTATAATTTGACCTTGGAATTGACCTTGTGGATCATGTGACCTTAACAAAAAAAAAATCATGAAATGTAATCTCTTACATGTTCTCTAAAACATATAACATTTTCAGAGAGGTTTTTTGTTTGTTTGTTTGTTTGTTTAGCAGCGATAAGGAGTTAAAGAATCCATACTCTCAGATATTCATGACAGGCAGTATGCATGGATAGCGTGGACCAAGGAGAATGGACCAACGAAGTGACTACAAGTACACCCAGTAACGCATGGTGGGTATGTGTGGGGTGGATGTGTTCGTGAAGCCTGGGTTTAATGTAATCCATTGGGTGTGAATGGCGACATCCTGTCGAGACTGATAACAGCATCGCAGTCCTCCAGGTCACACACGGAGTCGGTAGCGTTGTCATTATTGACAGTAAGCTGTGAAATCCTGTCAAAAGTGTCCTCGCATTCCACTACATTGGGGATCATGTTGACGTAGGCGTTGGCGATCTCCTTGTGGATCATGGTGTCTTGGTTGTAGGACACCATCTCGTTGCTGATGTTGACGGTTTCCACGGGCGTGTTGGAACAGAAGTAGTGACAGCCCAACAAGCTGGCGAAGGCTTTCCTGAACTCGGCGTTGAATGCGTAAATGATGGGGTTCAAAGACGAGTTGGTCCAGCCGAACCACACAAACACGTCAAAGGTGGTCTCGCTGACGCAAGGCAAGCCCGCGTCCTGGTCTGTGGGCGGCTTGTCACAGAAGGGAACCATGCAGTTGAGGATAAAGAAGGGCAACCAGCAACACACAAAGACACCCATAATCACCGAGAGGGTTTTGAACACTTTGGTTTCCCGCTTGATGGAGGTCTTCAAAGTGTTGTGGTGTTGGCACTCGAGTCTGTTTGTCCTGCAACTTTGCGCGTGTTCCGCAGCTCTCTCAAGAGAAGCTATTCTCCTAATTTGAATTTGGGCAATCCGGTATATCCGCGTGTAAGTCACTATCATAATTGCCACAGGGATGTAAAAACTAATCAAAGATGAGGAGATGGCATATTCTCGGCTCAGACTGGAGTCACAGTTCTCTTCAATCTGGTGACCCTGCACAGAGGCGTTGCTTGTCCCAGCCGCGTTGTCCCCGCTGGCTTTGTGCCAGTTGAGCTGGACCGGTATGAATGAAATGAGCACCGATAACGTCCAAGTGATGCTAATCATGACAAACGCAACTCTCTGAGTCATTTTCCTCTCGTAGCGAAAGGGACTGGAGATGGCCCAGTATCTGTCCACACTGATGATGCAAAGGTTGAGGATGGAGGCGGTGGAGCACATAATGTCAAAAGCCACCCAGATGTTACAGAAAGTGCCAAATGGCCAATATCCCGCCACCTCCGCCACAGCCTTCCACGGCATCACCAGCACAGCCACGAACAGATCCGACAGAGCCAGGGACACTATAAAGATGTTGGTCACTTTTGTCCGCAGGTGCCGTGAACGCAGCACCGCGGAGCACACCAAGATGTTCCCCAGAAGGGTCCACAGGATGAGGAGGAAAAGCAAACACCCGGTCACGGCGCGCAAAACCACTCCATCCCTCTCGCCGTCGCCCGTCGCCTCCGACTCGGTGCCGTTCCGCATGACCTCCCTGAGCGGCACCGGCATGGGGTCGGTCCCCTGCACGGACGAAAGATACTTGGCCGGGTTCTCCATGCGCCTCTTCAAGTGGCGCCGCAGCGCGCAGCCTCACGCGAAAGGACGGCCGCGGTCATTCCCACCGCTGTCTCACCGCATCGTGGAAGAGGGTTCGAAGTGAGCGCCAGGCGCGCGGATGTGCGGCGAGCTCATGTTGCAGCGTCGCCGGACCCGGTACTCTCACCCACCCACTCACTCCCTGCGTGAGAGCGCAAGGAGGGATTCCCACAGTCAGTGCTGCCAACTAAACACTGTCAGGTGCATCACGCCTCTTTTGGGCGTAGTGTATGCGCACTGCGTTAAGAACGGGGTGTGAGAAATCTTGCAACACTTCCAGGGGTTTCGTGTAAAAGATGTATCTGGTTCGCTAAAGGTTGGGAAACAACACGATAAAAGCTGAGGGGAGCTGTCCATGGTGACGACTTTGATATTGTGCGCTTCTGTGTAATAATTTTAATGTACATCATGTCTGGACAGAAGCTATTGAGTTGGAGAGTGTGTAGTCATTTCTTCGAGCCCTCTCGCTGTGTATGATAGCCTATTGAAAATTTGAATACTTTGAAATTTCTCTTTTAAAAGGAAAGTAAATGAACATTTGTTGTGAAAAGTACTCGTGCTCCATCAGGACATTACAATCTTTAAGCTGGAGTTGGAATATAATAACAATTAATAATATTCAACGTTTTTATTCCTGAATTCCATATTTTCGTTCAGTCTGAAGGTACAACCCTCATTAATGCAAACTACAGCTCACCCCCAAAAATCCCACAAAAAAATCAAAACGTGTTATCCTGTATAGTCTACCAATTTGAGAACTATAACTCAATGCATAAATATGATCTCAGCCAAGAAAGCACTCTCCAAATTATTTGTAGGAAATGTTTCCAAAAGTTAGTTAACCTTGAGATACTTTCAAACAACTTAGAGGAGGGAGGTGTGACCATGCATGCATGGCTCCAGGAGCAATCAATTACTTTTTGACCAATACACTAAAACACAGAGCTGTTTCACAGTGTGCCTCTCTGTGTGGTTCATTAAATCCTGGATGCATGTTTCCAAAAAAGACGTAATTTGTGAAGACTAATAAAATGTTCCCTCGAATTATTCAAATTTTTAATGAGATGTGTAAAAAACTATATATTTGCAGGGGCGTACAAAGGGTGAGACTGACGAGGCTGGGGCCCTAGGCATCCACGGGGGGCAGTCTGACCCCATACCACACACCTCATTCATACCCCCCTCGACGGTGTGCATTTGAGGAAAATTCAATAAAAATTCACCATGAACTGCAAAGGAAGGAATCCCACAGTCAGTCCACCTCACTTACCACTGTCAGGTGCACCACACTTCCTTTGTGTGTTGTGTTACGCATTGCGTTAAAAAAAAAGGTCTGCGAGGAAGCCTGCAACATTTCCTGGGGTTTCTCAACCAAAAAAAACACTTAATTCCATAGACAGAGGCTTATTCTTACTTGTGGTGAGTGTTTAACCCCTCCAGCATGTATCACCATTCACCACACAACCCTGCAGTGACAGGAATGATAGTATCGTGTAGGAGTGCAAAAGGTAATAACAAAAGTAAACAATAATACAATGGGGCAGAATAGATACACTTGGCAGTGATGAGAACATTCAGGAATAGAGCACACATCAGTGATTGACAAACATTAATGTGCCATGTGAGAGCATCAGGTGTGCCACAGGAAATGATCCAATTTCCCATAGTTGGTATGAATGTGTTATTTATAAACCGCAAATTATATACTGCATCTACCTCTGCCAGTAACGATAGCTCTCCAGCCTCAACAACAGGCAGTACAATTAAATGGTCTTCCATGATGGCACAAGGTTCAATTAAACTATTGGGACCCTGATTCTGCACCAAGTTAATTTGTGAGTAAATTGAAATGAGATCATTATTTCAGTATCGGTCATCCTAATTGGAGGATATTTTCTGCCCCCAACCCGCTTTATATTTCAAATAATCCAGACACAAAATACAAAAACATGAATTAGCCAACAGCTGTCCTGCAGTAAAAGTGATCCCTAAATATTGTCCAAAATACCAAAACATTTCTTTTTCATCTTTCTCTTGATATGATTTTGTCTTGCCTAATTGTTTGAAAAAAATGTTTTATAATATTATTGATGCTCTGAAGTTGTGTCGCTCAACATAAAAAATAAATAAATAAAATCGTTTTTGCCATCAAGAGGAAGAGGGGAAAAAAGGTGAGCTGCATGACTTAGCAGAAATCACATATTCAAGCTAGTGTTCTGACCATGCGTAGACCTAATGTAAGAAAGACATTATCCAAGTTTGTCTTTATTCCATAGCTATACTTGTTCTTGACCAATTGGCATTTGAGTGAACACAGGAATGTATTCTAAGCAAAAACTTTAACATTAGTATTGATTTGCAACTTTGTTACTGTATTTATATCAGGGCTGGACTGACACATACACACAAAGAAACAGCCCTGGCATTTTGACTTAGACCTGCCCACCTGCCATCAATAGTAAAACTCAAGCTTCCCCAATCCTGGTCCTCGAAGGCCGGAGTCCTGCAGGTTTTACATGTTTCCATACTCAACACACCTAATTTCTATAATCAGTTCATGAGCAAGCTCTGCAGAAGCCTGATAACGATCCTGATATTTAGAATCAGGTGAGTAGGAGGACGGAAACATCTAAAACCTGCAGGACTCCAGCCCTCAAGGACCAGGATTGGGGAAGCCTGCTGTATGGATTAATGGGCTGCTTCCTCTAATTGTGGGCCACCTCGTGAGGGTAAAATGGAGGAAAATAATAGCCCAATTAAATAGCAACGCATTGGCCTCTAAAGATGCCAGCCCACCAGACATTTGCCCTGAATGCCAGATGGTCAGTCCAGCCCTGATTTAGATTAATGCTAAAACTAAGTCATGAAATTTAACTTTAATTGTTATGGATTTATTCTGCAATATCTTTAAAATATTTGTCTTTGGGGGTCTGGTTGTGCCCAAAAGCAAAATATATGACATGACTAATAAAATATTTTATATTTAAAAAAAAAAAAGCATATAATTTGCCATCCATCCATTTCCAGAAACACTTATTTGTTTCGTTTGTTTTCCACTTTTTAAGTTGGTGCCTACATTTTCCACAAATTTTGGATTGACCTGCATATATTTGAGACATTTGTGTTTGCTGGTGTGTTGTGAGACTTTTTATTTATTTATTGTAAAATACTTTGTATGTACCTTGGTCCCATAAAGGTTGGGAAACAAAACACACGAAGAGACCAGTAGGGAACTGTCCATGGTGTTGAATTTGACATTTCGCTTACTTGTGCCACACAGCAAAAACTTCATATCCATAAAGGGAAAGTTTCAATTTAATGCTCAGTGTCTGGATGGAGGCCAAACAGGCAAAACCTTTTTTTTTTTCTTGCTTGCGCCACACCTGCAGGTTGAGTCACATTCACACTCCTATAGTGGACAAGCAATAACGCCCTGCGTCGTATGTGTGCGTCTGCGCCAAGGCAGTAGCCAAGTTACCGGCTTGCTTTGGGCACGTCACTGCTATTTTTAGAGCCGTCTGCGTGCCTGTCAAATCGGTCTGACACTACGTCAAAATAATCCCCCGGACACCCAATGCCAAATTCTCTGGAGTAACCTAATCTCGGAAATCATTTCAGGCAGTGCGATACACATTTTAGTCAAACATGGTCAGACCTAAGTAAATGTGTGAATAATAGAGGTAGTGAATGACATTTTAAAGTCACAGTGAAGTAAATTTCAAAACGTTAAACCTGCTGTTTTGTTCTTAATTACAGTTAGGCTACATTACCATTTCAATTATATGTTGTTTTTAGTTTATCTTTCCATTTGTATTGTATATAAACGTCTGTATTCCTACAGATTATCAATACCATTCAATTTCGGCATTGAGGAAAAGGCATTGTTAAAAAAAAAAAACATACATACACATCAAGTAGGCTATATTGGCACTGAAAAATACTGCATTGCAAAATAAAATGTTTTTACTTGTTTGGGGGTTATTATGTTTGTTTGTTTTCTCCAATGCAATGCCAAAAACTTTCACAGCAGTGTTTTGGTGTTTAGCGACATCGTGTGGTGGTTTTGTTTACTGGACAGGGACCGAATAAATACAGTCCACTCCAAATGTATTGGAACGGCAAGGTCAGTTTCTGTTTTTGTTGTCCTATATATTGAAGACTTTTGGATTTCAGATATTTTGATCTTCACTATCCAGTACAACAAAAAACAAAGGAATTAAATTACCATGCCTCTTCAGTACTTTGGGGGGGCTTAAGTCTGTGAGTCTGAGTCGACAACACAAACAACAGATTTGAGAACCTTTATGAACAAACACTATTTATTTTATCACTACTGTACAAACAATTTTATTTGAGCACCAGTTCATGTGATTTTCACATAAATCATGTCTCAGTCAATGTTGGAATCATGATTTTGATTATAAATATGTACAGAGATGATATACAAGCAATATTTTCCATGAAAAAAAAATAGAGAGTTTATGTTGGCACTTACTGAGATGATGGTAGGTAGCACCTGAGTGAGATTTTTTCCGGACATTAATCTATTATGTACTGTACATTACAAAAGTGTGTTACTCCACAAATTCCTGTCTAGATATCCTTGAGCAAGGCACTGAATCCCCATCAGTATATGAATTAACAAATTGTTGTCAGCATGCCACATAATAAGCCTGAAACTATTCTCATTCTGGAGTTTAGAAAACAATAACTAACAAGGATTTTGTTATGTTACAAACTTTCACCTGACAAGCACCAGATGTGAACAATATTCAACATGTTTCCTCCTCATCAGAACATAAACTCCATGTTTCCATTCAGTTTGGAGAGTATTAAACATTGCACTGCTAATTATGATACATTGGGATACAATGTACAATAAAACTAAAAAGCAAAACAGTGCTATGCTGTAACATTTTGAGAACTATAGTTTGAAGTATAAGGGTGGCACGGTGGTTGACTGGTTAGCACATCTGTCTCCCAGTGCAGAGGACGTGAGATCGAGTCCGGGCTTGGGCCTTCCTGGGTGGAGTTTGCATGTTCTCCCCGTGCTTGCGTGGGTTTTCTCCGGGTACTCCGGTTTCCTCCCACATTCCAAAGACATGCATGGCAGGTTAATTGAACACTCCAGATTGTCCATAGGTGTGATTGTGCCCTGCGATTGGCTGGCAACCAGTTCAGGGTGTACCCCGCCTACTGCTCGAAGCCAGCTGGGATAGGATCCAGCGACCCTTGTGAGGACAAGCACTTAAGAAAATGGATGGATGGATAGTTTGATGCATAAATGTTATCTCAGTCAAGAAGGCACTTAAATCAGGACACGTAGTTACTCAGATACTATAATATTCATATATTAAATGGTGTCAAAAGTTTTGGAACACCTTGCACATGGTACTGAGTTGATATTTGACCTTTGCGCCACAAAACTATATGGAACTTCTACCATAAATGAGAACATCATCCATAAATAATATGCACATTTGAAATGCATATCAGCTACAGGTCAAAGTGTGCACATTTGCACATTCTGGTTTTCTTCCCACATTCCAAGGACATGCATGGCAGGTTAATTGAACACTCCAGATTGTCCATAGGTGTGATAAAATAGTGCTATGAGACAATTGTTTTAGTATGTTGACTTGAGAATACAATCAAGTGCACATAGTGTGTGGCAACATAACAAAACAAGCATTTTTGTAAATGTAAGTAGTAGTAGTTAAAAACTGCACATTATGCAAAGACACAGATTAATATGTTGGAATTGTTCATCCTTAGGAATATACCGTATGTTTTGTTTGTTGTCACGGGTACTTTGAAGTCTGGTGAATGTGTGAGACATGCTGGGAAACACTCAAGAGAGCACTGGAAAGTATTATTGTACATTGTGTAACTTCTGCTTCTGGGTTAGACTCGGCGGAAGACCTCAAAAAGAGAAGCGACCGAGTGCATGCGGTAGAAAAGGTTTAAAGGAACCGCAAAATTGAGAGTTGCAGTCCATATGCTGAAGCCGAAGGCCTCCTGTTCCAACCCATTTTCGTACTGTGGCCGACAGCCAAAGGCGGGGAGGATCCACAGCTGGAAAAAAAAGCAGACATTTCTTTAGTAACCAGCTCTTAATGCTATAGAAAGCATAAAGAAATGTTTTTTTCTTCATTTAGCCCACCCAATTTAGAACAATCAAGACTGCTTGTCCTTGTGTTAAACATAAAGTGAAAGCATCAACTCTGGTCGTAATAGAACACCTTGGCAAAAATAAAAAATGCTTTTTTTTTTTTAGTTCAGGAAATAGTTAAAAGGAACAGTAAGGAAGATCTATAGTTTGCCAGTGAGCTGGAAAACAAAGAAACCCTTTGTGAGATACAGCTCAACATAGGGAATTTGATATCTTGGCTCTGTCAGATAGCATCAAACTTCACCATAAGTGTGCTTGCTGACTCATCTATTCTTCAAGAGCTTCATTCACATTGTAGTATAAAAATGTCAGTTCATCAACGACCAACGACACCAAAGTCGACCAACAACTGTGCTTACAGTGGAGATATTTGTTACCATTTGGCAGAGTGAGCTGGTTTCCTTCATAATTTTTTTTTGCATATTTTATTGGCAATTTAATTTTTTTGCAGACTTTTTTTAACCTGTTATTTGCTGAAAACTCACCTATTTGCTGGTGTCAGGTCAAAGCAATACAAGTATTGCTTTGGCAAATATGTGAGTTTTCAGCAAATAACAGAGGTTGAAAAAAAAAGTTGAATTAAGTTGAGGAATTTTATTTAGACAACATAACATCAGGGGGGGGGGGTGTTTACTGGTGAAATTGACTCTGAAATTAGAGATGGACTATATTTTTTCATGGCTGATACTGATACTTATTATTTGTACTCAAGGAGGCCGATAAGCGATATTTGGAGCTGATATTCATTTTTAGTAAAAGGGAAAACATTTGTGTGAAAAAAAATGTTTTTTAACCTAACCCCAACTTTTTTTAATGTATGTATTTTTTACTTGTATTTTAGTATTTTATTGACTGTTTTTTTATGGTTTGTTTTACTAGATTTTATTTGTATGATAGTGCATCAATCTCAATGTGCAGCACTTTAGAAACGCTTGTTTGTAAAATGTGCTATAGAAATAAAGTAGATTGGATTGGATAAAAATGCTAACAAAAAGTTCAGGGAGCGCCAAGGGTCATCAGCATGTCTTAAAATGCTAAATGAAAACGTAAGCAATTTAATAGCTCCTAGGTTTCTACAGTGAATACAAATGTCCAAAATGTCAAAATAACTGAAGCGTGAACATTTTAAATAAATAAATAAATAAATCCATGGAGCTCAGTTGACACAATTTTAAATTGACATCGTATCGGCTGTCAGAATTTGTGTTTTTTTTTTTTACAAAAGGTTGATGCCGATATTTGTCAAAATGCCAAATATTATCGCCAATAATGGGCCCGGCCAATAAGCAGTCCATCCCTAACTGAAATATGCCGGCAGGTCTGAAGTGCTTACCGAGATGTTGCACATAATCAAGAAGACAGCGATATTCTTCAGGATTTGCCTCTTGATATTTGGAGCGTTGGCCACTTGGTTTCCAAAAGGCTTCGGCACTTCGGATAATTTGTACATCTGTCCGCTCTCTTCCTGCTCGTTCTCCATGGCGACACAAGCCCTGTCCGGTGTGTCGTAGGCTCGGTTGAAAATGCCATTATAAGGTGGGGCCAAAGAGGAAGTCACTGAGTAGATTTCAGGTGAAGCCACTAATTCGGTGTCACCCCGCCCGGCGTCGTCCTGCCGGCGGTAGAGGGATTCTATGATGAAGAGGTTCTGGATGCACTTCTCTAATACAACAAGCAGAGAATAGATCAAATTGGTCCAGCGATAAGGGGGACTGCTGTTGGCTCCCAGCACGGCTACTATGCTGCACCAGGACATGAACCAGGAGCCAATAGATGATCCAAAAAGCAGCTCTGTGTCCAGCTGCCTCGATGGGTTCTTTGAGGTGTCTGGTGCCATGTGATCTGCTCGGTAAATGAGCAAACCTGAAGCACAGGCAGAGCACATAAACACCAGCATGATGATGCCGTAGATGTAGAACATGGAAATGGCTGACCGCCGCGTTTGAGCAGAACCCTCCATGTGTGTTATGTAAACCACCAGAATGCCGATGGTACTGGCAAGGGCAACTAGACCCAGAATGGGGCCCAAGGTCAACCCTTGGGTTTTAGTGGCTAGTCGTTTTTGATTTGAAGAAAGGTCAATGGTCCTTCCAATGTTCTTCCACATGACAAAGAGCATGGCGGAGACAAAGATGTGATATTCAATGTTGAAGGGATAAAGATAGTAGAGGCTGCTGGAGAACATGGAACAAGTGCTGGTGGTGCAGTTACAGTGAGGCTCGGTGTGAACTGAAAAGTCAAAAACACACAAAATGGTTTCAGGATAACTACACAGCAGTATTATACACATAATATAATAATTAACAAAATCATCTTTACTTATTCACTCATAAACATGGGTTTTGCTAGAATTTTGCAAAAAAGTAATGCGAGCATGGAACTTATGTAAACAATACTGCGATTGCAGCAGTACAATTTACAGAGAGATTATATTTAAGGTACTTCCAAAGCAATCAGGCAAAATATTGAATATTAAAATAGTTTCAGTCTAGCATGCAGGCTGTTTATGGATGTGTTACAGGATTCAATGTTGTTTGTTGGGAGTATGTCATGACTCAGTTAACGCCTACAACTTATCACTTCAAAAGATTAGTCTCTATCAACTGTGAGTTGATGCTACCATAACATTACTACCTCAGCAGAGCCAGAAATTTATTTCCATTTCTCTTTATTAACTCATTCACTCACAGCCATTTTCACTGAAGCAACCCCCTTCGCTACCGCTATTTTACTGGATTTTGAGAAGAATATTGTGTTCTACTGCTACAAAAACATGGAACCGACCAAAAGAAAGATTAGAGTCTCTTCTTTCATCAGGAAAAAAAAGTATATTTGTATCTGTTTCTGTTTTGCAGCAATTAGCATTATAATATAGCTAAGTTTTATCAATATTCACATTCCTGGTATAAACACTGACAAAAAGAACGTTTTGCAACATGGCTGATCTCTTATAGTCTGCTGCCATCTGCTGGCCGTTTTTTGTAAGTACCATTGCTTTAAACCACCTCTTCATGTCAGAAGCTGCATCAAAGCCTTCTGTATGCTGCTGCATAAAAAAAACATTTTCAAAATGTGTAAATAGGTTTTTGGGAGTGAAGGACAAAGTATTAAAAAACGTCTTTACACATTTTTGGGTTTGTATGAGTTGAAATAATGAAAAAATGACAAGTTTATTTAAGAAACTAATTTTGATGAGAGCACAGTACGGAATTGTGCTTGATTTTAATATAATCAGAGAGAAGACTGGTTTTAATGACATGAAAGTAATCTAAATTCCCCCTTTGACTATGTTCACATGCAGTCAATATTCGGGTTAAGGTCCACATTCTAGTTTCTTAAACATTCGGGGTAACCCGCTCACATGCGTGAGCGAACAGTTCCACCCGCATACATATCCCAATTTAATACAATCGCACGCCATTACAATAATAATTATAATTGTCATTTCCGCTTTTAACTTTGTACAGTGCAAAAAAGACACTATAATTTTATGTCATTCACCACACTAATAAAGTCGTCGGGTTCCTCCTCGCTCCAAAGTGGCATTTACGCCATAGAGAGAAAATAACGTGAAAACGCAACAAAGAATCGATGTATTCAAGTTAGGCTCGTTTAGCGAGTAGCAACATAAGATGGCTGCTGCACATACAAATACTTCAGACCATAATTCCTTGTGAATAGAGCATGTGCAGAACAAAAACCAAAATTCAATTCAAAGGAGTTACCCCAATCTTATTCAGTTTTTTTAAACAAACAAACAAGCTCATATTTGGGTTTTTGTGCATTACCATGGCCTTTCAAAACCCAAATATTGCCCAAATATTTGGGTTTTGAAAGGGTTATTGACTGCATGTAAACAGTCCATGACTAGTACTCCCACAAAGTTCCTCCTTTCATTTGCTCCACACAAACTTTAACCTAACCTTACCTTAACACTACCCTGCTATGGTTGTACCTCTGCTATCTTACGATCCTCTTCACAAACTCAGCAATGCATCCCCACCTACCTCAAACCCCCTCCTCCCAGAGTCACCACTACAGGCCTGCACCCTTTAATTAAAAAGGGAACCGTCAGGGTGCAGCCATCCTGACAGTCAGCCGGATATGAGGCGTACCACCTAAACCCTACAACCCTCGGCTTAGATGTATCAGTTACTGTAATTGCAGCACCCTTGGGAGTAAGCAGCCTGGGATAAAGCCGTGTGAGGTCAAGCGGGGGGGTTGTCAAGGAGGGTGGCGGTGGCCGAAGTGTGTCGAAAAAGCCTGGAGAGGGAAACCTAATCAAGAGAATTTGGACACGAAAAAGACCTGCCGGGCTGGCAAGCTCACCTGCCTTCCCCTCGCTAACCCTTCCCTCCTTCCTTTTTTCTTACATCCATTGAGGCATACTCTCAATTGAACTATTGTACTGTTCATCCATGTACAAGCCAACAATCAACCCGTACCTATAGTGAGGTTTCCATAGCCCAGGGCGGAGAGCCTTCTTTTATGGTTGTTCAAGAAGTGCTCGGCTTCTGACATCACACCATTGGACCAGAGGAGGAGGTTGGTAAAGACTGCATGGATGACACCAAATCTGAAAACAAGGTTCATGTCAAGTGCATGCATTGGAAGATAAGATGATTTTGGTACAGTACAATCCACATACCTCTCTAATGTTTCAAAGCTCTTGATGACATCCTTGATGTGAAACCAGAGAAAGTGCACCTAATCACAACAACATAACGCCATTACAGATGAAATGCTAACAAAATATTAACAAAACTACCTAAATCATTCAATTGTCACACAAACAATGCTCTATAAACTAACTCACACTTAAAACTTACCTGTGCTATGGTGTGACTTGCATGGATGACAGGATACACCCCGAGAATAGCCGACACACAAGACTGATATCCAACATAATATCCAATTCGGAACACGTCCATAATCATTGAGAGGAATGCAAGAAGAGTCAAACCACCTATGGGGAAATCAGAAATGAAGGTAGAGTCACATGCATCTGCAGTCAGTACATACACATCCAAACTTTTAATAATACCGCACATAAGTTCATATCAGTGTCTTATACTTACATATTAATAGTAGAAATAGTCATAAAGAAAATAACTGTATTTTGCGGTGACAATTGCGACTCAACATGTTATACGTGAAGTAAACCGTGAACAATTTGTTGAAAAACATGCACACTTTGAGCTATATGAAAACATCAGTACATATTCAAACTATAAAAAGAAGAATTTAGAATGTTTTGCTTTACTTAGTTACATTGTAGACAAAATATTATCAATACCTTTCAGGATGAGAGATCATTTCTACCAGTGGTAACAGCAAAATACAAAAATTATTTGTCACTGTACTTACAAGAGTTTTCAGGTATCTACTTTACATGCGTATTTTTTTTTTTTATGATTTTTTTTTTCATTTGTACTCCCAGTCCCAACATTTGAAAACAGTACAGCAGTGTTTCTCAACCCCGGTCTTTGGGGCACACTATCCAGCCTGTTTTCTATGGCTCCATATTCCAACGCAGCTGATTCCAAAGACAGCTCATCAGCAAGCTCTGGAGAAGCCTGATAACGATCCTCAGCTGCGTTGGAATAGGGAAATATGAAAAACAGGCTGGATAGTGTGCCCAAAGGACCATGGTTGAGAAACACTGCAGTACAGTACTCTATACATTTTACTTCTGACTTCAACAAAGTAGGTTTGTTACTTTTGTCAACCTCCGCAAACGATAACACAAAGTGTTAAAAATGTGCACAGTAATTGGAAAGTGGTTGAGTCAACCATGGGTGAGATCTTGATTGATTGAGATATTGGGGTCTTATAAGGTAGAAAAAACAGGGACCGCAGCGACAAAGAGGAATGTCAACCAGAGGCATTAACGACCTTATTTATGGAAAATTGTTTGATGCTGTTTGCTCTAAAAATGAATTATGGTTCTTGTATTCAAAAATTCTGCCTCTAATCGGAAAAGAAGAAAAAATGCTCATTAGCCAATTTAGTTGTTCATTGTTATAACCGACAACATCAAAGAATTCTCTACAATAAGGCAATGGCTGGGGAATATCTTGCTACTTGGTTAGTTTTCCTCCATGTCACTGCTGTACCTGTTTTTCTCCCATGTAAATCCCCAAGATCTCAATCAATCAAGATATTAACCCCAGTTGACGTTTGCTTTCTCTCTTTGAGTCTTTATGTTGTGTTGTCATCCGTGGAAGTTGAAAAAAAGTAACCAACTCATTTTGACAAAGGAGTTGAAATGTGCTCAAATGTAGACAGTAAAATAAGATGTTTAAGGAGCTTACAGATACCTGACCAAGACCAGCTGAAGCTTCATACAAGTAGGCCTATCCAGTGTCGACATATCCTGTTGCAAAACTCACCTCTGATCCAGCATGTGGTGGCATGGACATCCTTCTCAGTGCGCGTCTTCTTGTGTCTGCTCCGCACCAGCATGTACCACAGCATCCAGACGAGCTGGAGGATCATGAGGCAGGTGACGAAGGACAACAGGTGGTCTTCCTTGACAGAAGGGCTGTGGTGGGCCAGGGCCAGCATGAGCGCTGCTCCAATCAACAGCACATTGGTCCCATATTGTCCACTCAGGATCTCTGCGTTCTTCCTGGGGTAATCTTCAGCCAAATTCAGCTTCAGCTTAGTCCAAATTTTTTTTTCGTTCTCCGAGCTGGAGGATGACGATGAGCTGTTGCAGTATTTGTTCAGACACATAACATCCAAGCTGTTATGCTCCACCATAGTGGGAGACATGGCTCTATAGAGTGTGGGGAAACGTGGAGTCAACGCACGTGTGTCTGGGGGCTACCAGGTGCAGTCTTGTAATGGGACAGAGTACAAGTACTTTGTTACAATAATTAAGTACAACTTGGTATTTATAATCCTGGCAACTTTCACTCCACTACATTTCCTAAGTAAAATTTTTACTTTTACTCTGATACAATCTTCATTACTCTTTACCACAAAATAAAATCCCAAATCTTGTTTAAGTAACGCAGAATACTACCTGTCCAACGAGACATACAATAGGCTACAAAGTGATGGAATTTAAGATATAAGCACCTCCTGCCTGCGCTGCTGGTCACACATTTCCAGCAGCAGATGCTGACATCTAATCAGTTATCATGAGCTTGTTTAGGGCATATGGGTCAATGAGGGCCAGGCTAACGTGCACTAGCTAACTTCGCTCATTAACCTGCAGCATACCTTTAACTATAGCACAGATGTAAGATAAAGAAATAAAAAAAATTAATCAAAATGTAAACAAAATTATAAGCACTAACTTAAATTTTTTTAATGACTTTTATATGCACTTTTGAGACGTTATAAGTACAACAAATATTAGCTGTTAATATTTTTACTCAAAGGTGACCTTAACTTCTTTCAAAGTTACTTTCTGTTAAAGATTTGAGTACTTTTACTCAAGTATCGCTTACAGATACTTTATACAAGACTGAAGGTAGCACTCAAAAAACGCTCGTTCAGCGGCCACTTTCAATGGCATCTTACAAAAGCCAAGTATTTCCCCGCGGGTAACGGGGGCATGTCATTCATTAAACAACAACAAATAAAACCAATAACTTTAACCTTTGTCGAACCCTGATCACAAATAATTATCCCCAATGTAAAAGTTCGAATGATGTCCACGTCCAGCTATTGATTGCATCTGTCCCTCCGAGTGTGCTGCACTCTTCATTCCCATGTGGCGATCAGATGTTAAACGGCGCCGTTATCACGAGGTGAAGAACAAGTACGAGTTCCAAAAGACAACAACAAAATGCTAAGACGTCGTCCAGCTCCGGTTGCATGCGAGCCTGTGATGGTCATGGTGGTCGACCGCAAGGCTTCAAGATAAGGAGCGTGGGGGGTGGGGGGATAAGGATCATATGGACAGATTCACAGTAGACATGTACTAGTGGATGTCCGAGGGGAAAAGGTATTTGACGTCAGCGGGGTGGGGTTAGGTGGGGTTAAATTTGCCTAACAATAGAAGGGGATGTAGTGATTAATGGAGTGTAGTTTGGTGGGATGTTCATGAGATCCCTTTTAATCAATCATTGTACACCTTTTCTGGAATTACGAGACATGTGATTTTCAAATAAGTAAATATATAGTCAACTTTGCCGGGGGGTTTTCAGCAATAAACAATAGACTACTACGCATGTAATCTTGTTTCCAAGTAGATAGACAATCTGTAGGCTAGCTTACCCCCAGGTGACTCAGTTTAATCATTAAGAATAACCATCAGGGGTGAGGGAGAGCCTACATTCTATTATTGTCTGCTAACTTTAATGAACCACTGATTGTCTGAACATGATGACATTTTCAAATGATTAGATTAGCTCGTTTGTATTCAAGCTTTCAAGTCCATCTCACAGTAGCATAAAAACTGCAATACCGATTAAAAAAAAAAGTTAGGTTCGGTGTAACATTTAAAGTAGCACTAAGGCACTTTTCAATCTTAATCAAATATTTCCATAACTCTTCTGATGAAACAGACCATGGCCTGAGGGGGTCTGCATCATTTTTACTGGCACTAAGCAACTTTGAAGAGGATGGTAGGAATGCTGCCACATAAAAAAAAATTGCTGAATGCTTTATGGCATACGTTACTTCCCCCTTTCCCCATTCGTTTGAATGTTGACACACAATTAATGCATTTATGGCAGAAGCTGCAAAATAACTAAAAAGTTTTGTGAGGAGACAAAAAAGAAAAATGAAAGCTACCCGGATGAAAGGACAGTCATCAACATTGGTGTGAGCTCAAAAACGACGCAAAGTGCTTGTCCTCATGGGAAATATGGTCTTCCTTCAGGCATAACATTACCGCTTTTGTCCATATGGCGCCGCCATAATCAACGTACACTGAAAGTTCCTTAGTGTTGCTTTAAAGCAAAGTGGCTGGTGAAATTAAAAGTCAGTGGTGCGCTTATTACAATAACGGTAGCTCCAAGTTAATTTAGTGTTGTCTGAAACCAGTCACTATCAGTGGTCACACTTTTTAGCCAAGTTCCAAGCTGATAACACAATCTGTAGGCCTAGGCCTTACCATACCATCTTGCAATAGTCTTGTGGTTGTAGTTGGTAATGGTGTAGAATTCCACTACACTTTTGGTGTAGCCAAAACAAGTTAAACATGCTATGCTCAGCCATATTACCAGTTCCTAATGATATCCTCCTGGCAAATGGCAGTGGAGACTATGCCGGTTCTCAATATGAACAACGTGGAGTACCGTTTTGTGAAATCGCCAAGTACGGTCTTTCTAAGAACGTACTTGAGAATGTTCTTCTTACTACAACAGACATCTGGTGTGGTGGAGGAGACTTGCATTTGTTGGTAGAGATATTGTTGTGTCTGTGTGTGTAGTGCGCTGAGTTGGTCATTTCCACACACTGTAAAAGCAGTAACCAATTTCCTATTCATTGTTTCTGGGGTCTCTCACGTTTTACAAATAGATTAAGATGTTAAAAATCAGTATATGTGTACCCCACTTAAAGGTGTTGGAGCACAGAAATAAGCACATCACAGCGACAACAATAATGGTCACTGTTATTTGAGTGAATTTTAATTAGCTGACAGCTACAGTATGTTGAGGTAGCAGCAT